>NW_026734426.1:0-300000 GCF_949786415.1 Peromyscus eremicus
AAAGTCACTATTGCGCTCCCATTGCCATACACAGTGCAAATAGCTCTCGCGTCTGTTCCCAGCAAGTACAGTGTATTGGACTGAAGAGGAGCTACTGTTCTTGTCAGTTTCCTAAGCAGAATTGAACTAGATATGGCCCGTGTGTGTAGGAAGCACAGTTCTTTTGTTCTGAGCAAGCTCACTGTTTGGACCCCATAGGAAACACAGTAGAGTAGAAGAGTGCTCTTTTCTCAAAAGCAGAGTGTGTTTCTTGTAAGGCAAGCTAGCGTTTGTTTCCCAGTCCTGAATGGAGTTGAAATACACATGCAGTTTCTGGTTCTACGAGCAAGAGTTGTTTTCTGGTACGAAGAATCACTATTGTGCTCCCTTTGCCATACACAGTGCAAATAGCCCTCGCGTCTGTTCCCAGCAACTACAGTGTATTGGACTGAAGACGAGCTACTGTTCTTTTCAGTTTCCTAAGCAGAGTTGAACTAGATATGGCCCGTGTGTGTAGGAAGCACAGTTCTTTTGTTCTGAGCAAGCTCACTGTTCGAACCCCATAGGAAACACAGTAGAGTAGAAGAGTGCATTTTTCTCAAATGCAGAGTGTGTTTCTTGTAAGGCGAGCTATCGTTTGTTTCCCAGTCCTAAATGGAGTTGAAATACACATGCAGTTTCTGGTCCTACAAGCAAGGGTTGTTTTCTGGTAAGAAGAGTCACTATTGCACTCCCATTGCCATACACAGTGCAAATAGCACTGGCGTCTGTACCCAGCATGTACAGTGTATTGGACTGAAGAGGAGCTACTGTTCATGTCAGTTTCCTAAGCAAAGTTGAACTACATAAGGCCCGTGTGTGTAGGAAGCACAGTTCCTTTGTTCTGAGCAAGCTCACTGTTCGAACCCCATAGGAAACACAGTAGAGAGAAGAGTGCTCTTTTCTCAAAAGCAGAGTGTGTTTCTTGTAAGGCGAGCTAGTGTTTGTTTCCCAGTCCTAAATGCAGTTGAAATACACATGCAGTTTCTGGTCCTACCAGCAAGAGTTGTTTTCTGGTTAGAAGAGTCACTATTGTGCTCCCTTAGCCATACACAATGCAAATAGCCCTCTCGTCTGTTCCCAGCAAGTACAGTGTATTGGACTGAAGAGGAGCTACTGTTCTTGTCAGGTTCCTAAGCAGAGTTGAACTAGATATGGCCCATGTGTGTAGGAAGCACAGTTCTTTTGTACTCAGCAAGCTCACTGTTCTGACACTATAGGAAACACAGTAGAGTAGAAGAGTGCTCTTTCCTCAAAAGCAGAGTGTGTTTTTTGTAAGGCGAGCTAGCGTTTGTTTCCCAGTCCTAAAAGGATTTGAATCACATACAGTTTCCGTTCCTACGAGCAAGAGTTGTTTTCTGGTAAGGAAAGTCACTATTGCGCTCCCATTGCCATACACAGTGCAAATAGCACTCGCGTCTGTACCCAGCATGTACAGCGTATTGGACTGAAGAGGATCTACTGTTCTTTTCAGTTTTCTAAGCAGAGTTGAAATAGATATGGCCCGTGTGTGTAGGAAGCACAGTTCTTTTCTTCTGAGCAAGCTCACTGTTCGGACCCCATAGGAAACACAGTAGAGTAGAAGAGTGCTCTTTTCTCAAAAGCAGAGTGTGTTTCTTGTAAGGCGAGCTAGCGGTTTGTTTCCCAGTCCTAAATGGACTTGAAATACACATGAGTTTCTGGTCCTACGAGCAAGAGTTGTTTTCTGGTAAGAAGAGTCACTATTGCACTCCCTTTGCCATACACAGTGCAAATAGCCCACATGTCTGTTCCCAGCATGTACAGTGTATTGGACTGAAGAGGAGATACTGTTCTTGTCATTTTCCTAAGCAGAAAAGAACTAGATATGGCCCGTGTGTGTAGGAAGCACAGTTCTTTTGTACTCAGCAAGCTCACTGTTCTGGCCCTATAGGAAACACTGTAGAGTAGAAGAGTGCTCTTTCCTCAAAAGCAGAGTGTGTTTTTGTAAGGCGAGCTAGCATTTGTTTCGCAGTCCTAAACGGAGTTGAATCACATGCAGTTTCCGTTCCTACGAGCAAGAGTTTTTTTCTGGTAAGGAAAGTCACTATTGTGCTCCCATTGCCATACACAGTGCAAATAGCTCTCGTGTCTGTTCCCAGCAAGTACAGTGTATTCGACTGAAGAAGAGCTACTGTTCTTGTCAGTTTCCTAAGCAGAATTGAACTAGATATGGCCCGTGTGTGTAGGAAGCACAGTTCTTTTGTTCCGAGCAAGCTCACTGTTTGGACCCCATAGGAAACACAGTAGAGTAGAAGAGTGCTCTTTTCTCAAAAGCAGAGTGTGTTTCTTGTAAGGCAAGCTAGCGTTTGTTTCCCAGTCCTAAATGGAGTTGAAATACACATGCAGTTTCTGGTTCTACGAGCAAGAGTTGTTTTCTGGTACGAAGAGTCTCTATTGTGCTCCCTTTGCCATACACAGTGCAAATAGCCCTCGCGTCTGTTCCCAGCAAGTACAGTGTATTGGACTGAAGAGGAGCTACTGTTCTTTTCAGTTTCCTAAGCAGAGTTGAACTAGATATGGCCCGTGTGTGTAGGAAGCACAGTTCTTTTGTTCTGAGCAAGCTCACTGTTCGAACCCCATAGGAAACACAGTAGAGTAGAAGAGTGCATTTTTCTCAAATGCAGAGTGTGTTTCTTGTAAGGCGAGCTAGCGTTTGTTTCCCAGTCCTAAATGGAGTTGAAATACACATGCAGTTTCTGGTCCTACGAGCAAGGGTTGTTTTCTGGTAAGAAGAGTCACTATTGCACTCCCATTGCCATACACAGTGCAAATAGCACTGGCGTCTGTACCCAGCATGTACAGCGTATTGGACTGAAGAGGATCTACTGTTTTTTTCAGTTTCCTAAGCAGAGTTGAACTAGATATGGACCGTGTGTGTAGGAAGCACAGTTCTTTTCTTCTGAGGAAGCTCACTGTTCGGACCTCATAGGAAACACAGTAGAGTAGAAGAGTGCTCTTTTCTCAAAAGCAGAGTGTGTTTCTTGTAAGGCAAGCTAGCGTTTGTTTCCCAGTCCTAAATGGAGTTGAATCAAATGCAGTTTTTGGTCCTATGAGCAAGAGTTGTTTTCTGGTAAGAAGAGTCACTATTGTGCTCCCATGCCATACATAGTGCAAATAGCCCTCTCGTCTGTTCCCAGCAAGTACAGTGTATTGGACTGAAGAGGAGCTACTGTTCTTGTCAGTTTCCTAAGCAGAGTTGAACTAGATATGGCCCGTGTGTGTAGGAAGCACAGTTCTTTTGTTCTGAGCAAGCTCACTGTTCGAACCCCATAGGAAACACAGTAGAGTAGAAGAGTGCATTTTTCTCAAATGCAGAGTGTGTTTCTTGTAAGGCGAGCTAGGGTTTGTTTCCCAGTCCTAAATGGAGTTGAAATACACATGCAGTTTCTGGTCATACAAGCAAGGGTTGTTTTCTGGTAAGAAGAGTCACTATTGCACTCCCATTGCCATACACAGTGCAAATAGCACTGGCGTCTGTACCCAGCATGTACAGCGTATTGGACTGAAGAGGAGCTACTGTTCATGTCAGTTTCCTAAGCAAAGTTGAACTACATAAGGCCCGTGTGTGTAGGAAGCACAGTTCTTTTGTTCTGAGCAAGCTCACTGTTCGAACCACATAGGAAACATAGTAGAGAGAAGAGTGCTCTTTTCTCAAAAGCAGAGTGTGTTTCTTGTAAGGCGAGCTAGTGTTTGTTTCCCAGTCCTAAATGGAGTTGAAGTACACATGCAGTTTCCGTTCCTACGAGCAAGAGTTGTTTTCTGGTAAGAAGAGTCACTATTGCGCTCCCATTGCCATACACAGTGCAAATAGCACTAGTGTCTGTACCCAGCATGTACAGCGTATTGGACTGAAGAGGATCTACTGTTCTTTTCAGTTTCCTAAGCAGAGTTGAACTAGATATGGCCCGTGAGTGTAGGAAGCACAGTTCTTTTGTTCTGAGCAAGCTCACTGTTTGGACCCCATAGGAAACACAGTAGAGTAGAAGAGTGCTCTTTTCTCAAAAGCAGAGTGTGTTTCTTGTAAGGCGAGCTAGCGTTTGTTTCCCATTCCTAAATGGAGTTGAATCACATGCAGTTTCTGGTCCTACGAGCAAGAGTTGTTTTCTGGTAAGAAGAGTCACTATTGCACTCCCATTGTCACACACAGGGTAAATAGCACTGGCGTCTGTTCCCAGCAAGTACAGTGTATTGGACTGAAGAGGATCTACTGTTCTTGTCAGGTTCCTAAGCAAAATTGAACAAGATATGGCCGTGTGCGCAGGAAGCACAGTTCTTTTGTTCTGAGCAAGCTCACTGTTCGGACCCCATAGGAAACACAGTAGAGTAGAAGAGTGCTCTTTTCTCAAAAGCAGAGTGTGTTTCTTGAAAGGTGAGCTAGCGTTTGTTTCCCAGTCCTAAATGGAGTTGAATCACATGCAGGTTCTGGTCCTACGAGCAAGGGTTGTTTTCTGGTAAGAAGAGTCACTATTGTGCTCCCTTTGCCATACATAGTGCAAATAGCCCTCTCGTCTGTTCCCAGCAAGTACAGTGTATTGGACTGAAGAGGATCTACTGTTTTTGTAGGTTTCCTAAGCAGAATTGAACTAGATATGGCCCGTGTGTGTCGGAAGCACAGTTCTTTTGTTCTGAGCAAGCTCACTGTTCTAGCCTTATAGGAAACACAGTAGAGTAGAAGAGTGCTCTTTCCTCAAAAGCAGAGTGTGTTTTTTGTAAGGCGAGCTAGTGTTTGTTTCCCAGTCCTAAATGGAATTGAATCACATGCAGTTTCCGTTCCTATGAGCAAGAGTTGTTTTCTGGTAAGGAAAGTCACTATTGCGCTCCCATTGCCATACACAGTGCAAATAGCACTCGCGTCTGTTCTCAGCAAGTACAGTGTATTGGACTGAAGAGGAGCTACTGTTCTTGTCATTTTCCTAAGCAGAGTTGAACTAGATATGGCCCGTGTGTGTAGGAAGCACAGTTCTTTTGTACTCAGCAAGCTCACTGTTCTGGCCCTATAGGAAACACAGTAGAGTAGAAGAGTGCTCTTTCCTCAAAAGCAGAGTGTGTTTTTGTAAGGCGAGCTAGCGTTTGTTTCGCAGTCCTAAACGGAGTTGAATCACATGCAGTTTCCGTTCCTACGAGGAAGAGTTTTTTTCTGGTAAGGAAAGTCACTATTGCGCTCCCATTGCCATACACAGTGCAAATAGCTCTCGCGTCTGTTCCCAGCAAGTACAGTGTATTGGACTGAAGAGGAGCTACTGTTCTTGTCAGTTTCCTAAGCAGAATTGAACTAGATATGGCCCGTGTGTGTAGAAAGCACAGTTCTTTTGTTCTGAGCAAGCTCACTGTTCGAACCCCATAGGAAACACAGTAGAGTAGAAGAGTGCATTTTTTACAAATGCAGAGTGTGTTTCTTGTAAGGCGAGCTAGCGTTTGTTTCCCAGTCCTAAATGGAGTTGAAATACACATGCAGTTTCTGGTCCTACAAGCAAGGGTTGTTTTCTGGTAAGAAGAGTCACTATTGCACTCCCATTGCCATACACAGTGCAAATAGCACTGGCGTCTGTACCCAGCATGTACAGCGTATTGGACTGAAGAGGAGCTACTGTTCATGTCAGTTTCCTAAGCAAAGTTGAACTACATAAGGCTCGTGTGTGTAGGAAGCACAGTTCCTTTGTTCTGAGCAAGCTCACTGTTCGAACCCCATAGGAAACACAGTAGAGAGAAGAGTGCTCTATTCTCAAAAGCAGAGTGTGTTTCTTGTAAGGCGAGCTAGTGTTTGTTTCCCAGTCCTAAATGCAGTTGAAATACACATGCAGTTTCTGGTCCTACCAGCAAGAGTTGTTTTCTGGTTAGAAGAGTCACTATTGTGCTCCCTTAGCCATACACAATGCAAATAGCCCTCTCGTCTGTTCCCAGCAAGTACAGTGTATTGGACTGAAGAGGAGCTACTGTTCTTGTCAGGTTCCTAAGCAGAGTTGAACTAGATATGGCCCATGTGTATAGGAAGCACAGTTCTTTTGTACTCAGCAAGCTCACTGTTCTGACACTATAGGAAACACAGTAGAGTAGAAGAGTGCTCTTTCCTCAAAAGCAGAGTGTGTTTTTTGTAAGGCGAGCTAGCGTTTGTTTCCTAGTCCTAAAAGGATTTGAATCACATGCAGTTTCCGTTCCTACGAGCAAGAGTTGTTTTCTGGTAAGGAAAGTCACTATTGCGCTCCCATTGCCATACACAGTGCAAATAGCACTCGCGTCTGTACCCAGCATGTACAGCGTATTGGACTGAAAAGGAGCTACTGTTCTTGTCAGTTTCCTAAGCAGAATTGAACAAGATATGGCCCGTGTGTGTAGGAAGCACAGTTCTTTTTTCTGAGCAAGCTCACTGTTCTGACCCTATAGGAAACACAGAAGAGTAGAAGAGGGCTCTTTCCTCAAAAGCAGAGTGTGTTTCTTGTAAGGCGAACTAGCGTTTGTTTCCCAGTCCTAAATGGAGTTGAATCACATGCAGTTTCCGTTCCTACGAGCAAGAGTTGTTTTCTGGTAAGGAAAGTCACTGTTGCGCTCCCATTGCCATACACAGTGCAAATAGCACTCGCGTCTGTTCCCAGCAAGTATAGTGTATTGGACTGAAAAGGAGCTACTGTTCTTGTCAGATTCCTAAGCAGAATTGAACAAGATATGGCCCGTGTGTGTAGGAAGCACAGTTCTTTTGTTCTGAGCAAGCTCACTGTTTGGATCCCATAGGAAACACAGTAGAGTAGAAGAGTGCTCTTTTCTCAAAAGCAGAGTGTGTTTCTTGAAAGGTGAGCTAGCATTTGTTTCCCAGTCCTAAATGGAGTTGAATCACATGCAGGTTCTGGTCCTACGAGCAAGGGTTGTTTTCTGGTAAGAAGAGTCACTATTGCGCTCCCTTTTTCATACACAGTGCAAATAGCACTGGCATCTGTACCCAGCATGTACAGCGTATTGGACTGAAGAGGATCTACTGTTCTTTTCAGTTTCCTAAGCAGAGTTGAACTAGATATGGCCCGTGTGTGTAGGAAGCACAGTTCTTTTTTTCTGAACAAGCTCACTGTTCGGACCACTTAGGAAACACAGTAAAGTAGAAGAGTGCTCTTTTCTCAAAAGCAGAGTGTGTTTCTTGTAAGGCGAGCTAGCGTTTGTTTCCCAGTCCTAAATGGAGTTGAATCAAATGCAGTTTTTGGTCCTACGAGCAAGAATTGTTTTCTGGTAAGAAGAGTCACTATTGCGCTCCCTTTGCCATACATAGTGGAAATAGCCCTCTCGTCTGTTCCCAGCAAGTACAGTGTATTGGACTGAAGAGGAGCTACTGTTCTTGTCAGTTTCCTAAGCAGAGTTGAACTAGATATGGCCCGTGTGTGTAGGAAGCACAGTTCTTTTGTTCTCAGCAAGCTCACTGTTCGGCCACCATAGAAAACACAGTAGAGTAGATGAGTGCATTTTTATCAAAAGCAGAGTGTGTTTCTTGTAAGGTGAGCTAGCGTTTGTTTCCCAGTCCTAAATGGAGTTGAAATGCACATGCAGTTTCTAGTCCTATGAGCAAGAGTTGTTTTCTGGTAAGAAGAGTCACTATTGTGCTCCCTTTGCCATACACAGTGCAAATAGCTCTTGTGTCTGTTCCCAGCAAGCACAGTGTATTGGACTGAAGAGGAGCTACTGTTCTTGTCAGTTTCCTAAGCAGAATTGAACAAGATATGGCCCGTGTGTGTAGGAAGCACAGTTCTTTTTTCTGAGCAAGCTCACTGTTCTGACCCTATAGGAAACACAGAAGAGTAGAAGAGGGCTCTTTCCTCAAAAGCAGAGTGTGTTTCTTGTAAGGCGAACTAGCGTTTGTTTCCCAGTCTTAAATGGAGTTGAATCACATGCAGTTTCCGTTCCTACAAGCAAGAGTTGTTTTCTGGTAAGGAAAGTCACTGTTGCGCTCCCATTGCCATACACAGTGCAAATAGCACTCGCGTCTGTTCCCAGCAAGTACAGTGTATTGGACTGAAGAGGAGCTACTGTTCTTGTAAGTTTCCTAAGCAGAGTTGAACTAGATATGGCCCGTGTGTGTAGGAAGCACAGTTCTTTTGTTCTGAGCAAGCTCACTGTTCTAGCCCTATAGGAAACACAGTGGAGTAGAAGAGTGCTCTTTTCTCAAAAGCAGAGTGTGTTTCTTGTCAGGCGAGCTAGCGTTTGTTTCCCAGTCCTAAATGGAGTTGAATCACATGCAGTTTCTGGTCCTACTAGGAAGAGTTTTTTCTGGTAATAAGAGTCACTGTGCGCTCCCATTGTCATACACAGGGCAAATAGCACTGGCCTCTGTTCTCAGCATGTACAGTGTATTGGACTGAAGAGGATCTACTGTTCTTGTCCGGTTCCTAAGCAGAGTTGAACTAGATATGGCCCATGTGTGTAGGATGCACAGTTTTTTTGTACTCAGCAAGCTCACTGTTCTGGCCCCATAGGAAACAGAGTAGAGTAGAAGAGTGCTCTTTCCTCAAAAGCAGAGTGTGTTTCTTGTAAGTCGAGCTAGCATTTGTTTCCCAGTCCTAAATGGAGTTGAATCACATGCAGTTTCCGTTCCTACCAGCAAGAGTTGATTTCTGGTAAGGAAAGTCACTATTGCGCTCCCATTGCCATACACAGTGCAAATAGCACTCGTGTCTGTTGCCAGGAAGTACAGTGTATTGGACTGAGTAGGAGCTACTGTTCTTGTCAGTTTCCTAAGCAGAATTGAACTAGATATGGCCCATGTGTGTAGGAAGCACAGTTCTTTTGTTCTCAGGAAGCTCACTGTTCGGACCCCATAGGAAACACAGTAGAGTTGAAGAGTGCTCTTTTCTCAAAAGCAGAGTGTGTTTCTTGTAAGGCGAGCTAGCGTTTGTTTCCCAGTCCTAAATGTAGTTGAATCACATGCAGTTTCTGGTCCTACGAGCAAGAGTTGTTTTCTGGTAAAAAGAGTCACTATTGCACTCCCATTGCCATACACAGTGCAAATAGCAATGTCGTCTGTACCCAGCATGTACAGTGTATTGGACTGAAGAGGATCTACTGTTCTTGTCAGTTTCCTAAGCAGAATTGAACTAGATATGGCCCGTGTGTGTAGGAAGCACAGTTCTTTTGTTCTGAGCAATCTCACTGTTCTAGGAAACACAGTGGAGTAGAAGAGTGCTCTTTTCTCAAAAGCAGAGTGTGTTTCCTGTAAGGCGAGCTAGCGTTTGTTTCCCAGTCCTAAATGGAGTTGAATCACATGCAGTTTCTGGTCCTACGAGCAAGAGTTGTTTTCTGGTAATAAGAGTCACTATTGCGCTCCCATTGTCATACACATGGCAAATAGCACTGGCCTCTGTTCTCAGCATGTACAGTGTATTGGACTGAAGAGCATCTACTGTTCTTGTCAGGTTCCTAAGCAGAGTTGAACTAGATATGGCCCATGTGTGTAGGAAGCACAGTTCTTTTGTACTCAGCAAGCTCTCTGTTCTGGCCCTATAGGAAACACAGTAGAGTAGAAGAGTGCTCTTTCCTCAAAAGCAGAGTGTGTTTCTTGTAAGGTGAGCTAGTGTTTGTTTTCCAGTCCTAAATGGAGTTGAATCACATGCAGTTTCCGTTCCTACGAGCAAGAGTTGTTTTCTGGTAAGGAAAGTCACTATTGCGCTCCCATTGCCATACACAGTGCAAATAGCACTCGCGTCTGTTCCCAGCAAGTACAGTGTATTGGACTGAATAGGAGCTACTGTTCTTGTCAGTTTCATAAGCAGAATTGAAGTAGATATGGCCCGTGTGTGTAGGAAGCACAGTTCTTTTGTACTCAGCAAGCTTACTGTTTGGACCCCATAGGAAACACAGTAGAGTAGAAGAGTGCTCTTTTCTGAAAAGCAGAGTGTGTTTCTTGTAAGGCGAGCTAGCATTTGTTTCCCAGTCCTAAATGGAGTTGAATCACATGCAGTTTCTGTTCCTACGAGCAAGGGTTGTTTTCTGGTAAGAAGAGACACTATTGTGCTCCCATTGCCATACACAGTGCAAATAGCACTGGCGTCTGTACCCAGCATGTACAGCGTATTGGACTGAAGAGGATCTACTGTTCTTGTCAGTTTCCTTAGCAGAGTTGAACTAGATATGGCCCGTGTGTGTAGGAAGCACAGTTCTTTTGTTCTGAGCAAGCTCACTGTTCGGACCCCATAGGAAACACAGTAGAGTAGAAGAGTGCTCTTTTCTCAAAAGCAGAGTGTGTTTCTTGTAAGGCGAGCTAGCGTTTGTTTCCAAATCCTAAATGGAGTTGAATCACATGCAGTTTCTGGTCCTACGAGCAAGAGTTTTTTTCTGATAAGAAGAGTCACTATTACGCTCCCATTGCCATACACAGTACAAATACCACTGGCGTCTGTACCCAGCATGTACAGTGTATTGGACTGAAGAGGATCTACTGTTCTTGTCAGGTTCCTAAGCAGAGTTGAACTAGATATGGCCCATGTGTGTAGGAAGCACAGTTCTTTTGTACTCAGCAAGCTCACTGTTCTGGCCCTATAGGAAACACAGTAGAATAGAAGAGTGCTCTTTTCTCAAAAGCAGAGTGTGTTTCTTGTAAGGCGAGCTAGCGTTTGTTTCCCAGTCCTAAATGGAGTTGAATCCCATGCAGTTTCTGGTCCTACGAGCAAGAGTTGTTTTCTGGTAAGAAGAGTCACTACTGTGCTCCCATTGTCATACACAGGGCAAATAGCACTGGCGTCTGTTCCCAACATGTACAGTGTATTAGACTGAGGAGGATCTACTGTTCTTGTCAGTTTCCTAAGCAGAATTGAACTAGATATGGCCGTGTATGTAGGAAGCACAGTTCTCTTGTTCTGATCAAGCTCACTGTTCTGGCCCTACAGGAAACACAGTAGAGTAGAAGAGTGCTCTTTTCTCAAAAGCAGAGTGTGTTTCTTGTAATGCGAGCTAGCGTTTGTTTCCCAGTCCTAAATGGAGTTGAACCACATGCAGTTTTTGGTACTACCAGCAAGAGTTGTTTTCCGGTAAGGAAAGTCACTATTGCACTCCCCTGCCATACACAGTGCAAAGAGCACTCGTGTCTGTTTCGAGCAAGTACAGTGTATTGGACTGAAGAGGAGCTACTGTTCTTGTCAGTTTCCTAAGCAGAGTTGAACTAGATATGGCCCGTGTGTGTAGGAAGCACAGTTCTTTTGTTCTGAGCAAGCTCACTGTTCGGACCCCATAGGAAACACAGTATAGAGAAGAGTGCTCTTTCCTCAAAAGCAGAGTGTGTTTCTTCTCAGGCGAGCTACCGTTTGTTTCCCAGTCCTAAATGGAGTTGAATCAAATGCAGTTTTTGGTCCTATGAGCAAGAGTTGTTTTCTGGTAAGAAGAGTCACTATTGCGCACCCATTGCCATACACAGTGCAAATAGCACTGGCGTCTGTACCCAGCATGTACAGTGTATTGGACTGAAGAGGATCTACTGTTTTTGTAGGTTTCCTAAGCAGAATTGAACTAGATATGGCCCGTGTGTGTAGGAAGCACAGTTCTTTGTTCTGAGCAAGCTCACTGTTCTAGCCCTATAGGAAACACAGTAGAGTAGAAGAGTGCTCTTTTCTCAAAAGCAGAGTGTGTTTCTTCTAAGGCGAGCTAGCGTTTGTTTCCCAGTCCTAAATGGAGTTGAATCACATGCAGTTTCCGTTCCTACGAGCAAGAGTTGTTTTCTGGTAAGGAAAGTCACTATTGTGCTCCCATTGCCATACACAGTGCAAATAGCACTCGCGTCTGTTCCCAGCAATTACAGTGTATTGGACTGAAGAGGAGCTACTGTTCTTGTCAGGTTCCTAAGCAGAATTGAACTAGATATGGCCCGTGTGTGTAGGAAGCACAGTTCTTTTGTTCTGAGCAAGCTCACTGTTGGACCCCATAGGAAACACAGTAGAGTAGTAGAGTGCTCTTTTCTCAAATGCAGAGTCTGTTTCTTGTAAGGCGAGCTAGCGTTTGTTTCCAAATCCTAAATGGAGTTGAATCACATGCAGTTTCTGGTCCTACGAGCAAGAGTTTTTTTTTGGTAAGAAGAGTGACTATTGCGCTCCCATTGCCATACACAGTACAAATAGCACTGGCGTCTGTACCCAGCATGTACAGTGTATTGGACTGAAGAGGATCTACTGTTCTTGTCAGGTTCCTAAACAGAGTTGAACTAGATATGTCCCATGTGTGTAGGAAGCACAGTTCTTTTGTACTCAGCAAGCTCACTGTTCTAGCCCTATAGGAAACACAGTAGAGTAGAAGAGTGCTCTTTTCTCAAAAGCAGAGTGTGTTTCTTGTAAGGCGAGCTACCGTTTGTTTCCCAGTCTTAAATGGAGTTGAATCAAAGGCAGTTTTTGGTCCTACGAGCAAGAGTTGTTTTCTGGTAAGAAGAGTCACTTTTGCACTCCCTTTGCCATACATAGTGCAAATATCCCTCTCGTCTGTTCCCAGCAAGTACAGTGTATTGGACTGAAGAGGAGCTACTGTTCTTGTCAGTTTCCTAAGCAGAGTTGAACTAGATATGGCCCGTGTGTGTAGGAAGCACAGTTCTTTTGTTCTCAGCAAGCTCACTGTTCGGACCCCATAGAAAACACAGTAGAGTAGAAGAGTGCTATTTTCTCAAAAGCAGAGTGTGTTTCTTGTAAGGCGAGCTAGCGTTTGTTTGCCAGTCCTAAAAGTAGTTGAATCAAATGCAGTTTTTGGTCCTACGAGCAAGGGTTGTTTTCTGGCAAGAAGAGTCACTATTGTGCTACCATTGCTATACATAGTACAAATAACACTCGCGTCTGTTTCCAGCAAGTACAGTGTATTGGTCTGAAGAGGAGCTATTGTTCATGTCAGTTTTCTAAGCAAAGTTGAACTAGGTAAGGCCTGTGTGTGTAGGAAGCACAGTTCTTTTGTTCTGAGCAAGCTCACTGTTCGAACCCCATAGGAAACACAGTAGAGAGAAGAGTGCTCTTTCCTCAAAAGCAGAGTGTGTTTCTTGTAAGGCGAGCTACCGTTTGTTTCCCAGTCCTAAATGGAGTTGAATCAAATGCAGGTTTTGGTCCTACGAGCAAGAGTTGTTTTCTGGTAAGAAGAGTCACTATTGCGCACCCATTGCCATACACAGTGCAAATAGCACTGGCGTCTGTACCCAGCATGTACAGTGTATTGGACTGAAGAGGATCTACTGTTCTTGTAGGTTTCCTAAGCAGAATTGAACTAGATATGGACCGTGTGTGTAGGAAGCACAGTTCTTTTGTTCTGAGCAAGCTCACTGTTCTAGCCCTATAGGAAACACAGTAGAGTAGAAGAGTGCTCTTTTCTCAAAAGCAGAGTGTGTTTCTTGTAAGGCGAGCTAGCGTTTGTTTCCCAGTCCTAAATGGAGTTGAATCACATGCAGTTTCCGTTCCTACTAGCAAGAGTTGATTTCTGGTAAGGAAAGTCACTATTGCGCTCCCATTGCCATACACAGTGCAAATAGCACTCGCGTCTGTTCCCAGGAAGTACAGTGTATTGGAGTGAATAGGAGCTACTGTTCTTTTCAGTTTCCTAAGCAGAATTGAACTAGATATGGCCCATGTGTGTAGGAAGCACAGTTCTTTTGTACTCAGGAAGCTCACTGTTTGGACCCCATAGGAAACACAGTAGAGTAGAAGAGTGCTCTTTTCTCAAAAGCAGAGTGTGTTTCTTGTAAGGCGAGCTAGCATTTGTTTCCCAGTCCTAAATGGAGTTGAAATACACATGCAGTTTCTGGTCCTACCAGCAAGAGTTGTTTTCTGGTTAGAAGAGTCACTATTGCGCTCCCTTTGCCATACACAATGCAAATAGCCCTCGCGTCTGTTCCCAGCAAGTACAGTGTATTGGACTGAAGAGGAGCTACTGTTCTTGTCAGTTTCCTAAGCAGAGTTGAACTAGATATGGCCCATGTGTGTAGGAAGCACATTTCTTTTGTTCTCAGGAAGCTCACTGTTCGGACCCCATAGGAAACACAGTAGAGTAGAAGAGTGCTCTTTTCTCAAAAGCAGAGTGTGTTTCTAGTAAGGCGAGCTAGCGTTTGTTTCCCAGTCCTAAATGTAGTTGAATCACATGCAGTTTCTGGTCCTACGAGCAAGAGTTGTTTTCTGGTAAGAAGAGTCACTATTGCACTCCCATTGCCATACACAGTGCAAATAGCAATGTCGTCTGTACCCAGCATGTACAGTGTATTGGACTGAAGAGGAGCTACTGTTCTTGTCAGTTTCCTAAGAAGAATTGAACTAGATATGGCCCGTGTGTGTAGGAAGCACAGTTCTTTTCTTCTGAGCAATCTCACTGTTCTAGGAAACACAGTGGAGTAGAAGAGTGCTCTTTTCTCAAAAGCAGAGTGTGTTTCTTGTAAGGCGAGCTAGCGTTTGTTTCCCAGTCCTAAATGGAGTTTAATCACATGCAGTTTCTGGTCCTACGAGCAAGAGTTTTTTCTGGTAATAAGAGTCACTATTGCGCTCCCATTGTCATACACATGGCAAATAGCACTGGCCTCTGTTCTCAGCATGTACAGTGTATTGGACTGAAGAGGATCTACTGTTCTTGTCAGGTTCCTAAGCAGAATTGAACTAGATATGGCCCATGTGTGTAGGAAGCGCAGTTCTTTTGTACTCAGCAAGCTCTCTGTTCTGGCCCTATAGGAAACACAGTAGAGTAGAAGAGTGCTCTTTCCTCAAAAGCAGAGTGTGTTTCTTGTAAGGTGAGCTAGCGTTTGTTTTCCAGTCCTAAATGGGTTGAATCACATGCAGTTTCCGTTCCTACAAGCAAGAGTTGTTTTCTGGTAAGGAAAGTCACTATTGCGCTCCCATTGCCATACACAGTGCAAATAGCACTCACGTCTGTTCCCAGCAAGTACAGTGTATTGGACTGAATAGGAGCTACTGTTCTTGTCAGTTTCCTAAGCAGAATTGAACTAGATATGGCCCGTGTGTGTAGGAGCACAGTTCTTTTGTACTCAGCAAGCTTACTGTTTGGACCCCACAGGAAACACAGTAGAGTAGAAGAGTGCTCTTTTCTCAAAAGCAGAGTGTGTTTCTTGTAAGGCGAGCTAGCATTTGTTTCCCAGTCCTAAATGGAGTTGAAATACACATGCAGTTTCTGTTCCTATGAGCAAGGGTTGTTTTCTGGTAAGAAGAGTCACTATTGCGCTCCCATTGCCATACACAGTGCAAATAGCACTGGCGTCTGTACCCAGCATGTACAGCGTATTGGACTGAAGAGGATCTAATGTTCTTGTCAGTTTCCTAAGCAGAGTTGAACTTATATGGCCTGTGTGTGTAGGAAGCACAGTTCTTTTGTTCTGATTAAGCTCACTGTTCGGACCCCATAGAAAACACAGTAGAGTAGAAGAGTGCTCTTTTCTCAAAAGCAGAGTGTGTTTCTTGTAAGGCGAGCTAGCGTTTGTTTGCCAGTCCTAAAAGGAGTTGAATCAAATGCAGTTTTTGGTCCTACGAGCAAGGGTTGTTTTCTGGCAAGAAGATTCACTATTGTGCTCCCATTGCTATACATAATACAAATAACACTCGCGTCTGTTTCCAGCAAGTACAGTGTATTGGTCTGAAGAGGAGCTATTGTTCATGTCAGTTTCCTAAGCAAAGTTGAACTAGATAAGGCCCGTGTGTGTAGGAAGCACAGTTCTTTTGTTCTGAGCAAGCTCACTGTTCGAACCCCATAGGAAACACAGTAGAGAGAAGAGTGCTCTTTCCTCAAAAGCAGAGTGTGTTTCTTGTAAGGCGAGCTACCGTTTGTTTCCCAGTCCTAAATGGAGTTGAATCAAATGCAGGTTTTGGTCCTACGAGCAAGAGTTGTTTTCTGGTAAGAAGAGTCACTATTGCGCACCCATTGCCATACACAGTGCAAATAGCACTGGCGTCTGTACCCAGCATGTACAGTGTATTGGACTGAAGAGGATCTACTCTTCTTGTAGGTTTCCTAAGCAGAATTGAACTAGATATGGCCCGTGTGTGTAGGAAGCACAGTTCTTTTGTTCTGAGCAAGCTCACTGTTCTAGCCCTATAGGATACACAGTAGAGTAGAAGAGTGCTCTTTTCTCAAAAGCAGAGTGTGTTTCTTGTAAGGCGAGCTAGCGTTTGTTTCCCAGTCCTAAATGGAGTTGAATCACATGCAGTTTCCGTTCCTACTAGCAAGAGTTGATTTCTGGTAAGGAAAGTCACTATTGTGCTCCCATTGCCATACACAGTGCAAATAGCACTCGCGTCTGTTCCCAGGAAGTACAGTGTATTGGAGTGAATAGGAGCTACTGTTCTTGTCAGTTTCCTAAGCAGAATTGAACTAGATATGGCCCATGTGTGTAGGAAGCACAGTTCTTTTGTACTCAGGAAGCTCACTGTTTGGACCCCATAGGAAACACAGTAGAGTAGAAGAGTGCTCTTTTCTCAAAAGCAGAGTGTGTTTCTTGTAATGCGAGCTAGCGTTTGTTTCCCAGTCCTAAATGGAGTTGAACCACATGCAGTTTTTGGTACTACCAGCAAGAGTTGTTTTCCGGTAAGGAAAGTCACTATTGCACTCCCCTGCCATACACAGTGCAAAGAGCACTCGTGTCTGTTTCGAGCAACTACAGTGTATTGGACTGAAGAGGAGCTACTGTTCTTGTCAGTTTCCTAAGCAGAGTTGAACTAGATATGGCCCGTGTGTGTAGGAAGCACAGTTCTTTTGTTCTGAGCAAGCTCACTGTTCGGACCCCATAGGAAACACAGTATAGAGAAGAGTGCTCTTTCCTCAAAAGCAGAGTGTGTTTCTTGTCAGGCGAGCTACCGTTTGTTTCCCAGTCCTAAATGGAGTTGAATCAAATGCAGTTTTTGGTCCTACGAGCAAGAGTTGTTTTCTGGTAAGAAGAGTCACTATTGCGCACCCATTGCCATACACAGTGCAAATAGCACTGGCGTCTGTACCCAGCATGTACAGTGTATTGGACTGTAGAGGATCTACTGTTTTTGTAGGTTTCCTAAGCAGAATTGAACTAGATATGGCCCGTGTGTGTAGGAAGCACAGTTCTTTGTTCTGAGCAAGCTCACTGTTCTAGCCCTATGGGAAACACAGTAGAGTAGAAGAGTGCTCTTTTCTCAAAAGCAGAGTGTGTTTCTTCTAAGGCGAGCTAGCGTTTGTTTCCCAGTCCTAAATGGAGTTGAATCACATGCAGTTTCCGTTCCTACGAGCAAGAGTTGTTTTCTGGTAAGGAAAGTCACTATTGTGCTCCCATTGCCATACACAGTGCAAATAGCACTCGCGTCTGTTCCCAGCAAGTACAGTGTATTGGACTGAAGAGGAGCTACTGTTCTTGTCAGGTTCCTAAGCAGAATTGAACTAGATATGGCCCGTGTGTGTAGGAAGCACAGTTCTTTTGTTCTGAGCAAGCTCACTGTTGGACCCCATAGGAAAAACAGTAGAGTAGTAGAGTGCTCTTTTCTCAAATGCAGAGTCTGTTTCTTGTAAGGCGAGCTAGCGTTTGTTTCCAAATCCTAAATGGAGTTGAATCACATGCAGTTTCTGGTCCTACGAGCAAGAGTTTTTTTCTGGTAAGAAGAGTGACTATTGCGCTCCCATTGCCATACACAGTACAAATAGCACTGGCGTCTGTACCCAGCATGTACAGTGTATTGGACTGAAGAGGATCTACTGTTCTTGTCAGGTTCCTAAACAGAGTTGAACTAGATATGTCCCATGTGTGTAGGAAGCACAGTTCTTTTGTACTCAGCAAGCTCACTGTTCTAGCCCTATAGGAAACACAGTAGAGTAGAAGAGTGCTCTTTTCTCAAAAGCAGAGTGTGTTTCTTGTAAGGCGAGCTAGCGTTTGTTTCCCAGTCCTAAATGGAGTTGAATCCCATGCAGTATCTGGTCCTACGAGCAAGAGTTGTTTTCTGGTAAGAAGAGTCACTATTGCGCTCCCATTGCCATACACAGTGCAAATAGCACTGTCGTCTGTACCCAGCATGTACAGTGTATTGGACTGAAGAGGATCTACTGTTCTTGTCAGTTTCCTAAGCAGAATTGAACTAGATATGGCCCGTGTGTGTAGGAAGCACAGTTCTTTTGTTCTGAGCAAGCTCACTGTTCGGACCCCATAGGAAACACAGTAGAGTAGAAGAGTGCTCTTTTCTCAAAAGCAGAGTGTGTTTCTTGTAAGGCGAGCTACCGTTTGTTTCCCAGTCTTAAATGGAGTTGAATCAAAGGCAGTTTTTGGTCCTACGAGCAAGAGTTGTTTTCTGGTAAGAAGAGTCACTTTTGCACTCCCTTTGCCATACATAGGGCAAATATCCCTCTCGTCTGTTCCCAGCAAGTACAGTGTATTGGACTGAAGAGGAGCTACTGTTCTTGTCAGTTTCCTAAGCAGAGTTTAACTAGATATGGCCCGTGTGTGTAGGAAGCACAGTTCTTTTGTTCTCAGCAAGCTCACTGTTCGGACCCCATAGAAAACACAGTAGAGTAGAAGAGTGCTATTTTCTCAAAAGCAGAGTGTGTTTCTTGTAAGGCGAGCTAGCGTTTGTTTGCCAGTCCTAAAAGGAGTTGAATCAAATGCAGTTTTTGGTCCTACGAGCAAGGGTTGTTTTCTGGCAAGAAGAGTCACTATTGTGCTACCATTGCTATACATAGTACAAATAACACTCGCGTCTGTTTCCAGCAAGTACAGTGTATTGGTCTGAAGAGGAGCTATTGTTCATGTCAGTTTTCTAAGCAAAGTTGAACTAGGTAAGGCCTGTGTGTGTAGGAAGCACAGTTCTTTTGTTCTGAGCAAGCTCACTGTTCGAACCCCATAGGAAACACAGTAGAGAGAAGAGTGCTCTTTCCTCAAAAGCAGAGTGTGTTTCTTGTAAGGCGAGCTACCGTTTGTTTCCCAGTCCTAAATGGAGTTGAATCAAATGCAGGTTTTGGTCCTACGAGCAAGAGTTGTTTTCTGGTAAGAAGAGTCACTATAGCGCACCCATTGCCATACACAGTGCAAATAGCACTGGCGTCTGTACCCAGCATGTACAGTGTATTGGACTGAAGAGGATCTACTGTTCTTGTAGGTTTCCTAAGCAGAATTGAACTAGATATGGCCCGTGTGTGTAGGAAGCACAGTTCTTTTGTTCTGAGCAAGCTCACTGTTCTAGCCCTATAGGAAACACAGTAGAGTAGAAGAGTGCTCTTTTCTCAAAAGCAGAGTGTGTTTCTTGTAAGGCGAGCTAGCGTTTGTTTCCCAGTCCTAAATGGAGTTGAATCACATGCAGTTTCCGTTCCTACTAGCAAGAGTTGATTTCTGGTAAGGAAAGTCACTATTGCGCTCCCATTGCCATACACAGTGCAAATAGCACTCGCGTCTGTTCCCAGGAAGTACAGTTTATTGGAGTGAATAGGAGCTACTGTTCTTTTCAGTTTCCTAAGCAGAATTGAACTAGATATGGCCCATGTGTGTAGGAAGCACAGTTCTTTTGTACTCAGGAAGCTCACTGTTTGGACCCCATAGGAAACACTGTAGAGTAGAAGAGTGCTCTTTTCTCAAAAGCAGAGTGTGTTTCTTGTAAGGCGAGCTAGCATTTGTTTCCCAGTCCTAAATGGAGTTGAAATACACATGCAGTTTCTGGTCCTACCAGCAAGAGTTGTTTTCTGGTTAGAAGAGTCACTATTGCGCTCCCTTTGCCATACACAATGCAAATAGCCCTCGCGTCTGTTCCCAGCAAGTACAGTGTATTGGACTGAAGAGGAGCTACTGTTCTTGTCAGTTTCCTAAGCAGAGTTGAACTAGATATGGCCCATGTGTGTAGGAAGCACATTTCTTTTGTTCTCAGGAAGCTCACTGTTCGGACCCCATAGGAAACACAGTAGAGTAGAAGAGTGCTCTTTTCTCAAAAGCAGAGTGTGTTTCTTGTAAGGCGAGCTAGCGTTTGTTTCCCAGTCCTAAATGTAGTTGAATCACATGCAGTTTCTGGTCCTACGAGCAAGAGTTGTTTTCTGGTAAGAAGAGTCACTATTGCACTCCCATTGCCATACACAGTGCAAATAGCAATGTCGTCTGTACCCAGCATGTACAGTGTATTGGACTGAAGAGGATCTACTGTTCTTGTCAGTTTCCTAAGCAGAATTGAACTAGATATGGCCCGTGTGTGTAGGAAGCACAGTTCTTTTGTTCTGAGCAATCTCACTGTTCTAGGAAACACAGTGGAGTAGAAGAGTGCTCTTTTCTCAAAAGCAGAGTGTGTTTCTTGTAAGGTGAGCTAGCGTTTGTTTCCCAGTCCTAAATGGAGTTTAATCACATGCAGTTTCTGGTCCTACGAGCAAGAGTTTTTTCTGGTAATAAGAGTCACTATTGCGCTCCCATTGTCATACACATGGCAAATAGCACTGGCCTCTGTTCTCAGCATGTACAGTGTATTGGACTGAAGAGGATCTACTGTTCTTGTCAGGTTCCTAAGCAGAATTGAACTAGATATGGCCCATGTGTGTAGGAAGCGCAGTTCTTTTGTACTCAGCAAGCTCTCTGTTCTGGCCCTATAGGAAACACAGTAGAGTAGAAGAGTGCTCTTTCCTCAAAAGCAGAGTGTGTTTCTTGTAAGGCGAGCTAGCGTTTGTTTTCCAGTCCTAAATGGGTTGAATCACATGCAGTTTCCGTTCCTACAAGCAAGAGTTTTTTTCTGGTAAGGAAAGTCACTATTGCGCTCCCATTGCCATACACAGTGCAAATAGCACTCACGTCTGTTCCCAGCAAGTACAGTGTATTGGACTGAATAGGAGCTACTGTTCTTGTCAGTTTCCTAAGCAGAATTGAACTAGATATGGCCCGTGTGTGTAGGAAGCACAGTTCTTTTGTACTCAGCAAGCTTACTGTTTGGACCCCACAGGAAACACAGTAGAGTAGAAGAGTGCTCTTTTCTCAAAAGCAGAGTGTGTTTCTTGTAAGGCAAGCTAGCATTTGTTTCCCAGTCCTAAATGGAGTTGAAATACACATGCAGTTTCTGTTCCTATGAGCAAGGGTTGTTTTCTGGTAAGAAGAGTCACTATTGCCCTCCCATTGCCATACACAGTGCAAATAGCACTGGCGTCTGTACCCAGCATGTACAGCGTATTGGACTGAAGAGGATCTAATGTTCTTGTCAGTTTCCTAAGCAGAGTTGAACTAGATATGGCCTGTGTGTGTAGGAAGCACAGTTCTTTTGTTCTGATTAAGCTCACTGTTCGGACCCCATAGAAAACACCGTAGAGTAGAAGAGTGCTCTTTTCTCAAAAGCAGAGTGTGTTTCTTGTAAGGCGAGCTAGCGTTTGTTTGCCAGTCCTAAAAGGAGTTGAATCAAATGCAGTTTTTGGTCCTACAAGCAAGGGTTGTTTTCTGGCAAGAAGAGTCACTATTGTGCTCCCATTGCTATACATAATACAAATAACACTCGCGTCTGTTTCCAGCAAGTACAGTGTATTGGTCTGAAGAGGAGCTATTGTTCATGTCAGTTTCCTAAGCAAAGTTGAACTAGATAAGGCCTGTGTGTGTAGGAAGCACAGTTCTTTTGTTCTGAGCAAGCTCACTGTTCGAACCCCATAGGAAACACAGTAGAGAGAAGAGTGCTCTTTCCTCAAAAGCAGAGTGTGTTTCTTGTAAGGCGAGCTACCGTTTGTTTCCCAGTCCTAAATGGAGTTGAATCAAATGCAGGTTTTGGTCCTACGAGCAAGAGTTGTTTTCTGGTAAGAAGAGTCACTATTGCGCACCCATTGCCATACACAGTGCAAATAGCACTGGCGTCTGTACCCAGCATGTACAGTGTATTGGACTGAAGAGGATCTACTCTTCTTGTAGGTTTCCTAAGCAGAATTGAACTAGATATGGCCCGTGTGTGTAGGAAGCACAGTTCTTTTGTTCTGAGCAAGCTCACTGTTCTAGCCCTATAGGAAACACAGTAGATTAGAAGAGTGCTCTTTTCTCAAAAGCAGAGTGTGTTTCTTGTAAGGCGAGCTAGCGTTTGTTTCCCAGTCCTAAATGGAGTTGAATCACATGCAGTTTCCGTTCCTACTAGCAAGAGTTGATTTCTGGTAAGGAAAGTCACTATTGTGCTCCCATTGCCATACACAGTGCAAATAGCACTCGCGTCTGTTCCCAGGAAGTACAGTGTATTGGAGTGAATAGGAGCTACTGTTCTTGTCAGTTTCCTAAGCAGAATTGAACTAGATATGGCCCATGTGTGTAGGAAGCACAGTTCTTTTGTACTCAGGAAGCTCACTGTTTGGACCCCATAGGAAACACAGTAGAGTAGAAGAGTGCTCTTTTCTCAAAAGCAGAGTGTGTTTCTTGTAAGGCGAGCTAGCATTTGTTTCCCAGTCCTAAATGGAGTTGAAATACACAAGCAGTTTCTGGTCCTACCAGCAAGAGTTGTTTTCTGGTTAGAAGAGTCACTATTGCGCTCCCTTTGCCATATACAATGCAAATAGCCCTCGCGTCTGTTCCCAGCAAGTACAGTGTATTGGACTGAAGAGGAGCTACTGTTCTTGTCAGTTTCCTAAGCAGAGTTGAACTAGATATGGCCCATGTGTGTAGGAAGCACATTTCTTTTGTTCTCAGGAAGCTCACTGTTCGGACCCCATAGGAACCACAGTAGAGTAGAAGAGTGCTCTTTTCTCAAAAGCAGAGTGTGTTTCTTGTAAGGCGAGCTAGCGTTTGTTTCCCAGTCCTAAATGTAGTTGAATCACATGCAGTTTCTGGTCCTACGAGCAAGAGTTGTTTTCTGGTAAGAAGAGTCACTATTGCACTCCCATTGCCATACACAGTGCAAATAGCAATGTCGTCTGTACCCAGCATGTACAGTGTATTGGACTGAAGAGGATCTACTGTTCTTGTCAGTTTCCTAAGCAGAATTGAACTAGATATGGCCCGTGTGTGTAGGAAGCACAGTTCTTCTCTTCTGAGCAATCTCACTGTTCTAGGAAACACAGTGGAGTAGAAGAGTGCTCTTTTCTCAAAAGCAGAGTGTGTTTCTTGTAAGGCGAGCTAGCGTTTGTTTCCCAGTCCTAAATGGAGTTGAATCACATGCAGTTTCTGGTCCTACGAGCAAGAGTTTTTTCTGGTAATAAGAGTCACTATTGCGCTCCCATTGTCATACACATGGCAAATAGCACTGGCCTCTGTTCTTATCATGTACAGTGTATTGGACTGAAGAGGATCTACTGTTCTTGTCAGGTTCCTAAGCAGAATTGAACTAGATATGGCCCATGTGTGTAGGAAGCACAGTTCTTTTGTACTCAACAAGCTCTCTGTTCTGGCCCTATAGGAAACACAGTAGAGTAGAAGAGTGCTCTTTCCTCAAAAGCAGAGTGTGTTTCTTGTAAGGTGAGCTAGCGTTTGTTTTCCAGTCCTAAATGGAGTTGAATCACATGCAGTTTCCGTTCCTACGAGCAAGAGTTGTTTTCTGGTAAGGAAAGTCACTATTGCGTTCACATTGCCATACACAGTGCAAATAGCACTCCCGTCTGTTCCCAGCAAGTACAGTGTATTGGACTGAATAGGAGCTACTGTTCTTGTCAGTTTCCTAAGCAGAATTGAACTAGATATGGCCCGTGTGTGTAGGAAGCACAGTTCTTTTGTACTCAGCAAGCTTACTGTTTGGACCCCATGAAACACAGTAGAGTAGAAGAGTGCTCTTTTCTCAAAAGGAGAGTGTGTTTCTTGTAAGGCGAGCTAGCATTTGTTTCCCAGTCCTAAATGGAGTTGAATCACATGCAGTTTCTGTTCCTACGAGCAAGGGTTGTTTTCTGGTAAGAAGAGTCACTATTGCGCTCCCATTGCCATACACAGTGCAAATAGCACTGGCGTCTGTACCCAGCAAGTACAGCGTATTGGACTGAAGAGGATCTACTGTTCTTGTCAGTTTCCTAAGCAGTGTTGAACTAGATAGGGCCAGTGTGTGTAGGAAGCACAGTTCTTTTGTTCTGAGCAAGCTCACTGTTCGGACCCCATAGGAAACACAGTAGAGTAGAAGAGTGCTCTTTTCTCAAAAGCAGAGTGTGTTTCTTGTAAGGCGTGCTAGCGTTTGTTTCCAAATCCTAAATGGAGTTGAATCACATGCAGTTTCTGGTCCTACGAGCAAGAGTTTTTTTCTGATAAGAAGAGTCACTATTGCGCTCCCATTGCCATACACAGTACAAATACCACTGGCGTCTGTACCCAGCATGTACAGTGTATTGGACTGAAGAGGATCTACTGTTCTTGTCAGGTTCCTAAGCAGAGTTGAACTAGATATGGCCCTTGTGTGTAGGAAGCACAGTTCTGTTGTACTCAGCAAGCTCACTGTTCTGGCCCTATAGGAAACACAGTAGAGTAGAAGAGTGCTCTTTTCTCAAAAGCAGAGTGTGTTTCTTGTAAGGCGAGCTAGCGTTTGTTTCCCAGTCCTAAATGGAGTTGAATCCCATGCAGTTTCTGGTCCTACGAGCAAGAGTTGTTTTCTGGTAAGAAGAGTCACTATTGTGCTCCGTTTGCCATACACAGTGCAAATAGCCCTCATGTCTGTTCCCAGCAAGTACAGTGTATTGGATTGAAGAGGAGATACTGTTCTTGTAGGTTTCCTAAGCAGAATTGAACTAGATATGGCCCGTGTGTGTAGGAAGCACAGTTCTTTTGTTCTGAGCAAGCTCACTGTTCTAGCCCTATAGGAAACACAGTAGAGTAGAAGAGTGCTCTTTTCTCAAAAGCAGAGTGTGTTTCTTGTAAGACGAGCTAGCGTTTGTTTCCCAGTCCTAAATGGAGTTGAATCACATGCAGTTTCCGTTCCTACTAGCAAGAGTTGATTTCTGGTAAGGAAAGTCACTATTGCGCTCCCATTGCCATACACAGTGCAAATAGCACTCGCGTCTGTTCCCAGGAAGTACAGTGTATTGGAGTGAATAGGAGCTACTGTTCTTGTCAGTTTCCTAAGCAGAATTGAACTAGATATGGCCCATGTGTGTAGGAAGCACAGTTCTTTTGTACTCAGGAAGCTCACTGTTTGGACCCCATAGGAAACACAGTAGAGTAGAAGAGTGCTCTTTTCTCAAAAGCAGAGTGTGTTTCTTGTAAGGCGAGCTAGCATTTGTTTCCCAGTCCTAAATGGAGTTGAAATACACAAGCAGTTTCTGGTCCTACCAGCAAGAGTTGTTTTCTGGTTAGAAGAGTCACTATTGCGCTCCCTTTGCCATATAATGCAAATAGCCCTCGCGTCTGTTCCCAGCAAGTACAGTGTATTGGACTGAAGAGGATCTACTGTTCTTGTCAGTTTCCTAAGCAGAATTGAACTAGATATGGCCCGTGTGTGTAGGAAGCACAGTTCTTTTCTTCTGAGCAATCTCACTGTTCTAGGAAACACAGTGGAGTAGAAGAGTGCTCTTTTCTCAAAAGCAGAGTGTGTTTCTTGTAAGGCGAGCTAGCGTTTGTTTCCCAGTCCTAAATGGAGTTGAATCACATGCAGTTTCTGGTCCTACGAGCAAGAATTTTTTCTGGTAATAAGAGTCACTATTGCGCTCCCATTGTCATACACATGGCAAATAGCACTGGCCTCTGTTCTCAGCATGTACAGTGTATTGGACTGAAGAGGATCTACTGTTCTTGTCAGGTTCCTAAGCAGAATTGAACTAGATATGGCCCATGTGTGTAGGAAGCACAGTTCTTTTGTACTCAACAAGCTCTCTCTTCTGGCCCTATAGGAAACACAGTAGAGTAGAAGAGTGCTCTTTCCTCAAAAGCAGAGTGTGTTTCTTGTAAGGCGAGCTAGCGTTTGTTTTCCAGTCCTAAATGGAGTTGAATCACATGCAGTTTCCGTTCCTACGAGCAAGAGTTGTTTTCTGGTAAGGAAAGTCACTATTGTGCTCCCATTGCCATACACAGTGCAAATAGCACTCGCGTCTGTTCCCAGCAAGTACAGTGTATTGGACTGAATAGGAGCTACTGTTCTTGTCAGTTTCCTAAGCAGAATTGAACTAGATATGGCCCGTGTGTGTAGGAAGCACAGTTCTTTTGTACTCAGCAAGCTTACTGTTTGGACCCCATAGGAAACACAGTAGAGTAGAAGAGTGCTCTTTTCTCAAAAGGAGAGTGTGTTTCTTGTAAGGCGAGCTTGCATTTGTTTCCCAGTCCTAAATGGAGTTGAATCACATGCAGTTTCTGTTCCTACGAGCAAGGGTTGTTTTCTGGTAAGAAGAGTCACTATTGCGCTCCCATTGCCATACACAGTGCAAATAGCACTGGCGTCTGTACCCAGCATGTACAGCGTATTGGACTGAAGAGGATCTAATGTTCTTGTCAGTTTCCTAAGCAGTGTTGAACTAGATAGGGCCCGTGTGTGTAGGAAGCACAGTTCTTTTGTTCTGAGCAAGCTCACTGTTCGGACCCCTTAGGAAACACAGTAGAGTAGAAGAGTGCTCTTTTCTCAAAAGCAGAGTGTGTTTCTTGTAAGGCGTGCTAGCGTTTGTTTCCAAATCCTAAATGGAGTTGAATCACATGCAGTTTCTGGTCCTATGAGCAAGAGTTTTTTTCTGATAAGAAGAGTCACTATTGCGCTCCCATTGCCATACACAGTACAAATACCACTGGCGTCTGTACCCAGCATGTACAGTGTATTGGACTGAAGAGGATCTACTGTTCTTGTCAGGTTCCTAAGCAGAGTTGAACTAGATATGGCCCTTGTGTGTAGGAAGCACAGTTCTGTTGTACTCAGCAAGCTCACTGTTCTGGCCCTATAGGAAACACAGTAGAGTAGAAGAGTGCTCTTTTCTCAAAAGCAGAGTGTGTTACTTGTAAGGCGAGCTAGCGTTTGTTTCCCAGTCCTAAATGGAGTTGAATCCCATGCAGTTTCTGGTCCTACGAGCAAGGGTTGTTTTCTGGTAAGAAGAGTCACTATTGTGCTCCCATTGCCATACACAGTGCAAATAGCACTGTCGTCTGTACCCAGCATGTACAGTGTATTGGACTGAAGAGGATCTACTGTTCTTGTCAGTTTCCTAAGCAGAATTGAACTAGATATGGCCCGTGTGTGTAGGAAGCACAGTTCTTTTGTTCTGAGCAAGCTTACTGTTCGGACCCTATAGGAAACACAGTAGAGTATAAGAGTGCTCTTTATCAAAAGCAGAGTGTGTTACTTGTAAGGCGAGCTAGCGTTTGTTTCCCAGTCCTAAATGGAGTTGAATCAAATGCAGTTTTTGGTCCTAAAAGCAAGAGTTGTTTTCTGGTAAGAAGAGTCACTGTTGCACTCCCATAGCCATACATAGTACAAATAACACTCGCGTCTGTTTCCAGCAAGTACAGTGTATTCGTCTGAAGAGGAGCTACTGTTCATGTCAGTTTCCTAAACATGTTGAATTTCATAAGTCCCGTGTGTGTAGGAAGCACAGTTCTTTTGTTCTGAGCAAGCTCACTGTTCGAACCCCATAGGAAACACAGTAGAGAGAAGAGTGCTCTTTTCTCAAAAGCAGAGTGCGTTTCTTGTAAGGCGAGCTACCGTTTGTTTCCCAGTCCTAAATGGAGTTGAAATACACATGCAGTTTCTGGTCCTACGAGCAAGAGTTGTTTTCTGGTAAGAAGAGTCACTATTGTGCTCCCTTTGCCATACACAGTGCAAATAGCCCTCATGTCTGTTCCCAGCAAGTACAGTGTATTGCATTGAAGAGGAGATACTGTTCTTGTCAGTTTCCTAAGCAGTGTTGAACTAGATAGGGCCCGTGTGTGTAGGAAGCACAGTTCTTTTGTTCTGAGCAAGCTCACTGTTCGGACCCCATAGGAAACACAGTAGAGTAGAAGAGTGCTCTTTTCTCAAAAGCAGAGTGTGTTTCTTGTAAGGCGTGCTAGCGTTTGTTTCCAAATCCTAAATGGAGTTGAATCACATGCAGTTTCTGGTCCTACGAGCAAGAGTTTTTTTCTGATAAGAAGAGTCACTATTGTGCTCCCATTGCCATACACAGTACAAATACCACTGGCGTCTGTACCCAGCATGTACAGTGTATTGGACTGAAGAGGATCTACTGTTCTTGTCAGGTTCCTAAGCAGAGTTGAACTAGATATGGCCCTTGTGTGTAGGAAGCACAGTTCTGTTGTACTCAGCAAGCTCACTGTTCTGGCCCTATAGGAAACACAGTAGAGTAGAAGAGTGCTCTTTTCTCAAAAGCAGAGTGTGTTACTTGTAAGGCGAGCTAGCGTTTGTTTCCCAGTCCTAAATGGAGTTGAATCCCATGCAGTTTCTGGTCCTACGAGCAAGAGTTGTTTTCTGGTAAGAAGAGTCACTATTGCGCTCCCATTGCCATACACAGTGCACATAGCACTGTCGTCTGTACCCAGCATGTACAGTGTATTGGACTGAAGAGTATCTACTGTTCTTGTCAGTTTCCTAAGCAGAATTGAACTAGATATGGCCCGTGTGTGTAGGAAGCACAGTTCTTTTGTTCTGAGCAAGCTCACTGTTCGGACCCTATAGGAAACACAGTAGAGTAGAAGAGTGCTCTTTTCTCAAAAGCAGAGTGTGTTACTTGTAAGGCGAGCTAGCGTTTGTTTCCCAGTCCTAAATGGAGTTGAATCAAATGCAGTTCTTGGTCCTAAGAGCAAGAGTTGTTTTCTGGTAAGAAGAGTCACTGTTGCACTCCCATAGCCATACATAGTACAAATAACACTCGCGTCTGTTTCCAGCAAGTACAGTGTATTCGTCTGAAGAGGAGCTACTGTTCATGTCAGTTTCCTAAGCAAAGTTGAATTACATAAGTCCCGTGTGTGTAGGAAGCACAGTTTTTTGTTCTGAGCAAGCTCACTGTTCGAACCCCATAGGAAACACAGTAGAGAGAAGATTGCTCTTTTCTCAAAAGCAGAGTGCGTTTCTTGTAAGGCGAGCTACCGTTTGTTTCCCAGTCCTAAATGGAGTTGAATCCCATGCAGTTTCTGGTCCTACGAGCAAGAGTTGTTTTCTGGTAAGAAGAGTCACTATTGTGCTCCCTTTGCCATACACAGTGCAAATAGCCCTCATGTCTGTTCCCAGCAAGTACAGTGTATTGGATTGAAGAGGAGATACTGTTCTTGTCATCTTCCTAAGCAGAGTTGAACTAGATATGGCCCATGTGTGTAGGAAGCACAGTTCTTTTGTACTCAGCAAGCTCACTGTTCTGGCCCTATAGGAAACACAGTAGAGTAGAAGAGTGCTCTTGTAAGGCGAGCTAGCATTTGTTTCCTAGTCCTAAAATGGAGTTGAATCAAATGCAGTTTTTGATCCTACGAGCAAGAGTTGTTTTCTGGTAAGAAGAGTGACTATTGCACTCCCTTTGCCATACATAGTGAAAATATCCCTCTCGTCTGTGCCCAGCAAGTACAGTGTATTGGACTGAAGAGGAGCTGCTGTTCTTGTCAGTTTCCTAAGCAGAGTTGAACTAGATATGGCCCGTGTATGTAGGAAGCACACTTCTTTTGTTCTCAGCAAGCTCACTGTTTGGACGCCATAGGAAACACCGTAGAGTAGAAGAGTGCCCTTTTATCAAAAGCAGAGTGTGTTTCTTGTAAGACTAGCTAGCGTCTGTTTGCCAGTCCTAAATGGAGTTGAATCAAAGGCAGTTTTTGGTCCTACGAGCAAGAGTTGTTTTCTGGTAAGAAGAGTCACTATTGCGCTCGCATTGCCATACACAGTGCAAATAGCACTTGCGTCTGCACCCAGCATGTACAGTGTATTGGACTGAAGAGGATCTACTGTTCTTGTCAGCTTCCTAAGCAGAATTGAACTAGATATGGCCCCTGTGTGTAGGAAGCACAGTTCTTTTGTTCTGAGCAAGCTCACTGTTCTAGCACTATAGGAAACACAGTAGAGTAGAAGAGTGCTCTTTTCTCAAAAGCAGAGTGTGTTTCTTGTAAGGCGAGCTAGCGTTTGTTTCCCAGTCCTAAATGGAGTTGAATCACATGCAGTTTCTGGTCCTACGAGCAAGAGTTTTTTCTGGTAATAAGAGTCACTATTGCGCTCCCATTGTCATACACAGGGCAAATAGCACTGGCCTCTGTTCTCAGCATGTACAGTGTATTGGACTGAAGAGGATCTACTGTTCTTGTCAGGTTCCTAAGCAGAGTTGAACTAGATATGGCCCATGTGTGTAGGAAGCACAGTTCTTTTGTACTCAGCAAGCTCACTGTTCTGGCCCTATAGGAAACACAGTAGAGTAGAAGAGTGCTCTTTTCTCAAAAGCAGAGTGTGTTTCTTGTAAGGCGAGCTAGCGTTTGTTTCCCAGTCCTGAATGGAGTTGAATCACATGCAGTTTCTGGTCTGTTCCTAGCATGTACAGTCTATTGGACTGAAGAGGTTCTACTGTTCTTGTCAGTTTCCTAAGCCGAATTGAACAAGATATGGCCGTGTGTGGAGGAAGCACAGTTCTTTTGTTCTGAGCAAGCTCACATTTTGAACCCCATAGGAAACACAGTAGAGTAGAAGATTGCATTTTTCTCAAAAGCAGAGTGTGTTGCTTGTAAGGCGAGATAGCGTTTCTTTCCAAGTCCTAAATGGAGTTGAAATACACATGCAGTTTCTGGTCCTACGAGCAAGAGTTGTTTTCTTGTAAGAAGAGTCACTATTGCGCTCCCTTTGCCATACACAGTGCAAATAGCCCTCGCGTCTGTTCCCAGCAAGTACAGTGTATTGGACTGAAGAAGAGCTACTGTTCTTGTCAGTTTCCTAAGCAGAATTGAACTAGATATGGCCCGTGTGTGTAGGAAGCACAGTTCTTTTGTTCTGAGCAAGCTCACTGTTTGGACCCCATAGGAAACACAGTAGAGTAGAAGAGTGCTCTTTTCTCAAAAGCAGAGTGTGTTTCTTGTAAGGCGAGCTAGCGTTTGTTTCCCAGTCCTAAATGGAGTTGAATCAAATGCAGTTTCTGGTCCTACTAGCAAGGGTTGTCTTCTGTTAAGAAGAGTTACTATTGCGGTCCCATTGCCATACACAGTGCAAATAGCGCTGGCGTCTGTACCCAGCATGTACAGCGTATTCGACTGAAGAGGATCTACTGTTCTTTTCAGTTTCCTAAGCAGAGTTGAACTAGATATGGCCCGTGTGTGTAGGAAGCACAGTTCTTTTGTTCTGAGCAAGCTCACTGTTCGGGCCCCATAGGAAACACAGTAGAGTAGAAGAGTGCTCTTTTCTCAAAAGCAGAGTGTGTTTCTTCTAAGGCGAGCTAGCGTTTGTTTCCCAGTCCTAAATGGAGTTGAACCAAATGCAGTTTTTGGTCCTAAGAGCAAGAGTTGTTTTCTGGTAAGAAGAGTCACTGTTGCACTCCCATAGCCATACATAGTACAAATAACACTAGCGTCTGTTTCCAGCAAGTACAGTGTATTCGTCTGAAGAGGAGCTACTGTTCATGTCAGTTTCCTAAGCAAAGTTGAATTACATAAGTCCCGTGTGTGTAGGAAGCACAGTTCTTTTGTTCTGAGCAAGCTCACTGTTCGAACCCCATAGGAAACACAGTAGAGAGAAGAGTGCTCTTTTCTCAAAAGTAGAGTACGTTTCTTGTAAGGCGAGCTACCGTTTGTTTCCCAGTCCTAAATGGAGTTGAAATACACATGCAGTTTCTGGTCCTACGAGCAAGAGTTGTTTTCTGGTAAGAAGAGTCACTATTGTGCTCCCTTTGCCATACACAGTGCAAATAGCCCTCATGTCTGTTCCCAGCAAGTACAGTGTATTGGATTGAAGAGGAGCTACTGTTCTTGTCATTGTCCTAAGCAGAGTTGAACTAGATATGGCCCATGTGTGTAGGAAGCACAGTTCTTTTGTACTCAGCAAGCTCACTGTTCTGGCCCTATAGGAAACACAGTAGAGTAGAAGAGTGCTCTTTCCTCAAAAGCAGAGTGTGTTTTTGTAAGGCGAGCTAGCGTTTGTTTCGCAGTCCTAAACGGAGTTGAATCACATGCAGTTTCCATTCCTACGAGCAAGAGTTGTTTTCTGGTAAGGAAAGTCACTATTGCGCTCCCATTGCCATACACAGTGCAAATAGAACTCGCGTCTGTTCCCAGAAAGTACAGTGTATTGGACTGAAGAGGAGCTACTGTTCATGTCAGTTTCCTAACCAAAGTTGAACTAGATAAGGCCCGTGTGTGTAGGAAGCACAGTTCTTTTGTTCTGAGCAAGCTCACTGTTGGACCCCATAGGAAACACAGTAGAGTAGTAGAGTGCTCTTTTCTCAAAAGCAGAGTGTGTTTCTTGTAAGGCGAGCTAGCGTTTGTTTCCAAATCCTAAATGGAGTTGAATCACATGCAGTTTCTGGTCCTAGGAGCAAGAGTTTTTTTCTGGTAAGAAGAGTCACTATTGCGCTCCCATTGCCATACACAGTACAAATAGCACTGTCGTCTGTACCCAGCATGTACAGTGTATTGGACTGAAGAGGATCTACTGTTCTTGTCAGGTTCCTAAACAGAGTTGAACTAGATATGTCCCATGTGTGTAGGAAGCACAGTTCTTTTGTACTCAGCAAGCTCACTGTTCTGGCCCTATAGGAAACACAGTAGAGTAGAAGAGTGCTCTTTTCTCAAAAGCAGAGTGTGTTTCTTGTAAGGCGAGCTAGCGTTTGTTTCCCAGTCCTAAATGGAGTTGAATCCCATGCAGTTTCTGGTCCTACGAGCAAGAGTTGTTTTCTGGTAAGAAGAGACACTATTGCGCTCCCATTGCCATACACAGTGCAAATAGCACTGTCGTCTGTACCCAGCATGTACAGTGTATTGGACTGAAGAGGATCTACTGTTCTTGTCAGTTTCCTAAGCAGAATTGAACTAGATATGGCCCGTGTGTGTAGGAAGCACACTTCTTTTGTTCTGAGCAAGCTCACTGTTCGGACCCCATAGGAAACACAGTAGAGTAGAAGAGTGCTCTTTTCTCAAAAGCAGAGTGTGTTTCTTGTAAGGCGAGCTAACATTTGTTTCCCAGTCTTAAATGGAGTTGAATCAAATGCAGTTTTTGGTCCTACAAGCAAGAGTTGTTTTCTGGTAAGAAGAGTCACTATTGTGGTCCCTTTGCCATACACAGTGCAAATAGCCCTCATGTCTGTTCCCAGCAAGTACAGTGTATTGGATTGAAGAGGAGCTACTGTTCTTGTCATCTTCCTAAGCAGAGTTGAACTAGATATGGCCCATGTGTGTACGAAGCACAGTTCTTTTGTACTCAGCAAGCTCACTGTTCTGGCCCTATAGGAAACACAGTAGAGTAGAAGAGTGCTCTTGTAAGGCGAGCTAGCGTTTGTTTCCCAGTCCTAAAATGGAGTTGAATCAAATGCAGTTTTTGATCCTACGAGCAAGAGTTGTTTTCTGGTAAGAAGAGTGACTATTGCACTCCCTTTGCCATACATAGTGAAAATATCCCTCTCGTCTGTGCCCAGCAAGTACAGTGTATTGGACTGAAGAGGAGCTGCTGTTCTTGTCAGTTTCCTAAGCAGAGTTGAACTAGATATGGCCCGTGTGTGTAGGAAGCACAGTTCTTTTGTTCTCAGCAAGCTCACTGTTTGGACGCCATAGGAAACACCGTAGAGTAGAAGAGTGCCCTTTTATCAAAAGCAGAGTGTGTTTCTTGTAAGACTAGCTAGCGTCTGTTTGCCAGTCCTAAATGGAGTTGAATCAAATGCAGTTTTTGGTCCTACGAGCAAGAGTTGTTTTCTGGTAAGAAGAGTCACTATTGCGCTCCCATTGCCATACACAGTGCAAATAGCACTTGCGTCTGCACCCAGCATGTACAGTGTATTGGACTGAAGAGGATCTACTTTTCTTGTCAGCTTCCTAAGCAGAATTGAACTAGATATGGCCCCTGTGTGTAGGAAGCACAGTTCTTTTGTTCTGAGCAAGCTCACTGTTCTAGCACTATAGGAAACACAGTAGAGTAGAAGAGTGCTCTTTTCTCAAAAGCAGAGTGTGTTTCTTGTAAGGCGAGCTAGCGTTTGTTTCCCAGTCCTAAATGGAGTTGAATCACATGCAGTTTCTGGTCCTACGAGCAAGAGTTTTTTCTGGTAATAAGAGTCACTATTGCGCTCCCATTGTCATACACAGGGCAAATAGCACTGGCCTCTGTTCTCAGCATGTACAGTGTATTGGACTGAAGAGGATCTACTGTTCTTGTCAGGTTCCTAAGCAGAGTTGAACTAGATATGGCCCATGTGTGTAGGAAGCACAGTTCTTTTGTACTCAGCAAGCTCACTGTTCTGGCCCTATAGGAAACACAGTAGAGTAGAAGAGTGCTCTTTTCTCAAAAGCAGAGTGTGTTTCTTGTAAGGCGAGCTAGCGTTTGTTTCCCAGTCCTGAATGGAGTTGAATCACATGCAGTTTCTGGTCTGTTCCTAGCATGTACAGTCTATTGGACTGAAGAGGTTCTACTGTTCTTGTCAGTTTCCTAAGCCAAATTGAACAAGATATGGCCGTGTGTGTAGGAAGCACAGTTCTTTTGTTCTGAGCAAGCTCACATTTTGAACCCCATAGGAAACACAGTAGAGTAGAAGAGTGCATTTTTCTCAAAAGCAGAGTGTGTTGCTTGTAAGGCGAGATAGCGTTTGTTTCCCAGTCCTAAATGGAGTTGAAATACACATGCAGTTTCTGGTCCTACGAGCAAGAGTTGTTTTCTCGTAAGAAGAGTCACTATTGCGCTCCCTTTGCCATACACATTGCAAATAGCCCTCGCGTCTGTTCCCAGCAAGTACAGTGTATTGGACTGAAGAAGAGCTACTGTTCTTGTCAGTTTCCTAAGCAGAATTGAACTAGATATGGCCCGTGTGTGTAGGAAGCACAGTTCTTTTGTTCTGAGCAAGCTCACTGTTTGGACCCCATAGGAAACACAGTAGAGTAGAAGAGTGCTCTTTTCTCAAAAGCAGAGTGTGTTTCTTGTAAGGCGAGCTAGCGTTTGTTTCCCAGTCCTAAATGGAGTTGAATCAAATGCAGTTTCTGGTCCTACGAGCAAGGGTTGTCTTCTGTTAAGAAGAGTTACTATTGCGGTCCCATTGCCATACACAGTGCAAATAGCACTGGCGTCTGTACCCAGCATGTACAGCGTATTCGACTGAAGAGGATCCACTGTTCTTTTCAGTTTCCTAAGCAAAGTTGAACTAGATATGGCCCGTGTGTGTAGGAAGCACAGTTCTTTTATTCTGAGCAAGCTCACTGTTCGGGCCCCATAGGAAACACAGTAGAGTAGAAGAGTGCTCTTTTCTCAAAAGCAGAGTGTTTTTCTTGTAAGGCGAGCTAGCGTTGGTTTCCCAGTCCTAAATGGAGTTGAATCAAATGCAGTTTTTGGTCCTACGAGCAAGAGTTGTTTTCTGGTAAGAAGAGTGACTATTGCATTCCCTTTGCCATACATAGTGCAAATATCCCTCTCGTCTGTTCCCAGCAAGTTCAGTGTATTGGACTGAAGAGGAGCTACTGTTCTTGTCAGTTTCCTAAGCAGAGTTGAACTAGATATGGCCCGTGTGTGTAGGAAGCACAGTTCTTTTTTTCTCAGCAAGCTCACTGTTCGGACCCCATAGAAAACACAGTAGAGTAGAAGAGTGCTCTTTTCTCAAAAGCAGAGTGTGTTACTTGTAAGGTAAGCTAGTGTTTGTTTGCCAGTCCTAAATGGAGTTGAATCAAATGCAGTTTTTGGTCCTAAGATCAAGAGTTGTTTTCTGGTAAGAAGAGTCACTATTGCGCTCCCATTGCTATACATAGTACAAATAACACTCGCGTCTGTTTCCAGCAAGTACAGTGTATTTTTCTGAAAAGGAGCTACTGTTCATGTCAGTTTCATAAGTAAAGTTGAACTAGATAAGGCCCGTGTGTAGGAAGCACAGTTCTTTTGTTTTGAGCAAGCTCACTGTTCCAACCCCATAGGAAACACAGTAGAGAGAAGAGTGCTCTTTCCTCAAAAGCATAGTGTGTTTCTTGTAAGGCGAGCTAGCGTTTGTTTCCCAGTCCTAAATGGAGTTGAATCACATGCAGTTTCTGGTCCTACGAGCAAGAGTTTTTTCTGGTAATAAGAGTCACTATTGAGCTCCCATTGTCATACACAGGGCAAATAGCACTGGCCTCTGTTCTCAGCATGTACAGTGTATTGGACTGAAGAGGATCTACTGTTCTTCTCAGGTTCCTATGCAGAGTTGAACTAGATATGGCCCATGTGTGTAGGAAGCACAGTACTTTTGTACTCAGCAAGCTCACGGTTCTGGCCCTATAGGAAACACAGTAGAGTAGAAGAGTGCTCTTTCCTCAAAAGCAGAGTGTGTTTCTTGTAAGGCGAGCTAGCGTTTGTTTCCCAGTCCTAAATGGAGTTGAATCACATGCAGCTTCCGTTCCTACGAGCAAGAGTTGTTTTCTGGTAAGGAAAGTCACTATTGTGCTCCCATTGCCATACACAGTGTAAATAGCACTCGCGTCTGTTCCCAGCAAGTACAGTGTATTGGACTGAAGAGGACCTACTGTTCTTGTCAGTTTCCTAAGCAGAATTGAACTAGATATGGCCCGTGTGTGTAGGAAGCACAGTTCTATTGTTCTGAGCAAGCTCACTGTTGGACCCCATAGGAAACACAATAGAGTAGAAGAGTGCTCTTTTCTCAAAAGCAGAGTGTGTTTCTTGTAAGACAAGCTAGCATTTGTTTCCCAATCCTAAATGGAGTTGAATCACATGCAGTTTCTGGTCCTACGAGCAGGAGATGTTTTCTGGTAAGAAGAGTCACTATTGCGCTCCCATTGCCATACACAGTACAAATAGCACTGGCGTCTGTACACAGCATGTACAGTGTATTGGACTGAAGAGGATCTACTGTTCTTGTCAGGTTGCTAAGCAGATTTGAACTAGATATGGCCCATGTGTGTAGGAAGCACAGTTCTTTTGTACTCAGCAAGCTCACTGTTCTGGCCCTATAGGAAACACAGTAGAGTAGAAGAGTGCTCTTTCCTCAAAAGCAGAGTGTGTTTCTTGTAATGCGAGCTAGCGTTTGTTTCCCAGTCCTGAATGGAGTTGAATCACATGCAGTTTCTGGTCATACGAGCAAGAGTTTTTTTCTGGTAAGAAGAGTCACTATTGTGCTCCCATTGTCACACACAGGGCAAATAGCACTGGCGTCTGTTCCTAGCATGTACAGTCTATTGGACTGAAGAGGTTCTACTGTTCTTGTCAGTTTTCTAAGCAGAATTGAACAAGATATGGCCCGTGTGTGTAGGAAGCACAGTTCTTTTGTTCTGAGCAAGCTCACATTTCGAACCCCATAGGAAACACAGTAGAGTAGAAGAGTGCATTTTTCTCAAAAGCAGAGTGTGTTGCTTGTAAGGCGAGATAGCGTTTGTTTCCCAGTCCTAAATGGAGTTGAAATACACATGCAGTTTCTGGTCCTACGAGCAAGAGTTGTTTTCTCGTAAGAAGAGTCACTATTGTGCTCCCTTTGCCATACACAGTGCAAATAGCCCTCGCGTCTCCTCCCAGCAAGTACAGTGTATTGGACTGAAGAGGAGCCACTGTTCTTGTCAGTTTCCTAAGCAGAATTGAACTAGATATGGCCCGTGTGTGTAGGAAGCACAGTTCTTTTGTTCTGAGCAAGCTCACTGTTTGGACCCCATAGGAAACACAGTAGAGTAGAAGAGTGCTCTTTTCTCAAAAGCAGAGTGTGTTTCTTGTAAGGCGAGCTACCATTTGTTTCCCAGTCTTAAATGGAGTTGAATCAAATGCAGTTTTTGGTCCTACGAGCAAGAGTTGTTTTCTGGTAAGAAGAGTCACTATTGTGGTCCCTTTGCCATACACAGTGCAAATAGCCCTCATGTCTGTTCCCAGCAAGTACAGTGTATTGGATTGAAGAGGAGCTACTGTTCTTGTCATCTTCCTAAGCAGAGTTGAACTAGATATGGCCCATGTGTGTACGAAGCACAGTTCTTTTGTACTCAGCAAGCTCACAGTTCTGGCCCTATAGGAAACACAGTAGAGTAGAAGAGTGCTCTTGTAAGGCGAGCTAGCGTTTGTTTCCCTGTCCTAAAATGGAGTTGAATCAAATGCAGTTTTTGATCCTACGAGCAAGAGTTGTTTTCTGGTAAGAAGAGTGACTATTGCACTCCCTTTGCCATACATAGTGAAAATATCCCTCTCGTCTGTGCCCAGCAAGTACAGTGTATTGGACTGAAGAGGAGCTGCTGTTCTTGTCAGTTTCCTAAGCAGAGTTGAACTAGATATGGCCCGTGTGTGTAGGAAGCACAGTTCTTTTGTTCTCAGCAAGCTCACTGTTTGGACGCCATAGGAAACACCGTAGAGTAGAAGAGTGCCCTTTTATCAAAAGCAGAGTGTGTTTCTTGTAAGACTAGCTAGCGTCTGTTTGCCAGTCCTAAATGGAGTTGAATCAAATGCAGTTTTTGGTCCTACGAGCAAGAGTTGTTTTCTGTTAAGAAGAGTCACTATTGCGCTCCCATTGCCATACACAGTGCAAATAGCACTTGCGTCTGCACCCAGCATGTACAGTGTATTGGACTGAAGAGGATCTACTGTTCTTGTCAGCTTCCTAAGCAGAATTGAACTAGATATGGCCCCTGTGTGTAGGAAGCACAGTTCTTTTGTTCTGAGCAAGCTCACTGTTCTAGCACTATAGGAAACACAGTAGAGTAGAAGAGTGCTCTTTTCTCAAAAGCAGAGTGTGTTTCTTGTAAGGCGAGCTAGCGTTTGTTTCCCAGTCCTAAATGGAGTTGAATCACATGCAGTTTCTGGTCCTACAAGCAAGAGTTTTTTCTGGTAATAAGAGTCACTATTGCGCTCCCATTGTCATACACAGGGCAAATAGCACTGGCCTCTGTTCTCAGCATGTACAGTGTATTGGACTGAAGAGGATCTACTGTTCTTGTCAGGTTCCTAAGCAGAGTTGAACTAGATATGGCCCATGTGTGTAGGAAGCACAGTTCTTTTGTACTCAGCAAGCTCACTGTTCTGGCCCTATAGGAAACACAGTAGAGTAGAAGAGTGCTCTTTTCTCAAAAGCAGAGTGTGTTTCTTGTAAGGCGAGCTAGCGTTTGTTTCCCAGTCCTGTATGGAGTTGAATCACATGCAGTTTCTGGTCTGTTCCTAGCATGTACAGTCTATTGGACTGAAGAGGTTCTACTGTTCTTGTCAGTTTCCTAAGCCGAATTGAACTAGATATGGCCGTGTGTGTAGGAAGCACAGTTCTTTTGTTCTGAGCAAGCTCACATTTTGAACCCCATAGGAAACACAGTAGAGTAGAAGAGTGCATTTTTCTCAAAAGCAGAGTGTGTTGCTTGTGAGGCGAGATAGCGTTTGTTTCCTAGTCCTAAATGGAGTTGAAATACACATGCAGTTTCTGGTCCTACGAGCAAGAGTTGTTTTCTCGTAAGAAGAGTCACTATTGCGCTCCCTTTGCCATACACATTGCAAATAGCCCTCGCGTCTGTTCCCAGCAAGTACAGTGTATTGGACTGAAGAAGAGCTACTGTTCTTGTCAGTTTCCTAAGCAGAATTGAACTAGATATGGCCCGTGTGTGTAGTAAGCACAGTTCTTTTGTTCTGAGCAAGCTCACTGTTTGGACCCCATAGGAAACACAGTAGAGTAGAAGAGTGCTCTTTTCTCAAAAGCAGAGTGTGTTTCTTGTAAGGCGAGCTAGCGTTTGTTTCCCAGTCCTAAATGGAGTTGAATCAAATGCAGTTTCTGGTCCTACGAGCAAGGGTTGTCTTCTGTTAAGAAGAGTTACTATTGCGGTCCCATTGCCATACACAGTGCAAATAGCACTGGCGTCTGTACCCAGCATGTACAGCGTATTCGACTGAAGAGGATCCACTGTTCTTTTCAGTTTCCTAAGCAGAGTTGAACTAGATATGGCCCGTGTGTGTAGGAAGCACAGTTCTTTTATTCTGAGCAAGCTCACTGTTCGGGCCCCATAGGAAACACAGTAGAGTAGAAGAGTGCTCTTTTCTCAAAAACAGAGTGTTTTTCTTGTAAGGTGAGCTAGCGTTGGTTTCCCAGTCCTAAATGGAGTTGAATCAAATGCAGTTTTTGGTCCTACGAGCAAGAGTTGTTTTCTGGTAAGAAGAGTGACTATTGCACTCCCTTTGCCATACATAGTGCAAATATCCCTCTCGTCTGTTCCCAGCAAGTACAGTGTATTGGACTGAAGAGGAGCTACTGTTCTTGTCAGTTTCCTAAGCAGAGTTGAACTAGATATGGCCCGGGTGTGTAGGAAGCACAGTTCTTTTTTTCTCAGCAAGCTCACTTTTCGGACCCCATAGAAAACACAGTAGAGTAGAAGAGTGCTCTTTTCTCAAAAGCAGAGTGTGTTTCTTGTAAGGTAAGCTAGCGTTTGTTTGCCAGTCCTAAAAGGAGTTGAATCAAATGCAGTTTTTGGTCCTAAGAGCAAGAGTTGTTTTCTGGTAAGAAGAGTCACTATTGCGCTCCCATTGCTATACATAGTACAAATAACACTCGCGTCTGTTTCCAGCAAGTACAGTGTATTTTTCTGAAGAGGAGCTACTGTTCATGTCAGTTTCATAAGTAAAGTTGAACTAGATAAGGCCCGTGTGTAGGAAGCACAGTTCTTTTGTTTTTAGCAAGCTCACTGTTCGAACCCCATAGGAAACACAGTAGAGAGAAGAGTGCTCTTTCCTCAAAAGCATAGTGTGTTTCTTGTAAGGCGAGCTAGCGTTTGTTTCCCAGTCCTAAATGGAGTTGAATCACATGCAGTTTCTGGTCCTACGAGCAAGAGTTTTTTCTGGTAATAAGAGTCACTATTGAGCTCCCATTGTCATACACAGGGCAAATAGCACTGGCCTCTGTTCTCAGCATGTACAGTGTATTGGACTGAAGAGGATCTACTGTTCTTCTCAGGTTCCTAAGCAGAGTTGAACTAGATATGGCCCATGTGTGTAGGAAGCACAGTACTTTTGTACTCAGCAAGCTCACGGTTCTGGCCCTATAGGAAACACAGTAGAGTAGAAGAGTGCTCTTTCCTCAAAAGCAGAGTGTGTTTCTTGTAAGGCGAGCTAGCGTTTGTTTCCCAGTCCTAAATGGAGTTGAATCACATGCAGTTTCCGTTCCTACGAGCAAGAGTTGTTTTCTGGTAAGGAAAGTCACTATTGTGCTCCCATTGCCATACACAGTGTAAATAGCACTCGCGTCTGTTCCCAGCAAGTACAGTGTATTGGACTGAAGAGGACCTACTGTTCTTGTCAGTTTCCTAAGCAGAATTGAACTAGATATGGCCCGTGTGTGTAGGAAGCACAGTTCTATTGTTCTGAGCAAGCTCACTGTTGGACCGCATAGGAAACACAATAGAGTAGAAGAGTGCTCTTTTCTCAAAAGCAGAGTGTGTTTCTTGTAAGACAAGCTAGCATTTGTTTCCCAATCCTAAATGGAGTTGAATCACATGCAGTTTCTGGTCCTACGAGCAGGAGATGTTTTCTGGTAAGAAGAGTCACTATTGCGCTCCCATTGCCATACACAGTACAAATAGCACTGGCGTCTGTACACAGCACGTACAGTGTATTGGACTGAAGAGGATCTACTGTTCTTGTCAGGTTGTTAGCAGATTTGAACTAGATATGGCCCATGTGTGTAGGAAGCACAGTTCTTTTGTACTCAGCAAGCTCACTGTTCTGGCCCTATAGGAAACACAGTAGAGTAGAAGAGTGCTCTTTCCTCAAAAGCAGAGTGTGTTTCTTGTAATGCGAGCTAGCGTTTGTTTCCCAGTCCTGAATGGAGTTGAATCACATGCAGTTTCTGGTCATACGAGCAAGAGTTTTTTTCTGGTAAGAAGAGTCACTATTGTGCTCCCATTGTCACACACAGGGCAAATAGCACTGGCGTCTGTTCCTAGCATGTACAGTCTATTGGACTGAAGAGGTTCTACTGTTCTTGTCAGTTTTCTAAGCAGAATTGAACAAGATATGGCCCGTGTGTGTAGGAAGCACAGTTCTTTTGTTCTGAGCAAGCTCACATTTCGAACCCCATAGGAAACACAGTAGAGTAGAAGAGTGCATTTTTCTCAAAAGCAGAGTGTGTTGCTTGTAAGGCGAGATAGCGTTTGTTTCCCAGTCCTAAATGGAGTTGAAATACACATGCAGTTTCTGGTCCTACGAGCAAGAGTTGTTTTCTCGTAAGAAGAGTCACTATTGTGCTCCCTTTGCCATACACAGTGCAAAGAGCCCTCGCGTCTCTTCTCAGCAAGTACAGTGTATTGGACTGAAGAGGAGCCACTGTTCTTGTCAGATTCCTAAGCAGAATTGAACTAGATATGGCCCGTGTGTGTAGGAAGCACAGTTCTTTTGTTCTGAGCAAGCTCACTGTTTGGACCCCATAGGAAACACAGTAGAGTAGAAGTGTGCTCTTTTCTCAAAAGCAGAGTGTGTTTCTTCTAAGGCGAGCTAGCTTTTGTTTCCCAGTTCTAAATGGAGTTGAATCACATGCAGTTTTTGGTCCTACGCGCAAGAGTTGTTTTCTGGTAAGGAAAGTCACTATTGTGCTCCCATTGCCATACACAGTGCAAATAGCACTCGCGTCTGTTCCCAGCAAGTACAGTGTATTGGACTGAAGAGGAGCTACTGTTCTTGTCAGTTTCCTAAGCAGAATTGAACTAGGTATGGACCGTGTGAGTAGGAAGCACAGTTCTTTTGTTCTGAGCAAGCTTAGTGTTCGGACCCCATAGGAAACACAGTAGAGTAGAAGAGTGCTCTTTTCTCAAAAGCAGAGTGTGTTTCTTGTAAGGCGAGGTAGCGTTTGTTTCCCAGTCCTAAATGAAGTTGAATCAAATGCAGTTTTTGGTCCTACGAGCAAGAGTTGTTTTCTAGTAAGAAGAGTGACTATTGCGCTCCCTTTGCCATACATAGTGCAAATAGCCCTCTCGTCTGTTCCCAGCAAGTACAGTGTATTGGACTGAAGAGGAGCTCCTGTTCTTTTCAGTTTCCTAAGCCGAGTTGAACTAGATATGGCCCGTGTGTGTAGGGAGCACAGTTCTTTTGTTCTCAGCAAGCTCACTGTTCGGACCCCATAGAAAACACAGTAGAGTAGTAGAGTGCTCTTTTCTCAAAAGCAGAGTGTTTTTCTTGTAAGGCGAGCTAGCGTTTGTTTCCCAGTCCTAAATGGAGTTGAATCAAATGCAGTTTTTGGTCCTACGAGCAAGAGTTGTTTTCTGGTAAGAAGAGTCACTATTGAGCTCCCATTGCCATACATAGTACAAATAACATTCGCGTCTGTTTCCAGAAAGTACAGTGTATTGGTCTGAAGAGGAGCTACTGTTCATGTCAGTTTCCTAAGCAAAGTTGAACTAGATAAGGCCCGTGTGTGTAGGAAGCACAGTTCTTTTGTTCTGAGCAAGCTCACTGTTCGAACCCCAAAGGAAACACAGTAGAGAGAAGAGTGCTCTTTTCTCAAAAGCAGAGTGTGTTTCTTGTAAGGCGAGCTACCGTTTGTTTCCCAGTCCTAAATGGAGTTGAATCAAATGCAGTTTTTGGTCCTACGAGCAAGAGTTGTTTTCTGGTAAGAAGAGTCACTATTGTGCTTCCATTGCCATACACAGTGCAAATAGCCCTGGCGTCTCTACCCAGCATGTACAGTGTATTGGACTGAAGAGGATCTACTGTTCTTGTCAGTTTCCTAAGCAGAATTGAACTAGATATGGCCCGTGTGTGTAGGAAGCACAGTTCTTTTGTTCTGAGCACACTCACTGTTCTAGCCCTATAGGAAACACAGTAGAGTAGAAGAGTGCTCTTTTCACAAAAGCAGAGTGTGTTTCTTGTAAGGCGAGGTAGCGTTTGTTTCCCAGTCCTAAATGGAGTTGAATCACATGCAGTTTCTGGTCCTACGAGCAAGAGTTTTTTCTGGTAATAAGAGTCACTATTGCGCTCCCATTGTCATACATAGGGCAAATAGCACTGGCCTCTGTTCTCAGCATGTACAGTGTATTGGACTGAAGAGGATCTACTGTTCTTGTCAGGTTCCTAAGCAGAGTTGAACTAGATATGGCCCGTGTGTGTAGGAAGCACAGTTCTTTTGTTCTGAGCAAGCTCACTGTTCGGACCCCATAGTAAACACAGTAGAGTAGAAGAGTGCTCTTTTCTCAAAAGCAGAGTGTGTTTCTTGTAAGGCAAGCTAGCGTTTGTTTCGTAGTCCTAAATGGAGTTGAATCCCATGCAGTTTCTGGTCCTACGAGCAAGAGTTTTTTCTGGTAATGAGAGTCACTATTGCGCTCCCATTGCCATACACAGTGCATATAGCACTCGCGTCTGTTCCCAGCAAGTACAGTGTATTGGACTGCAGAGGATCTACTGTTCTTGTCAGTTTCCTAAGCAGAATTGAACTAGGTATGGCCCGTGTGTGTAGGAAGCACAGTTCTTTTGTTCTGAGCAAGCTCACTGTTGGACCCCATAGGAAACACAGTAGAGTAGAAGAGTGCTCTTTTCTCAAAAGCATAGTGTGTTTCTTGTAAGGCGAGCTAGCGTTTGTTTCCCAGTCGTAAATGAAGTTGAATAACATGCAGTTTCTGGTCCTACGAGTACAGTTGTTTTTTGGTAAGAATTGTCACTATTGTGCTCCCATTGCCATACACAGTACAAATAGCACTTGCGTCTGTTCCAATCAAGTACAGTGTATTGGACTGAAGAGGAGATACTGTTCTTGTCAGTTTCCTAAGCAGAGTTGAACTAGATATGGCCCGTGTGTATAGGAAGCACAGTTCTTTTGTTCTGAGCAAGCTCACTGTTCGGACACCATAGGCAACACAGTAGAGTAGAAGAGTGCCCTTTTCTCAAAAGCAGAGAGTGTTTCTTGTAAGGCGAGCTAATGTTTGTTTCCCAGTCCTAAAAGGAGTTGAATGACATGCAGTTTTTGGTCCTACGAGCACTAGTTGTTTTCTGGTAAGAAGAGTCACTATTGCCCTCCCATTGTCATACACAGGGCAAATAACACTGGCGTCTGTTCCCAGCATGTACAGTGTATTGGACTGAAGAGGATCTACTGTTCTTGTCAGTTTCCTAAGCAGAATTGAACTAGATACGGCCATGTGTGTAGGAAGCACAGTTCTTTTGTTCTGAGCAAGCTCACTGTTCTGGCCCTATAGGAAACACTGTAGAGTAGAAGAGTGCTCTTTTCTGAAAAGCAGAGTGTGTTTCTTGTAAGGTGAGCTAGCGTTTGTTTCCCACCCCTAAATGGAGTTTAATCACATGCAGTTTTTGGTCATACGCGCAAGAGTTGTTTTCTGGTAAGGAAAGTCACTATTGCGCTCCCTTTGCCATACACAGCACAAATAGCACTCACGTCTGTTCCCAGCAAGAACAGTGTATTGCACTGAAGAGGAGCTACTGTTCTTGTCAGTTTTCTAAGCAGAGTTGAACTAGATATGGCCCGTGTGTATAGGAAGCACAGCTCTTTTGTTCTGAGCTAGCTCACTGTGCGGACCCCATAGGAAACTCAGTGCTCTTTTCTCAAAAGCAGAGTGTGTTTCTTGTAAGGCGAGATAGCGTTTGCATCCCAGATCTGAATGGAGTTGAATCACATGCAGTTTCTGGTCCTACAAGCAAGAGTTGTTTTCTGGTAAGAAGAGTCACTATTGCGCTGCCATTGCCATACACAGGACAAATAGCATTGTTGTCTGTTCCCAGCAGTACAGTGTATTGGACTGAAGAGGATCTACTGTTCTTGTCAGGTTCCTAAGCAGAATTGAACTAGGTATGGCTGTGTGTAGGAAGCACAGTTCTTTTGTTCTGAGCAAGTTCACTGTTCAGACCTCTCAGGAAACACAGTAGAGTAGAAGAGTGCTTTTTTCTCTAAATCAGAGTGTGTTTTTGTAAGGCGAGCTAGTGTTTGTTTCCTAGTCCTAAATGGAGATGAATCACATGCAGTCTCTGGTCCTACGAGCAAGAGTTGTTTTCTGGTAAGAATAGTCACTATTGTGCTCCCATTGTCATACACAGGGCAAATAGCACTTGCGTCTGTTCATAGCATGTACAGTGTATTGGACTGAAGAGGGTCTACTGTTCTTGTCGAGTTCGTAAGCAGAGTTGAACTAGATATGGCCCTGTGTAGGAAGCACAGTTCTTTTATTCTGAGCAAGCTCACTGTTCTGGCCCTATAGGAAACACATTAGAGTAGAAGAGTGCTCTTTTCTCAAAAGCAGAGTGTGTTTCTTGTAAGGCAAGCTAGCGTTTGTTTCCCAGTACTATATGGAGTTGAATAACATGCAGTTTCTGGTCCTACGAGCAAGAGTTGTTTTCTGGTAAGGAAAGTCACTATTGCGCTCCCATTGCCATACACAGTGCAAATAGCACTTGCGTCTGTTCCCAGCAAGTACAGTGTATTGGACTGAAGAGGATCTACTATTCTTGTCAGTTACCTAAGCAGAATTGAACTAGATATGACCGTGTGTGTAGGAAGCACAGTTCTTTTGTTCTGAGCAAGCTCACTGTTTTGGCCCTATAGGAAACACTTTAGAGTAGAAGAGGGCTCTTTTCTCAAAAGCAGAGTGTGTTTCTTGTAAGGTGAGCTAGTGTTTGTTTCCCAGTCCTAAATGGAGTTGAATCACATGCAGTTTCTGGTCCTACGAGCAAGAGTTGTTTTCTTTTAAGAAGAGTTACTATTGCGCTCCCATTTTCATACACAGGGCAAATAGCATTCGCGTCTGTTCCCAGCATGTACAGTGTATTGGACTGAAGAGGATCTACTATTCTTGTCAGTTTCCTAAGCAGAATTGGACTAGATATGACCAGGTTTGTAGGAAGCACATTTCTTTTGTTCTGAGCAAGCTCATTGTTTTGGCCCTATACGAAACACAGTAACGTAGAAGAGTGCTCTTTTCTCAAAAGCAGAGTGTGTTTCTTGTAAGGCGAGCTAGCGTTTGTTTCCCAGTCCAAAATGGAGTTGAGTCACATCCAGTTTTTGCTCCTACAAGCAAGAGTTGTTTTCTGGTAAGAAGAGTCACTATTGCGCTCCAATTGCCATACACAGTGCAAATAGCACTCGCGTCTCTTCCCAGCAAGTACAGTGTATTGGACAGAATAGGAGCTACTGTTCTTGTCAGTTTCCTAAGCAGAGTTGAACTAGATATGGTCCGTGTGTTTAGGAAGCACAGTTCTTTTTTTCTCAGCAAGCTCACTGTTCTGGCCCTATAGGAAACACAGTAGAGTAGAAGAGTGCTCTTTTCTCAAAAGCAGAGTGTGTTTCTTGTAAGGCAAGCTAGCATTTGTTTCCCAGTCCTAAAAGGAGTTGAATCTCATGCATTTTCTGGTCCTACGAGCAAGAGTTGTTTTCTGGTTAGGAAGTCACTATTGCGTTCCCAGTGCCATACACAGTGCAAATAGCACTCGTGTCTGTTCCCAGCAAGTACAGTGTATCAGACTGAAGAGGAGTTACTGTTCTTGTCAGTTTCCTAAGCAGAGTTGAACAAGATATGGCCCGTGTGTAAAAAGCACAGTTCTTTTGTTCTGAGCAAGCTCACTGTTTGGACCCCATTAGAAACACAGTAGAGTAGAAGAGTGCTCTTTTCTCAAAAGCAGAGTGTGTTTCTTTTAAGGCGAGCTAGAGTTTGTTTCCCAGTCCTAAATGGAGTTGAATCTCATGCAGTTTCTGGTCCTACGAGCAAGAGTTTTTTTCTGGTAAGAAGAGTCACTATTATGCTCCCATTGAAATACACAGGGCAAATAGCACTGGCGTCTGTTCCCATTATGTACAGTGTATTGGACTGAAGAGGATCTACTGTTCTTGTCAGTTTCCTAAGCTGAGTTGAACTACATATGGCCGTGTGTGTAGGAAGCACAGTTCTTTTGTTCTGATCAAGCTCACTGTTCTGGCCCTATAGGAAACACAGTAGAGTAGAATAGTGCTCTTTTCTCTAAAGCAGAGTGTGTTTCTTGTAAGGAGAGCTAGCGTTTGTTTCCCAGTCCTAAATTGAGTTTAGTCACATGCAGTTTTTGGTCCTACGAGCAAGAGTTGTTTTCTGGTAAGGAGAGACACTATTGTGCTCCAATTGACATACACAGTGCAAATAGCACTCGCGTCTGTTCCCAGCAAGTACATTGTATTGGACTGAATAGGAGCTACTGTTGTCTTCAGTTTCCAAAGCATAGTTGAACTAGATATGGTCCGTGTGTAGGAAGCACAGTTCTTTTGTTCTCAGCAAGCTCACTGTTCTGGCCCTATAGGAAACACAGTAGAGTAGAACAGTGCTCTTTTCTCAAAAGCAGAGTGTGTTTCTTGTAAGGCGAGCTAGCGTTTGTTTCCCAGTCCTAAATGGAGTTGAATCCCATGCAGTTTCTGCTCCTACGAGCAAGAGTTGTTTTCTGGTAAGAAGAGACACTATTGTGCTGCCATTGCCATACACAGGAAAAATAGCACTGTTGTCTTTTCCCAGCAGTACAGTGTATTTGACTGAAGAGTATCTACTGTTCTTGTCAGGTTTATAAGCAAAATTGAACTAGTTATGGCCGTGTGTGTAGGAAGCACCGTTCTTTTGTTCTGAGCAAGCTCACTGTTCGGACCCCATCGGAAACACAGTAGAGTAGAAGAGTGCTCTTTTCTCAAAAGCAGATTATGTTTCTTGTAAGGCGAGCTAGCGTTTGTTTCCCAGTCCTAAATGGAGTTGAATCACATGCAGTTTCTGGTCCTACGAGCAAGAGTTGTTTTATGGTAAGAATAGTCACTATTGTGCTGCCATTGCCATACACAGGACAAATAGCACTCGCGTCTGTTCCCAGCAAGTACAGTGTATTGGACTGAAGAGGAGGTACTGTTCTTGACAGTTTCCTAAGCAGAGTTGAACTAGATATGGTCGGTGTGTGTAGGAAGCACAGTTCTTTTGTTCTGAGCAAGCTCACTGTTCTGGCCCTGTAGGAAACACAGTAGAGTAGAAAAGTGCTCTGTTCTCTAAAGCAGAGTGTGTTTCTTGTAAGGTGAGCTAGCGTTTGTTTCCCAGTCCTAAATGGAGTTGAGTCACATGCAGTTTTTGGTTCTACGAGCAAGAATTGTTTTCTTGTAAGACGAGTCACTATTGTGCTCCAATTGCCATACACAGTGCAAATAGCACTCGCTTCTGTTCCCAGCAAGTACAGTGTATTGGACTGAAGAGGAGCTACTGTTCTTGTCAGGTTCCAAAGCAGAGTTTTACTAGATATGGTCCGTGTGTGTAGGAAACACAGTTGTTTTGTTCTGAGCAAGCTCACTCTTTGGACCCCATAGGAAACACAGTAGAGTAGAAGAGTGCTCTTTTCTCAAAAGCAGAGTGTGTTTCTTGTAAGGCGAGCTAGCGTTTGTTTCCCAGTCCTAAATGGAGTTGAATCACATGCAGTTTCTGGTCCTACAAGCAAGAGTTTTTTCTGGTAATAAGAGTCACTATTGCGCTCCCATTGTCATACACAGGGCAAATAGCACTGGCCTCTGTTCTCAGCATGTACAGTGTATTGGACTGAAGAGGATCTACTGTTCTTGTCAGGTTCCTAAGCAGAGTTGAACTAGATATGGCCCATGTGTGTAGGAAGCACAGTTCTTTTGTACTCAGCAAGCTCACTGTTCTGGCCCTATAGGAAACACAGTAGAGTAGAAGAGTGCTCTTTTCTCAAAAACAGAGTGTTTTTCTTGTAAGGCGAGCTAGTGTTGGTTTCCCAGTCCTGAATGGAGTTGAATCACATGCAGTTTCTGGTCTGTTCCTAGCATGTACAGTCTATTGGACTGAAGAGGTTCTACTGTTCTTGTCAGTTTCCTAAGCCGAATTGAACAAGATATGGCCGTGTGTGTAGGAAGCACAGTTCTTTTGTTCTGAGCAAGCTCACATTTTGAACCCCATAGGAAACACAGTAGAGTAGAAGAGTGCATTTTTCTCAAAAGCAGAGTGTGTTGCTTGTGAGGCGAGATAGCGTTTGTTTCCTAGTCCTAAATGGAGTTGAAATACACATGCAGTTTCTGGTCCTACGAGCAAGAGTTGTTTTCTCGTAAGAAGAGTCACTATTGCGCTCCCTTTGCCATACACATTGCAAATAGCCCTCGCGTCTGTTCCCAGCAAGTACAGTGTATTGGACTGAAGAAGAGCTACTGTTCTTGTCAGTTTCCTAAGCAGAATTGAACTAGATATGGCCCGTGTGTGTAGTAAGCACAGTTCTTTTGTTCTGAGCAAGCTCACTGTTTGGACCCCATAGGAAACACAGTAGAGTAGAAGAGTGCTCTTTTCTCAAAAGCAGAGTGTGTTTCTTGTAAGGCGAGCTAGCGTTTGTTTCCCAGTCCTAAATGGAGTTGAATCAAATGCAGTTTCTGGTCCTACGAGCAAGGGTTGTCTTCTGTTAAGAAGAGTTACTATTGCGGTCCCATTGCCATACACAGTGCAAATAGCACTGGCGTCTGTACCCAGCATGTACAGCGTATTCGACTGAAGAGGATCCACTGTTCTTTTCAGTTTCCTAAGCAGAGTTGAACTAGATATGGCCCGTGTGTGTAGGAAGCACAGTTCTTTTATTCTGAGCAAGCTCACTGTTCGGGCCCCATAGGAAACACAGTAGAGTAGAAGAGTGCTCTTTTCTCAAAAACAGAGTGTTTTTCTTGTAAGGCGAGCTAGCGTTGGTTTCCCAGTCCTAAATGGAGTTGAATCAAATGCAGTTTTTGGTCCTACGAGCAAGAGTTGTTTTCTGGTAAGAAGAGTGACTATTGCACTCCCTTTGCCATACATAGTGCAAATATCCCTCTCGTCTGTTCCCAGCAAGTACAGTGTATTGGACTGAAGAGGAGCTACTGTTCTTGTCAGTTTCCTAAGCAGAGTTGAACTAGATATGGCCCGGGTGTGTAGGAAGCACAGTTCTTTTTTTCTCAGCAAGCTCACTTTTCGGACCCCATAGAAAACACAGTAGAGTAGAAGAGTGCTCTTTTCTCAAAAGCAGAGTGTGTTTCTTGTAAGGTAAGCTAGCGTTTGTTTGCCAGTCCTAAAAGGAGTTGAATCAAATGCAGTTTTTGGTCCTAAGAGCAAGAGTTGTTTTCTGGTAAGAAGAGTCACTATTGCGCTCCCATTGCTATACATAGTACAAATAACACTCGCGTCTGTTTCCAGCAAGTACAGTGTATTTTTCTGAAGAGGAGCTACTGTTCATGTCAGTTTCATAAGTAAAGTTGAACTAGATAAGGCCCGTGTGTAGGAAGCACAGTTCTTTTGTTTTTAGCAAGCTCACTGTTCGAACCCCATAGGAAACACAGTAGAGAGAAGAGTGCTCTTTCCTCAAAAGCATAGTGTGTTTCTTGTAAGGCGAGCTAGCGTTTGTTTCCCAGTCCTAAATGGAGTTGAATCACATGCAGTTTCTGGTCCTACGAGCAAGAGTTTTTTCTGGTAATAAGAGTCACTATTGAGCTCCCATTGTCATACACAGGGCAAATAGCACTGGCCTCTGTTCTCAGCATGTACAGTGTATTGGACTGAAGAGGATCTACTGTTCTTCTCAGGTTCCTAAGCAGAGTTGAACTAGATATGGCCCATGTGTGTAGGAAGCACAGTACTTTTGTACTCAGCAAGCTCACGGTTCTGGCCCTATAGGAAACACAGTAGAGTAGAAGAGTGCTCTTTCCTCAAAAGCAGAGTGTGTTTCTTGTAAGGCGAGCTAGCGTTTGTTTCCCAGTCCTAAATGGAGTTGAATCACATGCAGTTTCCGTTCCTACGAGCAAGAGTTGTTTTCTGGTAAGGAAAGTCACTATTGTGCTCCCATTGCCATACACAGTGTAAATAGCACTCGCGTCTGTTCCCAGCAAGTACAGTGTATTGGACTGAAGAGGACCTACTGTTCTTGTCAGTTTCCTAAGCAGAATTGAACTAGATATGGCCCGTGTGTGTAGGAAGCACAGTTCTATTGTTCTGAGCAAGCTCACTGTTGGACCGCATAGGAAACACAATAGAGTAGAAGAGTGCTCTTTTCTCAAAAGCAGAGTGTGTTTCTTGTAAGACAAGCTAGCATTTGTTTCCCAATCCTAAATGGAGTTGAATCACATGCAGTTTCTGGTCCTACGAGCAGGAGATGTTTTCTGGTAAGAAGAGTCACTATTGCGCTCCCATTGCCATACACAGTACAAATAGCACTGGCGTCTGTACACAGCATGTACAGTGTATTGGACTGAAGAGGATCTACTGTTCTTGTCAGGTTGTTAGCAGATTTGAACTAGATATGGCCCATGTGTGTAGGAAGCACAGTTCTTTTGTACTCAGCAAGCTCACTGTTCTGGCCCTATAGGAAACACAGTAGAGTAGAAGAGTGCTCTTTCCTCAAAAGCAGAGTGTGTTTCTTGTAATGCGAGCTAGCGTTTGTTTCCCAGTCCTGAATGGAGTTGAATCACATGCAGTTTCTGGTCATACGAGCAAGAGTTTTTTTCTGGTAAGAAGAGTCACTATTGTGCTCCCATTGTCACACACAGGGCAAATAGCACTGGCGTCTGTTCCTAGCATGTACAGTCTATTGGACTGAAGAGGTTCTACTGTTCTTGTCAGTTTTCTAAGCAGAATTGAACAAGATATGGCCTGTGTGTGTAGGAAGCACAGTTCTTTTGTTCTGAGCAAGCTCACATTTCGAACCCCATAGGAAACACAGTAGAGTAGAAGAGTGCATTTTTCTCAAAAGCAGAGTGTGTTGCTTGTAAGGCGAGATAGCGTTTGTTTCCCAGTCCTAAATGGAGTTGAAATACACATGCAGTTTCTGGTCCTACGAGCAAGAGTTGTTTTCTCGTAAGAAGAGTCACTATTGTGCTCCCTTTGCCATACACAGTGCAAAGAGCCCTCGCGTCTCTTCTCAGCAAGTACAGTGTATTGGACTGAAGAGGAGCCACTGTTCTTGTCAGATTCCTAAGCAGAATTGAACTAGATATGGCCCGTGTGTGTAGGAAGCACAGTTCTTTTGTTCTGAGCAAGCTCACTGTTTGGACCCCATAGGAAACACAGTAGAGTAGAAGTGTGCTCTTTTCTCAAAAGCAGAGTGTGTTTCTTCTAAGGCGAGCTAGCTTTTGTTTCCCAGTTCTAAATGGAGTTGAATCACATGCAGTTTTTGGTCCTACGCGCAAGAGTTGTTTTCTGGTAAGGAAAGTCACTATTGTGCTCCCATTGCCATACACAGTGCAAATAGCACTCGCGTCTGTTCCCAGCAAGTACAGTGTATTGGACTGAAGAGGAGCTACTGTTCTTGTCAGTTTCCTAAGCAGAATTGAACTAGGTATGGACCGTGTGAGTAGGAAGCACAGTACATTTGTTCTGAGCAAGCTCAATGTTGGACCCCTAGGAAACACAGTAGAGTAGAAGAGTGCTCTTTTCTCAAAAGCAGAGTGTGTTTCTTGTAAGGCGAGCTAGCGTTTGTTTTCCAGTCCTAAATGGAGTTGAATCACATGCAGTTTCTGGTCCTACGAGCAAGAGTTGTTTTCTGGTAAGAAGAGTCACTATTGCGCTCCCATTGCCATACACAGTGCAAATAGCACTGGCGTCTGTACCCAGCATGTACAGCATATTCGACTGAAGAGGATCTACTGTTCTTTTCAGTTTCCTAAGCAGAGTTGAACTAGATATGGCCCGTGTGTGTAGGAAGCACAGTTCTTTTGTTCTGAGCAAGCTTAGTGTTCGGACCCCATAGGAAACACAGTAGAGTAGAAGAGTGCTCTTTTCTCAAAAGCAGAGTGTGTTTCTTGTAAGGCGAGGTAGCGTTTGTTTCCCAGTCCTAAATGAAGTTGAATCAAATGCAGTTTTTGGTCCTACGAGCAAGAGTTGTTTTCTAGTAAGAAGAGTGACTATTGCGCTCCCTTTGCCATACATAGTGCAAATAGCCCTCTCGTCTGTTCCCAGCAAGTACAGTGTATTGGACTGAAGAGGAGCTCCTGTTCTTGTCAGTTTCCTAAGCCGAGTTGAACTAGATATGGCCCGTGTGTGTAGGGAGCACAGTTCTTTTGTTCTCAGCAAGCTCACTGTTCGGACCCCATAGAAAACACAGTAGAGTAGTAGAGTGCTCTTTTCTCAAAAGCAGAGTGTTTTTCTTGTAAGGCGAGCTAGCGTTTGTTTCCCAGTCCTAAATGGAGTTGAATCAAATGCAGTTTTTGGTCCTACGAGCAAGAGTTGTTTTCTGGTAAGAAGAGTCACTATTGAGCTCCCATTGCCATACATAGTACAAATAACATTCGCGTCTGTTTCCAGAAAGTACAGTGTATTGGTCTGAAGAGGAGCTACTGTTCATGTCAGTTTCCTAAGCAAAGTTGAACTAGATAAGGCCCGTGTGTGTAGGAAGCACAGTTCTTTTGTTCTGAGCAAGCTCACTGTTCGAACCCCAAAGGAAACACAGTAGAGAGAAGAGTGCTCTTTTCTCAAAAGCAGAGTGTGTTTCTTGTAAGGCGAGCTACCGTTTGTTTCCCAGTCCTAAATGGAGTTGAATCAAATGCAGTTTTTGGTCCTACGAGCAAGAGTTGTTTTCTGGTAAGAAGAGTCACTATTGTGCTTCCATTGCCATACACAGTGCAAATAGCCCTGGCGTCTCTACCCAGCATGTACAGTGTATTGGACTGAAGAGGATCTACTGTTCTTGTCAGTTTCCTAAGCAGAATTGAACTAGATATGGCCCGTGTGTGTAGGAAGCACAGTTCTTTTGTTCTGAGCACACTCACTGTTCTAGCCCTATAGGAAACACAGTAGAGTAGAAGAGTGCTCTTTTCTCAAAAGCAGAGTGTGTTTCTTGTAAGGCGAGGTAGCGTTTGTTTCCCAGTCCTAAATGGAGTTGAATCACATGCAGTTTCTGGTCCTACGAGCAAGAGTTTTTTCTGGTAATAAGAGTCACTATTGCGCTCCCATTGTCATACATAGGGCAAATAGCACTGGCCTCTGTTCTCAGCATGTACAGTGTATTGGACTGAAGAGGATCTACTGTTCTTGTCAGGTTCCTAAGCAGAGTTGAACTAGATATGGCCCGTGTGTGTAGGAAGCACAGTTCTTTTGTTCTGAGCAAGCTCACTGTTCGGACCCCATAGTAAACACAGTAGAGTAGAAGAGTGCTCTTTTCTCAAAAGCAGAGTGTGTTTCTTGTAAGGCAAGCTAGCGTTTGTTTCGTAGTCCTAAATGGAGTTGAATCCCATGCAGTTTCTGGTCCTACGAGCAAGAGTTTTTTCTGGTAATGAGAGTCACTATTGCGCTCCCATTGCCATACACAGTGCATATAGCACTCGCGTCTGTTCCCAGCAAGTACAGTGTATTGGACTGCAGAGGATCTACTGTTCTTGTCAGTTTCCTAAGCAGAATTGAACTAGGTATGGCCCGTGTGTGTAGGAAGCACAGTTCTTTTGTTCTGAGCAAGCTCACTGTTGGACCCCATAGGAAACACAGTAGAGTAGAAGAGTGCTCTTTTCTCAAAAGCATAGTGTGTTTCTTGTAAGGCGAGCTAGCGTTTGTTTCCCAGTCGTAAATGAAGTTGAATAACATGCAGTTTCTGGTCCTACGAGTACAGTTGTTTTTTGGTAAGAATTGTCACTATTGTGCTCCCATTGCCATACACAGTACAAATAGCACTTGCGTCTGTTCCAATCAAGTACAGTGTATTGGACTGAAGAGGAGATACTGTTCTTGTCAGTTTCCTAAGCAGAGTTGAACTAGATATGGCCCGTGTGTATAGGAAGCACAGTTCTTTTGTTCTGAGCAAGCTCACTGTTCGGACACCATAGGCAACACAGTAGAGTAGAAGTGTGCTCTTTTCTCAAAAGCAGAGAGTGTTTCTTGTAAGGCGAGCTAATGTTTGTTTCCCAGTCCTAAAAGGAGTTGAATGACATGCAGTTTTTGGTCCTACGAGCACTAGTTGTTTTCTGGTAAGAAGAGTCACTATTGCCCTCCCATTGTCATACACAGGGCAAATAGCACTGGCGTCTGTTCCCAGCATGTACAGTGTATTGGACTGAAGAGGATCTACTGTTCTTGTCAGTTTCCTAAGCAGAATTGAACTAGATACGGCCATGTGTGTAGGAAGCACAGTTCTTTTGTTCTGAGCAAGCTCACTGTTCTGGCCCTATAGGAAACACTGTAGAGTAGAAGAGTGCTCTTTTCTGAAAAGCAGAGTGTGTTTCTTGTAAGGTGAGCTAGCGTTTGTTTCCCACCCCTAAATGGAGTTTAATCACATGCAGTTTTTGGTCATACGCGCAAGAGTTGTTTTCTGGTAAGGAAAGTCACTATTGCGCTCCCTTTGCCATACACAGCACAAATAGCACTCACGTCTGTTCCCAGCAAGAACAGTGTATTGCACTGAAGAGGAGCTACTGTTCTTGTCAGTTTTCTAAGCAGAGTTGAACTAGATATGGCCCGTGTGTATAGGAAGCACAGCTCTTTTGTTCTGAGCTAGCTCACTGTGCGGACCCCATAGGAAACTCAGTGCTCTTTTCTCAAAAGCAGAGTGTGTTTCTTGTAAGGCGAGATAGCGTTTGCATCCCAGATCTGAATGGAGTTGAATCACATGCAGTTTCTGGTCCTACAAGCAAGAGTTGTTTTCTGGTAAGAAGAGTCACTATTGCGCTGCCATTGCCATACACAGGACAAATAGCATTGTTGTCTGTTCCCAGCAGTACAGTGTATTGGACTGAAGAGGATCTACTGTTCTTGTCAGGTTCCTAAGCAGAATTGAACTAGGTATGGCTGTGTGTAGGAAGCACAGTTCTTTTGTTCTGAGCAAGTTCACTGTTCAGACCTCTCAGGAAACACAGTAGAGTAGAAGAGTGCTTTTTTCTCTAAATCAGAGTGTGTTTTTGTAAGGCGAGCTAGTGTTTGTTTCCTAGTCCTAAATGGAGATGAATCACATGCAGTCTCTGGTCCTACGAGCAAGAGTTGTTTTCTGGTAAGAATAGTCACTATTGTGCTCCCATTGTCATACACAGGGCAAATAGCACTTGCGTCTGTTCATAGCATGTACAGTGTATTGGACTAAAGAGGGTCTACTGTTCTTGTCGAGTTCGTAAGCAGAGTTGAACTAGATATGGCCCTGTGTAGGAAGCACAGTTCTTTTATTCTGAGCAAGCTCACTGTTCTGGCCCTATAGGAAACACATTAGAGTAGAAGAGTGCTCTTTTCTCAAAAGCAGAGTGTGTTTCTTGTAAGGCAAGCTAGCGTTTGTTTCCCAGTACTATATGGAGTTGAATAACATGCAGTTTCTGGTCCTACGAGCAAGAGTTGTTTTCTGGTAAGGAAAGTCACTATTGCGCTCCCATTGCCATACACAGTGCAAATAGCACTGGCGTCTGTACCCAGCAAGTACATTGTATTGGACTGAATAGGAGCTACTGTTGTCTTCAGTTTCCAAAGCATAGTTGAACTAGATATGGTCCGTGTGTAGGAAGCACAGTTCTTTTGTTCTCAGCAAGCTCACTGTTCTGGCCCTATAGGAAACACAGTAGAGTAGAACAGTGCTCTTTTCTCAAAAGCAGAGTGTGTTTCTTGTAAGGCGAGCTAGCGTTTGTTTCCCAGTCCTAAATGGAGTTGAATCCCATGCAGTTTCTGCTCCTACGAGCAAGAGTTGTTTTCTGGTAAGAAGAGACACTATTGTGCTGCCATTGCCATACACAGGAAAAATAGCACTGTTGTCTTTTCCCAGCAGTACAGTGTATTTGACTGAAGAGTATCTACTGTTCTTGTCAGGTTTATAAGCAAAATTGAACTAGATATGGCCGTGTGTGTAGGAAGCACCGTTCTTTTGTTCTGAGCAAGCTCACTGTTCGGACCCCATCGGAAACACAGTAGAGTAGAAGAGTGCTCTTTTCTCAAAAGCAGATTATGTTTCTTGTAAGGCGAGCTAGCGTTTGTTTCCCAGTCCTAAATGGAGTTGAATCACATGCAGTTTCTGGTCCTACGAGCAAGAGTTGTTTTATGGTAAGAATAGTCACTATTGTGCTGCCATTGCCATACACAGGACAAATAGCACTCGCGTCTGTTCCCAGCAAGTACAGTGTATTGGACTGAAGAGGAGGTACTGTTCTTGACAGTTTCCTAAGCAGAGTTGAACTAGATATGGTCGGTGTGTGTAGGAAGCACAGTTCTTTTGTTCTGAGCAAGCTCACTGTTCTGGCCCTGTAGGAAACACAGTAGAGTAGAAAAGTGCTCTGTTCTCTAAAGCAGAGTGTGTTTCTTGTAAGGTGAGCTAGCGTTTGTTTCCCAGTCCTAAATGGAGTTGAGTCACATGCAGTTTTTGGTTCTACGAGCAAGAATTGTTTTCTTGTAAGACGAGTCACTATTGTGCTCCAATTGCCATACACAGTGCAAATAGCACTCGCTTCTGTTCCCAGCAAGTACAGTGTATTGGACTGAAGAGGAGCTACTGTTCTTGTCAGGTTCCAAAGCAGAGTTTTACTAGATATGGTCCGTGTGTGTAGGAAACACAGTTGTTTTGTTCTGAGCAAGCTCACTCTTTGGACCCCATAGGAAACACAGTAGAGTAGAAGAGTGCTCTTTTCTCAAAAGCAGAGTGTGTTTCTTGTAAGGCGAGCTAGCGTTTGTTTCCCAGTCCTAAATGGAGTTGAATCACATGCAGTTTCTGGTCCTACAAGCAAGAGTTTTTTCTGGTAATAAGAGTCACTATTGCGCTCCCATTGTCATACACAGGGCAAATAGCACTGGCCTCTGTTCTCAGCATGTACAGTGTATTGGACTGAAGAGGATCTACTGTTCTTGTCAGGTTCCTAAGCAGAGTTGAACTAGATATGGCCCATGTGTGTAGGAAGCACAGTTCTTTTGTACTCAGCAAGCTCACTGTTCTGGCCCTATAGGAAACACAGTAGAGTAGAAGAGTGCTCTTTTCTCAAAAACAGAGTGTTTTTCTTGTAAGGCGAGCTAGTGTTGGTTTCCCAGTCCTGAATGGAGTTGAATCACATGCAGTTTCTGGTCTGTTCCTAGCATGTACAGTCTATTGGACTGAAGAGGTTCTACTGTTCTTGTCAGTTTCCTAAGCCGAATTGAACAAGATATGGCCGTGTGTGTAGGAAGCACAGTTCTTTTGTTCTGAGCAAGCTCACATTTTGAACCCCATAGGAAACACAGTAGAGTAGAAGAGTGCATTTTTCTCAAAAGCAGAGTGTGTTGCTTGTGAGGCGAGATAGCGTTTGTTTCCTAGTCCTAAATGGAGTTGAAATACACATGCAGTTTCTGGTCCTACGAGCAAGAGTTGTTTTCTCGTAAGAAGAGTCACTATTGCGCTCCCTTTGCCATACACATTGCAAATAGCCCTCGCGTCTGTTCCCAGCAAGTACAGTGTATTGGACTGAAGAAGAGCTACTGTTCTTGTCAGTTTCCTAAGCAGAATTGAACTAGATATGGCCCGTGTGTGTAGTAAGCACAGTTCTTTTGTTCTGAGCAAGCTCACTGTTTGGACCCCATAGGAAACACAGTAGAGTAGAAGAGTGCTCTTTTCTCAAAAGCAGAGTGTGTTTCTTGTAAGGCGAGCTAGCGTTTGTTTCCCAGTCCTAAATGGAGTTGAATCAAATGCAGTTTCTGGTCCTACGAGCAAGGGTTGTCTTCTGTTAAGAAGAGTTACTATTGCGGTCCCATTGCCATACACAGTGCAAATAGCACTGGCGTCTGTACCCAGCATGTACAGCGTATTCGACTGAAGAGGATCCACTGTTCTTTTCAGTTTCCTAAGCAGAGTTGAACTAGATATGGCCCGTGTGTGTAGGAAGCACAGTTCTTTTATTCTGAGCAAGCTCACTGTTCGGGCCCCATAGGAAACACAGTAGAGTAGAAGAGTGCTCTTTTCTCAAAAACAGAGTGTTTTTCTTGTAAGGCGAGCTAGCGTTGGTTTCCCAGTCCTAAATGGAGTTGAATCAAATGCAGTTTTTGGTCCTACGAGCAAGAGTTGTTTTCTGGTAAGAAGAGTGACTATTGCACTCCCTTTGCCATACATAGTGCAAATATCCCTCTCATCTGTTCCCAGCAAGTACAGTGTATTGGACTGAAGAGGAGCTACTGTTCTTGTCAGTTTCCTAAGCAGAGTTGAACTAGATATGGCCCGGGTGTGTAGGAAGCACAGTTCTTTTTTTCTCAGCAAGCTCACTTTTCGGACCCCATAGAAAACACAGTAGAGTAGAAGAGTGCTCTTTTCTCAAAAGCAGAGTGTGTTTCTTGTAAGGTAAGCTAGCGTTTGTTTGCCAGTCCTAAAAGGAGTTGAATCAAATGCAGTTTTTGGTCCTAAGAGCAAGAGTTGTTTTCTGGTAAGAAGAGTCACTATTGCGCTCCCATTGCTATACATAGTACAAATAACACTCGCGTCTGTTTCCAGCAAGTACAGTGTATTTTTCTGAAGAGGAGCTACTGTTCATGTCAGTTTCATAAGTAAAGTTGAACTAGATAAGGCCCGTGTGTAGGAAGCACAGTTCTTTTGTTTTTAGCAAGCTCACTGTTCGAACCCCATAGGAAACACAGTAGAGAGAAGAGTGCTCTTTCCTCAAAAGCATAGTGTGTTTCTTGTAAGGCGAGCTAGCGTTTGTTTCCCAGTCCTAAATGGAGTTGAATCACATGCAGTTTCTGGTCCTACGAGCAAGAGTTTTTTCTGGTAATAAGAGTCACTATTGAGCTCCCATTGTCATACACAGGGCAAATAGCACTGGCCTCTGTTCTCAGCATGTACAGTGTATTGGACTGAAGAGGATCTACTGTTCTTCTCAGGTTCCTAAGCAGAGTTGAACTAGATATGGCCCATGTGTGTAGGAAGCACAGTACTTTTGTACTCAGCAAGCTCACGGTTCTGGCCCTATAGGAAACACAGTAGAGTAGAAGAGTGCTCTTTCCTCAAAAGCAGAGTGTGTTTCTTGTAAGGCGAGCTAGCGTTTGTTTCCCAGTCCTAAATGGAGTTGAATCACATGCAGTTTCCGTTCCTACGAGCAAGAGTTGTTTTCTGGTAAGGAAAGTCACTATTGTGCTCCCATTGCCATACACAGTGTAAATAGCACTCGCGTCTGTTCCCAGCAAGTACAGTGTATTGGACTGAAGAGGACCTACTGTTCTTGTCAGTTTCCTAAGCAGAATTGAACTAGATATGGCCCGTGTGTGTAGGAAGCACAGTTCTATTGTTCTGAGCAAGCTCACTGTTGGACCGCATAGGAAACACAATAGAGTAGAAGAGTGCTCTTTTCTCAAAAGCAGAGTGTGTTTCTTGTAAGACAAGCTAGCATTTGTTTCCCAATCCTAAATGGAGTTGAATCACATGCAGTTTCTGGTCCTACGAGCAGGAGATGTTTTCTGGTAAGAAGAGTCACTATTGCGCTCCCATTGCCATACACAGTACAAATAGCACTGGCGTCTGTACACAGCATGTACAGTGTATTGGACTGAAGAGGATCTACTGTTCTTGTCAGGTTGTTAGCAGATTTGAACTAGATATGGCCCATGTGTGTAGGAAGCACAGTTCTTTTGTACTCAGCAAGCTCACTGTTCTGGCCCTATAGGAAACACAGTAGAGTAGAAGAGTGCTCTTTCCTCAAAAGCAGAGTGTGTTTCTTGTAATGCGAGCTAGCGTTTGTTTCCCAGTCCTGAATGGAGTTGAATCACATGCAGTTTCTGGTCATACGAGCAAGAGTTTTTTTCTGGTAAGAAGAGTCACTATTGTGCTCCCATTGTCACACACAGGGCAAATAGCACTGGCGTCTGTTCCTAGCATGTACAGTCTATTGGACTGAAGAGGTTCTACTGTTCTTGTCAGTTTTCTAAGCAGAATTGAACAAGATATGGCCTGTGTGTGTAGGAAGCACAGTTCTTTTGTTCTGAGCAAGCTCACATTTCGAACCCCATAGGAAACACAGTAGTGTAGAAGAGTGCATTTTTCTCAAAAGCAGAGTGTGTTGCTTGTAAGGCGAGATAGCGTTTGTTTCCCAGTCCTAAATGGAGTTGAAATACACATGCAGTTTCTGGTCCTACGAGCAAGAGTTGTTTTCTCGTAAGAAGAGTCACTATTGTGCTCCCTTTGCCATACACAGTGCAAAGAGCCCTCGCGTCTCTTCTCAGCAAGTACAGTGTATTGGACTGAAGAGGAGCCACTGTTCTTGTCAGATTCCTAAGCAGAATTGAACTAGATATGGCCCGTGTGTGTAGGAAGCACAGTTCTTTTGTTCTGAGCAAGCTCACTGTTTGGACCCCATAGGAAACACAGTAGAGTAGAAGTGTGCTCTTTTCTCAAAAGCAGAGTGTGTTTCTTCTAAGGCGAGCTAGCTTTTGTTTCCCAGTTCTAAATGGAGTTGAATCACATGCAGTTTTTGGTCCTACGCGCAAGAGTTGTTTTCTGGTAAGGAAAGTCACTATTGTGCTCCCATTGCCATACACAGTGCAAATAGCACTCGCGTCTGTTCCCAGCAAGTACAGTGTATTGGACTGAAGAGGAGCTACTGTTCTTGTCAGTTTCCTAAGCAGAATTGAACTAGGTATGGACCGTGTGAGTAGGAAGCACAGTACATTTGTTCTGAGCAAGCTCAATGTTGGACCCCTAGGAAACACAGTAGAGTAGAAGAGTGCTCTTTTCTCAAAAGCAGAGTGTGTTTCTTGTAAGGCGAGCTAGCGTTTGTTTTCCAGTCCTAAATGGAGTTGAATCACATGCAGTTTCTGGTCCTACGAGCAAGAGTTGTTTTCTGGTAAGAAGAGTCACTATTGCGCTCCCATTGCCATACACAGTGCAAATAGCACTGGCGTCTGTACCCAGCATGTACAGCATATTCGACTGAAGAGGATCTACTGTTCTTTTCAGTTTCCTAAGCAGAGTTGAACTAGATATGGCCCGTGTGTGTAGGAAGCACAGTTCTTTTGTTCTGAGCAAGCTTAGTGTTCGGACCCCATAGGAAACACAGTAGAGTAGAAGAGTGCTCTTTTCTCAAAAGCAGAGTGTGTTTCTTGTAAGGCGAGGTAGCGTTTGTTTCCCAGTCCTAAATGAAGTTGAATCAAATGCAGTTTTTGGTCCTACGAGCAAGAGTTGTTTTCTAGTAAGAAGAGTGACTATTGCGCTCCCTTTGCCATACATAGTGCAAATAGCCCTCTCGTCTGTTCCCAGCAAGTACAGTGTATTGGACTGAAGAGGAGCTCCTGTTCTTGTCAGTTTCCTAAGCCGAGTTGAACTAGATATGGCCCGTGTGTGTAGGGAGCACAGTTCTTTTGTTCTCAGCAAGCTCACTGTTCGGACCCCATAGAAAACACAGTAGAGTAGTAGAGTGCTCTTTTCTCAAAAGCAGAGTGTTTTTCTTGTAAGGCGAGCTAGCGTTTGTTTCCTAGTCCTAAATGGAGTTGAATCAAATGCAGTTTTTGGTCCTACGAGCAAGAGTTGTTTTCTGGTAAGAAGAGTCACTATTGAGCTCCCATTGCCATACATAGTACAAATAACATTCGCGTCTGTTTCCAGAAAGTACAGTGTATTGTTCTGAAGAGGAGCTACTGTTCATGTCAGTTTCCTAAGCAAAGTTGAACTAGATAAGGCCCGTGTGTGTAGGAAGCACAGTTCTTTTGTTCTGAGCAAGCTCACTGTTCGAACCCCAAAGGAAACACAGTAGAGAGAAGAGTGCTCTTTTCTCAAAAGCAGAGTGTGTTTCTTGTAAGGCGAGCTACCGTTTGTTTCCCAGTCCTAAATGGAGTTGAATCAAATGCAGTTTTTGGTCCTACGAGCAAGAGTTGTTTTCTGGTAAGAAGAGTCACTATTGTGCTTCCATTGCCATACACAGTGCAAATAGCCCTGGCGTCTCTACCCAGCATGTACAGTGTATTGGACTGAAGAGGATCTACTGTTCTTGTCAGTTTCCTAAGCAGAATTGAACTAGATATGGCCCGTGTGTGTAGGAAGCACAGTTCTTTTGTTCTGAGCACACTCACTGTTCTAGCCCTATAGGAAACACAGTAGAGTAGAAGAGTGCTCTTTTCTCAAAAGCAGAGTGTGTTTCTTGTAAGGCGAGCTAGCGTTTGTTTCCCAGTCGTAAATGGAGTTGAATCCCATGCAGTTTCTGCTCCTATGAGCAAGAGTTGTTTTCTGGTAAGAAGAGTCACTATTGCGCTCCCATTGTTATACACAGGGCAAATAGCACTCGCGTCTCTTCCCAGCAAGTACAGTGTATTGGACTGAAGAGGATCTATTATTTTTGTCAGTTTGCTAAGCAGAATTGGACTAGATATGACCGTGTGTGTAGGAAGCACAGTTCTTTTGTTCTGAGCAAGCTCACTGTTTTGGCCCTATAGGAAACACAGTAGAGTAGAAGAGTGCTCTTTTCTCAAAAGCAGAGTGTGTTTCTTGTAAGGCGAGCTAGCGTTTGTTTCCCAGTCAGAAATGGAGTTGAATGCCATGCAGTTTTTGCTCCTACGAGCAAGAGTTGTTTTCTGGTAAGAAGAGTCACTATTGCGCTCCAATTGCCATACACATTGCAAATAGCACTGGCGTTTGTTCCCAGCAAGTACAGTGTACTGGACAGAATAGGAGCTACTGTTCTTGTCAGTTTCCTAAGCAGAGTTGAACTAGATATGGTCCGTGTGTGTAGGAAGCACAGTTCTTTGTTCTCAGCAAGCTCACTGTTCTGGCCCTATAGGAAACACAGTAGAGTAGAAGAGTGCTCTTTTCTCAAAAGCAGAGTGTGTTTCTTGTAAGGCGAGCTAGCGTTTGTTTCCCAGTCCTAAATTGAGTTTAGTCACATGCAGTTTTTGGTCCTATGAGCAAGAGTTGTTTTCTGGTAAGGAGAGACACTATTGCGCTCCAATTGACATACACAGTGCAAATAGCACTCGCCTCTGTTCCCAGCAAGTACATTGTATTGGACTGAATAGGAGCTACTGTTGTTTTCAGTTTCCAAAGCATAGTTGAACTAGATATGGTCCGTGTGTGTAGGAAGCACAGTTCTTTTGTTCTCAGCAAGCTCACTGTTCTGGCCCTATAGGAAACAGAGTAGAGTAGAACAGTGCTCTTTTCTCAAAAGCAGAGTGTGTTTCTTGTAAGGCGAGCTAGCGTTTGTTTCCCAGTCCTAAATTGAGTTGAATCACATGCAGTTTCTGGTCCTACGAGCAACTGTTGTTTTCTGGTAAGGAAATCACTATTGCGCTCCCAGTGCCATACACAGTGCAAATAGCACTCGCGTCTGTTCCCAGCAAGTACAGTGTATCGGACTGAAGAGGAGCTACTGTTCTTGTCAGTTTCCTAAGGAGAGTTGAACGAGAAATGGCCCGTGTGTGTAGGAAGCACAGTTCTTTTGTTCTGAGCAAGCTCAAGGTTTGGACCCCATTGGAAACACAGTAGAGTAGAAGAGTGCTCTTTTCTCAAAAGCAGAGTGTGTTTCTTGTAAGGCGAGCTAGGGTTTGTTTCCCAGTCCTAAATGGAGTTGAATCTCATGCAGTTTCTGGTCCTACGAGCAAGAGTTGTTTTCTGGTAAGAAGAGTCACTATTGTACTCCATTTGAAATACACAGGGCAAATAGCACTGGCGTCTGTTCCCATCATGTACAGTGTATTGGACTGAAGAGGATCTACTGTTCTTCTCAGGTTCCTAAGCAGAATTGAACTAGATATGGCCGTGTGTGTAGGAAGCACAGTTCTTTTGTTCTGATCAAGCTCACTGTTCTGGCCCTATAGGAAACACAGTAGAGTAGAAGAGTGCTCTTTTCTCTAAAGCAGAGTGTGTTTCTTGTAAGGCGAGCTCGCGTTTGTTTCCCAGTCCTAAATGGAGTTGAATCACATGCAGTTTTTGGTCCTACGAGCAAGAGTTGTTTTCTGGTATGAGGAGTCACTATTGTGCTCCAATTGCCATACACAGTGCAAATAGCACTGTTGTCTGTTCCCAGCAAGTACAGTGTATTGGACTGAATAGGAGCTACTGTTCATGTCAGTTTCCAAAGCATAGTTGAACTAGTTATGGTCCGTGTGTAGGAAGCACAGTTCTTTTGTTCTCAGCGAGCTCACTGTTCTGGCCCTATAGGAAACACAGTAGAGTAGAACAGTGCTCATTTCTCTAAAGCAGAGTGTGTTTCTTGTAAGGCGAGCTAGCGTTTGTTTCCCAGTCCTAAATGGAGTTGAATCACATGCAGTTTCTGGTCCTACGAGCAAGAGTTGTTTTCTGGTAAGAAGAGTTACTATTGCGCTGCCATTGCCATACACAGGACAAATAGCACTGTTGTCTCTTCCCAGCATGTACAGTGTTTTGGACTGAAGAGGATCTACTGTTCTTGTCAGGTTTATAAGCAAAATTGAACTAGATATGGCCGTGTGTGTAGGAAGCACAGTTCTTTTGTTCTGAGCAAGCTCACTGTTCGGACCCCATTGGAAACACAGTAGAGTAGAAGAGTGCTCTTCTCTCTAAAGCATATTGTGTTTCTTGTAAGGCGAGCTAGCATTTGTTTCCCAGTCCTAAATGGAGTTGAATCACATACAGTTTCTGGTCCTACGAGCAAGAGTTGTTTTCTGGTAAAAAAAAGTCACTATTGCGCTCCCATTGCCATACACAGTGCAAATAGCACTCGCGTCTGTTCCCAGCAAGTACAGTGTATTGGACTGAAGAGGAGCTACTGTTTTTGTCAGTTTCCTAAGCAGAGTTGAACTAGATATGGTCGGTGTGTGTAGGAAGCACAGTTCTTTTGTTCTGAGTAAGCTCACTGTTTGGACCCCTTAGGAAACACAGTAGAGTAGAAAAGTGCTCTTTTCTCAAAAGCAGAGTGTGTTTCTTGTAAGGCGAGCTAGCGTTTGTTTCCCAGTCCTAAATGGAGTTGAATCCCATGCAGTTTCTGGTCCTACGAGCAAGAGTTGTTTTCTGGTAGGAAGAGTCACTATTGCACTCCAATTGCCATTCACAGTGCAAATAGCACTTGCGTCTATTCCCAGCAAGTACAGTGTATTTGACTGAATAGGAGCTACTGTTATTGTCAGTTTCCTAAGCAGAGTTGAACTAGATATGGTCCGTGTGTGTAGGAAGCACAGTTCTTTTGTTCTCAGCAAGCTCACTGTTTTGGCCCTATAGGAAACACAGTAGAGTAGAAGAGTGCTCTTTTCTCAAAAGCAGAGTGTGTTTCTTGTAAAGCGAGCTAGCATTTGTTTCCCAGTCCTAAAAGGAGTTGAATCACATGCAGTTTCTGGTCCTACGATCAAGAGTTGTTTTCTGGTAAGGAAGTCACTATTGCGCTCCCATTGCCATACACAGTGCAAATAGCACTGGCGTCTGTTCCCAGCAAGTACAGTGTATGGAACTGAAGAGGAGCTACTGTTCTTGTCAGTTTCCTAAGCAGAGTTGAAGGAGATATGGCCCGTGTGTGTAGGAAGCACAGTTCTTTTGTTCTGAGCAAGCTCACTGTTTGGACCTCATAGGAAACACAGTAGAGTAGAAGAGTGCTCTTTTCTATAAAGCAGAGTGTTTTTCTTGTAAGGTGAGCTCGCGTTTGTTTCCCAGTCCTAAATGGAGTTGAGTCACATGCAGTTTTTGGTCCTACGAGCAAGAGTTGTTATCTGGTAAGAAGAGTAACTCTTGCGCTCCAAATGCCATACACAGTGCAAATAGTACTCGAGTCTGTTCCCTTCAAGTACAGTGTATTGGAATGATTAGGAGCAACTGTTCTTGTCAGTTTCCTCAGCAGAGTTGAACTAGATATGGTCCGTGTGTGTAGGAAGCACAGTTCTTTTGTTCTGAGCAAGCTCACTGTTTGGACCCCATAGGAAACACAGTAGAGTAGAAGAGTGCTCTTTTCTCTAAAGCAGAGTGTGTTTCTTGTATGGCGAGCTAGCATTTGTTTCCCAGTCCTAAATGGAGTTGAATCACGTACAGTTTCTGGTCCTACGAGCAAGAGTTGTTTTCTGGTAAGTAAAGTCACTATTGCGCTCCCATTGCCATACACAGTGCAAATAGCACTCACGTCTGTTCCCAGCAAGTACAGTGTATTGAATTGAAGAGGAGCTACTGTTCTTGTCACTTTCCAAAGCACAGTTGAACTAGATATGGCCCGTGTGTGTAGGAAGCACAGTTCTTTTATTCTGAGCAAGCTCACTGTTCTGGCCCTATATTAAACACAGTAGAGTAGAAAGTGCTCTTTTCTCTAAAACAGAGTGTGTTTCTTGTAAGGCAAGCTAGCGTTTGTTTCTCAGTCCTAAGTGGAGTTGAATCACATGCAGTTTCTGGTCCTACGAGCAAGAGTTGTTTTATGGTAAAAATAGTCACTATTGTGCTGCCATTGCCATACACAGGACAAATAGCACTGGCGTCTGTTCCCAGCAAGTACAGTGTATTGGACTGAAGAGGATCTACTATTCTTGTAAGTTTCCTAAGCAGAATTGAACTAGATATGACCGTGTGTGTAGGAAGCACAGTTCTTTTGTTCTGAGCAAGCTCACTGTTCAGACCCCATTGGAAACACAGTAGAGTAGAAGAGTGCTCTTTTCTCAAAAGCAGAGTGTGTTTCATGTAAGGCGAGCTAGCATTTGTTTCCCAGTCCTAAATGGAGTTGAATCACATGCAGTTTCTGGTCCTACGAGCAAGTGTTGTTTACTGGTAAGAAGAGTCACTATTGTGCTCCCATTGTCATACACAGGGCAAATAGCACTCGCGTCTGTTCCCAGCTAGAACAGTGTATTGGACTGAAGAGTATCTACTATTCTTGTCAGTTTCCTAAGCAGAATTGAACTACATATGACCGTGTGTTTAGGTTGCACAGTTCTTTTGTTCTGAGCAAGCTCACTGTTTTGGGCCTATAGGAAACACAGTAGAGAAGAAGAGTGCTCTTTTCTCAAAAGCAGAGTGCGTTTCTTGTAAAGCGAGATCGAGTTTGTTTCCAAGTCCTAAATGGAGTTGAGTCACATGCAGTTTTTGGTCCTACGAGCAAGAGTTGTTTTCTGGGAAGAAGAGTCACTATTGCGCTCCAATTGCTATACACAGTGCAAATAGCACTCGCGTCTGTTCCCAGCACATACAGTGTATTGGAATGAATAGGAGGTACTGTTTTTGTCAGTTTCCTAAGCAGAGTTGAACTAGATATGTTCCGTGTGTGTAGGAAGCACAGTTCTTTTGTTCTGAGCAAGCTCACTGTTCTGGCCCTGTAGGAATCACAGTAGAGTAGAAGAGTGCTCTTTTCTCAAAAGCAGAGTGTGTTTCTTGTAAGGCAAGCTAGCGTTTGTTTCCCAGTCCTAAATGGAGTTGAATCACATGCAGTTTCTAGTCCTACGAGGAAGAGTTGTTTTCTGGTAAGGAAAGTCACTATTGTCCCCCCATTGCCATACACAGTGCAAATAGCACTCGCATCTCTTCCCAGCAAGTACAGTGTATCGGACTGAAGAGGAGCTACTGTTCTTGTCAGTTTCCTAAGCAGAGTTGAACTAGATATTGTCCGTAGGTAGGAAGCACAGTTTTTTGTTCTGAGCAAGCTCACTGTTTGGACCCCATAGGAAAAACAGTAGAGTAGAAGAGTGCTCTTTTCTCAAAAGCAGAGTGTGTTTCTTGTAAGGCGAGTTAGTGTTTGTTTCCCAGTCCTAAATGGAGTTGAATCACATGCAATTTCTGGTCCTACGAACAAGAGTTGTTTTCTGGTAAGAAGAGTCACTATTGCGCTGCCATTGCCATACACAGGACAAATAGCACTGGCGTCTGTTCCCAGCAAGTACAGTGTATTGGACTGAAGAGGAGCTAATGTTCTTGTCAGTTTCCTAAGCAGAGTTGAACTAGATATGGCCCGTGTGTGTAGGAAGCACAGTTCTTTTGTTCTGAGCAAGCTCACTGTTCTGGCCCTATAGGAAACACAGTAGAGTAGAAAAGTGCTCTTTTCTCAAAAGCAGAGTGTGTTTCTTGTAAGGCGAGCTAGCGTTTGTTTCCCAGTCCTATGTGGAGTTGAATCACATGCAGTTTCTGGTCCTTCGAGCAAGAGTTGTTTTCTGGTAAGGAAAGTCACTATTGCGCTCCCATTGCCATACACAGTGCAAATAGCACTCGCGTCTGTTCCCAGCAAGTGCAGTGTATTGGACTGAAGAGGATCTACTATTCTTGTCAGTTTCCTAAGCAGAATTGGACTAGATATGACCGTGTGTGTAGGAAGCACAGTTCTTTTGTTCTGAGCAAGCTCACTGTTTTGGCCCTATAGGAAACACAGTAGAGTAGAAGAGTGCTCTTTTCTCAAAAGCAGAGTGTGTTTCTTGTAAGGCGAGCTAGCGTTTGTTTCCCAGTCCTAAATGGAGTTGAGTCACATGCAGTTTTTGCTCCTACGAGCAAGAGTTGTTTTCTGGTAAGAAGAGTCACTATTGCACTCCAATTGCCATACACAGTGCAAATAGCACGCGTGTCTGTTCCCAGCAAGTACAGTGTATTGGACAGAATAGGAGCTACTGTTCTTGTCAGTTTCCTAAGCAGAGTTGAACTAGATATGGTCCGTATGTGTAGGAAGCATAGTTCGTTGTTCTCAGCAAGCTGACTGTTCTGGCACTATAGGAAACACAGTAGAGTAGAACAGTGCTCTTTTCTCAAAAGCAGGGTGTGTTTCTTGTACGGCGAGCTAGCGTCTGTTTCCCAGTCCTAAATGGAGTTGAATCCCATGCAGTTTCTGACTCCTACGAGCAAGAGTTGTTTTCTGGTAAGGAAGTCACTATTGTGCTCCCAGTGCCATACACAGTGCAAATAGCACTTGCGTCTGTTCCCAGCAAGTACAGTGTATCGGACTGAAGAGGAGCTACTGTTCTTGTCAGTTTCCTAAGCAGAGTTGAACGAGATATGGCCCGTGTGTGTAGGAAGCACAGTTCTTTTGTTCTGAGCAAGCTCACTGTTTGGACCCCATTGGAAACACATAGAGTAGAAGAGTGCTCTTTTCTCAAAAGCAGAGTGTGTTTCTTGTAAGGCGAGCTAGGGTTTGTTTCCCAGTCTTAAATGGAGTTGAATCTCATGCAGTTTCTGGTCCTACGAGCAAGAGTTGTTTTCTGGTAAGAAGAGTCACTATTGTGCTCCCATTGAAATACACAGGGCAAATAGCACTGGCGTCTGTTCCCATCATGTACAGTGTATTGGACTGAAGAGGATCTACTGTTCTTGTCAGGTTCCTAAGCAGAGTTGAACTAGATATGGCCGTGTGTGTAGGAAGCACAGTTCTTTTGTTCTGATCAAGCTCACTGTTCTGGCCCTATAGGAAACACAGTAGAGTAGAAGAGTGCTCTTTTCTCTAAAGCAGAGTGTGTTTCTTGTAAGGCAAGCTCGCGTTTGTTTCCCAGTCCTAAATGGAGTTGCGTCACATGCAGTTTTTGGTCCTACGAGCAAATGTTGTTTTCTGGTATGAAGAGTCACTATTGTGCTCCAATTGCCATACACAGTGCAAATTGCACTGTTGTCTGTTCCCAGCAAGTACAGTGTATTGGACTGAATAGGAGCTACTGTTCATGTCAATTTCCAAAGCATAGTTGAACTAGTTATGGTCCAGGTTTAGGAAGCACAGTTCTTTTGTTCTCAGCAAGCTCACTGTTCGGACCCCATAGGAAACACAATAGAGTAGAACAGTGCTCTTTTCTCTAAAGCAGAGTGTGTTTCTTGTAAGGCGAGCTATCGTTTGTTTCCCAGTCCTAAATGGAGTTGAATCACATACAGTTTCTGGTCCTACGAGCAAGAGTTCTTTTCTGGTAAGAAAAGTCACTACTGCGCTCCCATTGCCATACACAGTGCAAATAGCACTCGCGTCTGTTCCCAGCAAGTACAGTGTATTGGACTGAAGAGGAGCTACTGTTCTTGTGAGTTTCCTAAGCAGAGTTGAACTAGATGTGGTCGGTGTGTGTAGGAAGCACAGTTCTTTTGTTCTGAGTAAGCTCACAGTTCTGGCCCTATAGGAAACACAGTAGAGTAGAAAAGTGCTCTTTTCTCTAAAGCAGAGTGTGTTTCTTGTAAGGCGAGCTAGCGTTTGTTTCCCAGTCCTAAATGGAGTTGAATCACATGCAGTTTCTGGTCCTACGAGCAAGAGTTGTTTTATGGTAAGAATAGTCACTATTGTGCTGCCATTGCCATACACAGGACAAATAGCACTCGCGTCTGTTCCCAGCAAGTACAGTGTATTGGACTGAAGAGGAGCTACTGTTCTTGTCAGTTTCCTAAGCAGAGTTGAACTAGATATGGTCGGTGTGTAGGAAGCACAGTTCTTTGGTTCTGAGCAAGCTCACTGTTCTGGCCTTGTAGGAAACACAGTAGAGTAGAAAAGTGCTCTTTTCTCTAAAGCAGAGTGTGTTTCTTGTAAGGCGAGCTAGCGTTTGTTTCCCAGTCCTAAATGGAGTTGAGTCACATGCAGTTTTTGGTCCTAAGAGCAAGAGTTGTTTTCTTGTAAGACGAGTCACTATTGTGCTCCAATTGCCATACACAGTGCAAATAGCACTGTTGTCTGTTCCCAGCAAGTACAGTGTATTGGCCTGAAGAGGAGCTACTGTTCTTTTCAGGTTCCTAAGCAGAGTTGAACTAGATATGGTCCGTGTGTGTAGGAAGCACAGTTCGTTGTTCTCAGCAAGCTGACTGTTCTGGCACTATAGGAAACACAGTAGAGTAGAACAGTGCTCTTTTCTCAAAAGCAGGGTGTGTTTCTTGTACGGCGAGCTAGCGTCTGTTTCCCAGTCCTAAATGGAGTTGAATCCCATGCAGTTTCTGACTCCTACGAGCAAGAGTTGTTTTCTGGTAAGGAAGTCACTATTGTGCTCCCAGTGCCATACACAGTGCAAATAGCACTTGCGTCTGTTCCCAGCAAGTACAGTGTATCGGACTGAAGAGGAGCTACTGTTCTTGTCAGTTTCCTAAGCAGAGTTGAACGAGATATGGCCCGTGTGTGTAGGAAGCACAGTTCTTTTGTTCTGAGCAAGCTCACTGTTTGGACCCCATTGGAAACACATAGAGTAGAAGAGTGCTCTTTTCTCAAAAGCAGAGTGTGTTTCTTGTAAGGCGAGCTAGGGTTTGTTTCCCAGTCTTAAATGGAGTTGAATCTCATGCAGTTTCTGGTCCTACGAGCAAGAGTTGTTTTCTGGTAAGAAGAGTCACTATTGTGCTCCCATTGAAATACACAGGGCAAATAGCACTGGCGTCTGTTCCCATCATGTACAGTGTATTGGACTGAAGAGGATCTACTGTTCTTGTCAGGTTCCTAAGCAGAGTTGAACTAGATATGGCCGTGTGTGTAGGAAGCACAGTTCTTTTGTTCTGATCAAGCTCACTGTTCTGGCCCTATAGGAAACACAGTAGAGTAGAAGAGTGCTCTTTTCTCTAAAGCAGAGTGTGTTTCTTGTAAGGCAAGCTCGCGTTTGTTTCCCAGTCCTAAATGGAGTTGCGTCACATGCAGTTTTTGGTCCTACGAGCAAATGTTGTTTTCTGGTATGAAGAGTCACTATTGTGCTCCAATTGCCATACACAGTGCAAATTGCACTGTTGTCTGTTCCCAGCAAGTACAGTGTATTGGACTGAATAGGAGCTACTGTTCATGTCAATTTCCAAAGCATAGTTGAACTAGTTATGGTCCAGGTTTAGGAAGCACAGTTCTTTTGTTCTCAGCAAGCTCACTGTTCGGACCCCATAGGAAACACAATAGAGTAGAACAGTGCTCTTTTCTCTAAAGCAGAGTGTGTTTCTTGTAAGGCGAGCTATCGTTTGTTTCCCAGTCCTAAATGGAGTTGAATCACATACAGTTTCTGGTCCTACGAGCAAGAGTTCTTTTCTGGTAAGAAAAGTCACTACTGCGCTCCCATTGCCATACACAGTGCAAATAGCACTCGCGTCTGTTCCCAGCAAGTACAGTGTATTGGACTGAAGAGGAGCTACTGTTCTTGTGAGTTTCCTAAGCAGAGTTGAACTAGATGTGGTCGGTGTGTGTAGGAAGCACAGTTCTTTTGTTCTGAGTAAGCTCACAGTTCTGGCCCTATAGGAAACACAGTAGAGTAGAAAAGTGCTCTTTTCTCTAAAGCAGAGTGTGTTTCTTGTAAGGCGAGCTAGCGTTTGTTTCCCAGTCCTAAATGGAGTTGAATCACATGCAGTTTCTGGTCCTACGAGCAAGAGTTGTTTTATGGTAAGAATAGTCACTATTGTGCTGCCATTGCCATACACAGGACAAATAGCACTCGCGTCTGTTCCCAGCAAGTACAGTGTATTGGACTGAAGAGGAGCTACTGTTCTTGTCAGTTTCCTAAGCAGAGTTGAACTAGATATGGTCGGTGTGTAGGAAGCACAGTTCTTTGGTTCTGAGCAAGCTCACTGTTCTGGCCTTGTAGGAAACACAGTAGAGTAGAAAAGTGCTCTTTTCTCTAAAGCAGAGTGTGTTTCTTGTAAGGCGAGCTAGCGTTTGTTTCCCAGTCCTAAATGGAGTTGAGTCACATGCAGTTTTTGGTCCTAAGAGCAAGAGTTGTTTTCTTGTAAGACGAGTCACTATTGTGCTCCAATTGCCATACACAGTGCAAATAGCACTGTTGTCTGTTCCCAGCAAGTACAGTGTATTGGCCTGAAGAGGAGCTACTGTTCTTTTCAGGTTCCTAAGCAGAGTTTTACTAGATATGGTCCGTGTGTAGGAAGCACAGTTCTTTTGTTCTGAGCAAGCTCCCTGTTTGGACCCCATAGGAAACACAGTAGAGTAGAAGAGTGCTCTTTTCTCAAAAGCAGAGTGTGTTTCTTGTAAGGCGAGCTAGCGTTTGTTTCCCAGTCCTAAATGGAGTTGAATCCCATGCAGTTTCTGGTCCTACGCGCAAGAGTTGTTTTCTGGTAAGAAGAGTCACTATTGCGCTCCAATTGCCATACACAGTGCAAATAGCACTCGCGTCTGTTCCCAGCAAGTACAGTGTATTGGACTGAAGAGGATCTACTGTTATTGTCAGGTTCCTAAGGAGAGTTGAACTAGATATGGTCGGTGTGTGTAGGAAGCACAGTTCTTTTGTTATGAGCAAGCTCACTGTTCGGACCACATAGGAAACACAGTAGAGTAGAAGAGTGCTCTTTTCTCAAAAGCAGAGTGTGTTTCATGTAAGACGAGCTAGCATTTGTTTCCCAGTCCTAAATAGAGTTGAATCACATGCAGTTTCTGGTCCTACGAGCAAGAGTTGTTTTCTGGTAAGAAGAATCACTATTGCGCTTCCATTGTCATACACAGTGCAAATAGTACTCGCGTCTGTTCCCAGCAAGTACAGTGTATCAGACTGAAGAGGACCTACTGTTCTTGTCAGTTTCCTAAGCAGAGTTGAACTAGTTATGGCCCGTGGGGAGGAAGCACAGTTATTTTGTTCTGAGCAAGCTCACTGTTCTGGCCCTATAGGAAACACAGTAGAGTAGAAGAGTGCTCTTTTGTCTAAAGCAGAGTGTGTTTCTTATAAGGCGAGCTAGCGTTTGTTTCCCAGTCCTAAATGGAGTTGAATAACATGCAGTTTCTGGTCCTACGAGCAAGAGTTGTTTTCTGGTAAGAAGAGTCACTATTGCGCTGCCATTACCATACACAGGACAAATAGCACTGGCGTCTGTTCCCAGCAAGTACAGTGTATTGGACTGAAGAGGATCTACTGTTCTTGTCAGGTTCCTAAGCAGAATTGAACTAGATATGGCCATGTTTGTAGGAAGCACAGTTCTTTTGTTCTGAGCAAGCTCACTGTTTGGACCCCATAGGAAACACAGTAGAGTAGAAGAGTGCTCTTTTCTCAAATCAGAGTGTGTTTCGTGTAAGGCGAGCTAGCGTTTGTTTCCCAGTCCTAAAAGGTGTGGAATCACATGCAGTTTCTGGTGTTACGAGCAAGAGTTGTTTTCTGGTAAGGAAAGTCACTATTGCGCTCCCATTGCAATAAACGGGGCAAATAGCCCATGCGTCTGTTCCCAGCAAGTACAGTGTATCGGACTGAAGAGGAGCTACCGTTCTTGTCAGTTTCCTAAGCAGAGTTGAACTAGATATGGATCGTGTTTGTAGGAGGCACAGTTCTTATGTTCTGAGCAAGCTCACTGTTCTGGCCCTATAGGAAACACAGTAGAGTAGAAGAGTGCTCTTTTCTCTAAAGCAGAGTGTGCTTCTTGTAAGGCGAGCTCGCATTTGTTTCCCAGTCCTAAATGGAATTGAGTCACATGCAGTTTTTTGTCCTACGAGCAAGAGTTGTTTTCTGGTAAGAAGAGTCACTATTGCGATCCAAATGCCTTATACAGTGCAAATAGCACTCGCGTCTGTTCCCAGCAAGTACAGTGTATTGGACTGAAGAGGAGCTACTGTTCTTCTCAGTTTCCTAAGCAGAGTTTATTTATATATGGCCCGTGTGTGTAGGAAGCACAGTTCTTTTTTTCTGAGCAAGCTCACTGTTCTGGCCCTGTAGGAAACACAGTAGAGTAGAAGAGTGCTCTTTTCTCAAAAGCAGAGTGTGTTTCTTGTAAGGCAAGCTAGTGTTTGTTTCCCAGTCCCAAATCGAGTTGAATCACATGCAGTTTCTGGTCCTACAAGCAAGAGTTGTTTTCTCTTAAGGAAAATCACTATTGGGCTCCCCTTGCCATACACAGTGCAATTAGCTCTCGCGTCTGTTTCCAGCAAGTACAGTGTATCAGACTGAAGAGGAGCTACTGTTCTTGTCAGTTTCCTAAGCAGAGTTGAACTAGATATGGCCCGTGTGTGTAGGAAGCACAGCTCTTCTGTTCTGAGCAAGTTCACTGTTCTGGCCCTATAGGAAACGCAGTAGAGTAGAAGAGTGCTCTTTTCTCAAAGCAGAGTGTGTTTTTGTAAGGCGAGCTAGCGTTTGTTTCCTAATCCTAAATGGAGTGGAATCACATGCAGTTTCTGGTCTATGAACAAGAGTTGTTTTCTGGTAAGGAAAATCACTATTGTGCTCCCATTGCCCTATGCAAGGCAAATAGCACTCGCGTCTTTTCCCAGCAAGTACAGTGTATTAGACTGAATAGGAGCTACTGTTCTTTTCAGTTTTCTAAGCAGAGTTGAACTAGATATGGTCCTTGTGTGTAGGAAGCCCAGTTCTTTTGTTCTGAGCAAGCTCACTGTTCGGACTCCATAGGAAACAGTAGAGTAGAAGAGTGCTCTTTTCTCAAATGCAGAGTGTGTTTCTTGTAAGGCGAGCTAGCGTTTGTTTCCCAGTCCTAAATGGAGTTGAATCTCATGCAGTTTCTGGTCCTACGAGCATGATTTGTTTTATGGTAAGAAGAGTCACTATTGTGCTACCATTGGCATACACAGGACAAATAGCACTGGCATCTGTTCCCAGCAAGTACAGTGTATTGGACTGAAGAGGATCTACTGTTCTTGTCAGGTTCCTAAGCAGACTTGAACTAGATATGGCCGTGTGTGTAGGAAGAAGAGGTTTTTTTGTTCTGAGCAAGCTCACTGTTCGGACCGCATAGGAAACACAGTAGAGTAGAAGAGTGCTCTTTTCTCTAAAGCAGAGTGTGTTTCTTGTAAGGCGAGCTAGCGTTTGTTTCCCAGTTCTAAATGGAATTGAATCACATGCAGTTTCTGGTCCTACGAGCAAGAGTTGTTTTCTAGTAAGGAAAGTAACTATTGCGCTCCCATTGCTATACACAGTGCAAATAGTCCATGCGTCTGTTCCCAGCAAGTACAGTGTATCGTACTGAAGAGGAGCTACTGTTCTTCTCAGTTTCCTAAGCAGAGTTGAACTAGATATGGCCCGTGTGTATAGGAAGCACAGTTCTTTTGTTCTGAGCAAGCTCACTGTTCTGGCCCTATAGGAAACACAGTAGAGTAGAAGAGTGCTCTTTTTTCTAAAGCAGAGTGTGTTTCTTGTAAGGCGAGCTAGCATTTGTTTCCCAGTCCTAAATGGAGTTGAATCACATGCAGTTTCTGGTCCTACGAGCAAGAGTTGTTTTCTGGTAAGGAAAGTCACTATTGTGCTCCCAATGCCATACACAGTGCAAATAGTACTCGCGACTGTTCCCAGCAAGTACAGTGTATCGGACTGAAGAGGAGCTACTGTTCTTGTCAGTTTCCTAAGCAGAGTTGAAGTAGATATGGTCCGTGTGTGTAGGAAGCGCAGTTCTTTTGTTCTGAGCAAGCTCACTGTTTGGACCCGATAGGATAAACAGTAGAGTAGAAGAGTGCTCTTTTCTCCAAAGCAGAGTGTGTTTCTTGTAAGGCGAGCTAGCGTTTGTTTCCCAGTCCTAAATGGAGTTGAATCACATGCAGATTGTGGTCCTACAAGCAAGAGTTGTTTTCTGGTAAGGAAAGTCACTATTGCTCTCCCATTTCCATACACAGTGCAAAGAGCACTCGCGTCTGTTCCCACCAAGTACACAGTATCAGACTGAAGAGGAGCTACTGTTCTTGTCAGTTTCCTAAGCAGAGTTGAACTAGATATGGCCCGTGTGTGTAGGAAGCACAGTTCTTATGTTCTGAGCAAACTCACTGTTCTGGCCCTATAGGAAACACAGTAGAGTAGAAGAGTGCTCTTTTCTCTAAAGCAGAGTTTGTTTCTTGTAAGGCGAGCTAGCGTTTGTTTAGCAGTCCTAAATGGAGTTGAATCCCATGCAGTTTCTGGTACTACGAGCAAGAGTTGTTTTCTGGTAAGAAGAGTCACTATTGCGCTTCCATTGCCATACACAGGACAAATAGCACTCAATCTGTTCCCAGCAAGTACAGTGTATTGGACTAAATAGGTGCTACTGTTCTTGTCAGTTTCCTAAGCAGAGTTGAACTAGATATGATCCGTGTTTGTAGGAAGCACAGTTATTTTGTTCTTTGCAAGCTCACTGTTCGGACCCCATAGGAAACACAGTAGAGTAGAAGAGTGTTTATTTCTCAAAAGCAGAGTGTGTTTCTTTTAAGGCGAGCTTGCGTTTGTTTCCCATTACTAAATGGAGTGGAATCACATGCAGTTTCTGGTCCTACGAGCAAGAGTTGTTTTCTGGTAAGGAAAGTCACTATTGTGCACCCATTGACATACCCAGTGCAAATAGCACTCGCGTCTGTTCCCAGCAAGTACAGTGTATTGGACTGAAGAGGAGCTAATGTTCTTGTCAATTTCCTAAGAAGAGTTGAACTAGATATGGCCCGTGTGTGTAGGAAGCACAGTTCTTTTTTTCTTAGCAAGCTCACTGTACTGGCCCTATAGGAAACACAGTAGAGTAGAAGAGTGCTCTTTTCTCAAAAGCAGAGTGTGTTTCTTGTAAAGCGAGCTGGAGTTTGTTTCCCAGTCCTAAATGGAGTTGAGTCACATGCAGTTTTTTGTCCTATGAGCAAGAGTTGTTTTCTGGTAAGACGAGTCAATAATGTGCTCCAATTGCCATACACAGTGCAAATAGCACTGGCGTCTGTTCCCAGCAAGTACAGTGTATTGGACTGAAGAGGATCTACTGTTCTTGTCAGTTTCCTAAGCAGAGTTGAACTAGATATGGCCCGTGTGTGGGAAGCACAGTTCTTTTGTTCTGAGCAAGCTCACTGTTCTGGCCTTGTAGGAAACACAGTAGAGTAGAAGAGTGCTCTTTTCCTAAAGCAGAGTGTGTTTCTTGTAAGGCGAGCTAGCGTTTGTTTCCCAGTCCTAAATGGAGTTGAATCACATGCAGTTTCTGGTCCTACGAGCAAGAGTTGTTTTATGGTAAAAATAGTCACTATTGCGCTGCCATTGCCATACACAGTGCAAATAGCACTGGCGTCTGTTCCCAGCAAGTACAGTGTATTTGACTGAAGAGGATCTACTATTCTTGTCAGGTTCTTAAGCAGAATTGAACTAAATATGGCCGTGTGTGTAGGAAGCACAGTTCTTTTGTTCTGAGCAAGCTCACTGTTAGGACCCCAAAGGAAACACAGTAGAGTAGAAGAGTGCTCTTTTCTCAAAAGCAGAGTGTGTTTCTTGGAAGTCGAGCTAGCGTTTGTTTCCCAGTCCTAAATGGAGTTGAGTGACATGCAGTTTTTTGTCCTACGAGCAAGAGTTGTTTTCTGGTAAGAAGAGTCACTATTGCGCTGCCATTCCCATACACAGGACAAATAGCACTGGCGTCTGTTCGCAGCAAGTACAGTGTATTGGGCTGAAGAGGATCTACTGTTATTGTCAGGTTCCTAAGCAGACTTGAACTAGATATGGCCGTGTGTGTAGGAAGCACAGTTTTTTTGTTCTGAGCAAGCTCACTGTTCGGACCCCATAGGAAACACAGTAGAGTAGAAGAGTGTTTATTTCTCAAAAGCAGAGTGTGTTTCTTTTAAGGCGAGCTTGCTTTTGTTTCCCATTACTAAATGGAGTGGAATCACATGCATTTTCTGGTCCTACAAGCAAGAGTTGTTTTCTGGTAAGGAAAGTCACTATTGTGCTCCTCTTGCCATACACAGTGCAAATAGCTCTCGCGTCTGTTCCCAGCAAGTACAGTGTATCGGACTGAAGAGGAGCTACTGTTCTTGTCAGTTTCCTAAGCAGAGTTGAACTAGATATGGCCCGTGAGTGTAGGAAGCACAGTTCTTTTTTTCTGAGCAAGCTCACTATTCTGGACCTATAGGAAACACAGTAGAGTAGAAGAGTCCTCTTTTCTCAAAAGCAGAGTGTGTTTCTTGTAAAGTAAGCTAGAGTTTGTTTCCCAGTCCTAAATCGAGTTGAATCACATGCAGTTTCTGGTCCTACGAGCAAAAGTTGTTTGCTGGTAAGAAGAGTCACTATTGTGCTGCCAATGCCATACACTTGACAAATAGCACTGGCGTCTTTTCCCAGCAAGTACAGTGTATTGGACTGAAGAGGATCTACTTTTCTTGTCAGGTTCCTAAGCAGACTTGGACTAGATATGGCCGTGTGTGTAGGAAGCACAGTTTTTTTTCTGAGCAAGCTCGCTGTTCGGAACACATAGGAAACACTTTAGAGTAGAAGAGTGCTCTTTTCTCAAAAGCAGAGTGTGTTTCTTGGAAGGCGAGCTAGAGTTTGTTTCCCAGTTTTAAATGGGGTTGAGTCACATGCAGTTTTTTGTCCTACGAGCAAGAGTTGTTTTCTAGTAAGAAGAGTCACTATTGCGCTGCCATTGCCATACACAGGACAAATAGCACTGGCGTCTGTTCCCAGCAAGTACAGTGTATTGGACTGAAGAGGATCTACTGTTCTTGTCAGGTTCCTAAGCAGAATTGAACTAGATATGGCCTTGTGTGTAGGAAGCACAGTTCTTTTGTTCTGAGTAAGTTCACTGTTCGGACCCCATGGGAAACACAGTAGAGTAGAAGAGTGCTCTTTTCTCAAAAGCAGAGTGTGTTTCTTGTAAGGCGAGCTAGCGTTTGTTTCCCAGTCCTAAATGGAATTGAATCACATGGAGTTTTTGCTCCTATGAGCAAGAGTTGTTTTCTGGTAAGACGTGTCACTATTGTGCTCCAATTGCCATACACAGTGCAAATAGCACTCGTGTCTCTTCCCCGCAAGTACAGTGTATTGGACTGAAGAGGAGCTACTGCTCTTGTCAGTTTCCTAAGCAGAGTTGAACTAGATATGACCCGTGTGTGTAGGAAGCACAGTTCTTTTGTTCTGAGCAAGCTCACTGTTCGGACCCCATAGGAAACACAGTAGAGTAGAAGAGTGCTCTTTTCTCAAAAGCAGAGTGTGTCTCATGTAAGGCGAGCTAGCATTTGTTTCCCAGTCCTAAATGGATTTGAATCACATGCAGTTTCTGGTCCTACGAGCAAGAGTTGTTTTCTGGTAAAGAAAGTCACTATTGCGCTCCCATTGCCATACAAAGTGCAAAAAGCACTCGCGTCTGTTCCCAGCAAGTACAGTGTATCGGACTGAAGAGGAGCTACTGTTCTTGTCAGTTTCCTAAGCAGAGTGAACTAGATATGGCCCTTGTGTAGGAAGCACAGTTCATTTGTTCTGACCAAGCTCACTGTTCTTGCCCTAAATGAAACACAGTAGAGTAGAAGAGTGCTCTTTTCTCTAAAGCAGAGTGTGTTTCATGTAAGGCGAGCTAGTGTTTGTTTCCCAGTCATAAATGGAGTTGAATCACATGCAGTTTCTGGTCCTACGAGCAAGAGTTGTTTTATGTTAAGAAGAGTCACTATTGCGCTGCCATTGCCATACACAGGACAAACAGCACTGACGTCTGTTCTCAGCAAGTACAGTGTATTGGACTGAAGAGGATCTCCTGTTCTTGTCAGGTTCCTAAGCAGAATTGAACTAGATATGGCCGTTTGTGTAGGAAGCACAGTTCTTTTGTTCTGAGCCAGCTCACTGTTCGGACACCGTAGGAAACACAGTAGAGTAGAAGAGTGCATTTTTCTCAAAAGCAGAGTGTGTTTCTTGTAAGTCGAGCTAGCGTTTGTTTCCCAGTCCCAAATCGAGTTGAATCATTTGTAGTTTCTGGTCCTACAAGCAAGAGTTGTTTTCTGGTAAGGAAAATCACTATTGCGCTCCACTTGCCATACACAGTGCAAATAGCTCTCGCGTCTGTTCCAAGCAAGTACAGTGTGTCAGACTGAAGAGGAGCTACTGTTCTCGTCAGTTTCCTAAGCAGAGTTGAACTAGATATGGCCCGTGTGTGTAGGAAGCACAGTTCTTCTGTTCTGAGCAAGTTCACTGTTCTGGCCCTATAGGAAACGCAGTAGAGTAGAAGAGTGCTCTTTTCTCAAAGCAGAGTGTGTTTTTGTAAGGCGAGCTAGCGTTGGTTTCCTAGTCCTAAATGGAGTGGAATCACATGCAGTTTCTGGTCTATGAACAAGAGTTGTTTCCTGGTAAGGAAAATCACTATTGTGCTCCGATTGCCCTATGCAAGGCAAATAGCACTCGCGTCTTTTCCCAGCAAGTACAGTGTATTAGACTGAATAGGAGCTACTGTTCTTTTCAGTTTTCTAAGCAGAGTTGAACTAGATATGGTCCTTGTGTGTAGGAAGCACAGTTCTTTTGTTCTGAGCAAGCTCACTGTTTGGAACCCATAGGAAACACAGTAGAGTAGAAGAGAGCTCTTTTCTCTAAAGCAGAGTGAGTTTCTTGTAAGGCTAGCTAGCGTTTGTTTCCCAGTCCTAAATGGTGTGGAATCATATGCAGTTTCTGGTCCTACGAGCAAGAGTTGTTTTCTGGTAAGGAAAGTCACTATTGCTCTCCCATTTCCATACACAGTGCAAATAGCACTCGCGTCTGTTCCCACCAAGTACACTGTATCAGACTGAAGAGGAGCTACTGTTCTTGTCAGTTTCCTAAGCAGAGTTGAACTAGATATGGCCCGTGTGTGTAGGAAGCACAGTTCTTATGTTCTGAGCAAACTCACTGTTCTGGCCCTATAGGAAACACAGTAGAGTAGAAGAGTGCTCTTTTCTCTAAAGCAGAGTTTGTTTCTTGTAAGGCGAGCTAGCGTTTGTTTAGCAGTCCTAAATGGAGTTGAATCCCATGCAGTTTCTGGTACTACGAGCAAGAGTTGTTTTCTGGTAAGAAGAGTCACTATTGCGCTTCCATTGCCATACACAGGACAAATAGCACTCGCTTCTGTTCCCAACAAGTACAGTGTATTGGAATAAATAGGTGCTACTGTTCTTGTCAGTTTCCTAAGCAGAGTTGAACTAGATATGATCCGTGTTTGTAGGAAGCACAGTTATTTTGTTCTTTGCAAGCTCATTGTTTGGACCCCATAGGAAACACAGTAGAGTAGAAGAGTGCTCTTTTCCCTAAAGCAGAGTTTGTTTCTTGTAAGGCGAGCTAGCGTTTGTTTCGCAGTCCTAAATGGAGTTGAATCCCATGCAGTTTCTGGTACTACGAGCAAGAGTTGTTTTCTGGTAAGAAGAGTCACTATTGCGCTGCCATTGCCATACACAGGAAAAATAGCACTGGCGTCTGTTCGCAGCAAGTACAGTGTATTGGGCTGAAGAGGATCTACTGTTATTGTCAGGTTCCTAAGCAGACTTGAACTAGATATGGCCGTGTGTGTAGGAAGCACAGTTTTTTTGTTCTGAGCAAGCTCACTGTTCGGACCCCATAGGAAACACAGTAGTGTAGAAGAGTGTTTATTTCTCAAAAGCAGAGTGTGTTTCTTTTAAGGCGAGCTTGCGTTTGTTTCCCATTACCAAATGGAGTGGAATCACATGCAGTTTCTGGTCCTACGAGCAAGAGTTGTTTTCTGGTAAGGAAAGTCACTATTGTGCTCCCATTGACATACCCAGTGCAAATAGCACTCGCGTCTGTTCCCAGCAAGTACAGTGTATTGGACTGAAGAGGAGCTAATGTTCTTGTCAGTTTCCTAAGAAGAGTTGAACTAAATATGGCCGTGTGTGTAGGAAGCACAGTTCTTTTGTTCTGAGCAAGCTCACTGTTTGGACCCCATAGGAAAAACAGTAGAGTAGAAGAGTGCTCTTTTCTCAAAAGCAGAGTGTGTTTCTTGGAAGTCGAGCTAGCGTTTGTTTCCCAGTCCTAAATGGAGTTGAGTGACATGCAGTTTTTTGTCCTACGAGCAAGAGTTGTTTTCTGGTAAGACAAGTCACTATTGTGCTCCAATTGCCATACACAGTGCAAATAGCACTCGAGTCTGTTCCCCGCAAGTACAGTGTATTTGACTGAAGAGGAGCTACTGTTCTTTTCAGGTTCCTAAGCAGAATTGAACTATATATGGCCCTGTGTGTAGGAAGCACAGTTCTTTTGTTCTGAGCAAGCTCACTGTTCGGACGCCATAGGAAACACAGTAGAGTAGAAGAGTGCTCTTTTCTCAAAAGCAGAGTGTCTTTCTTGTAAGGCGAGCTAGCGTTTGATTCCCAGTCCTAAATGAAGTTGAATCACATGCAGTTTCTGGTCCTAAGTGCAAGAGTTGTTTTCTGGTAAGGAAAGTCACTAATGTGCTCCTCTTGCCAAACACAGTGCAAATAGCTCTCGCGTCTGTTCCCAGCAAGTACAGTGTATCGGACTGAAGAGGAGCTACTGTTCTTGTCAGTTTCCTAAGCACAGTTGAACTAGATATGGCCCGTGTGTGGGAAGCACAGTTCTTATGTTCTGAGCAAGCTCACTGTTCTGGCCATGTAGGAAACACATTAGAGTAGAAGAGTGCTCTTTTTCTAAAGCAGAGTGTGTTTCTTGTAAGGCGAGCTAGTGTTTGTTTCCCAGTCCTAAATGGAGTTGAATCACATGCAGTTTCTGTTCCTACGAGCAAGAGTTTTTTCTGGTAAGAATAGTCACTATTGCGCTGCCATTGCCATACACAGGACAAATAACACTGGGGTCTGTTCCCAGCAAGTACAGTGTATTGGACTGAAGAAGAGCTACTGTTCTTGTCATTTTCCTAAGCAGAGTTGAACTACATATGGTCCGTGTGTGTAGGAAGCACAGTTCTTTTGTTCTGAGCAAGCTCAATGTTTGGTCCACATAGGAAACACAGTAGAGTACAAGAGTGCTCTTTTCTCTAAAGCAGAGTGTGTTTCTTGTAAGGAGAGCTAGAGTTTGTTTCCCAGTCCTAAATGGAGTTGAATCCCATGCAGTTTCTGGTACTACGAGCAAGAGTTGTCTTCTGGTAAGGAAAGTCACTATTGCACTCCCATTGCCATACACAGTGCAAATAGCCCTCCCGTCTGTTCCCAGCAAGTACAGTGTATTGGACTGAAGAGGAGCTACTGTTCTTCTCAGTTTCCTAAGCAGAGTTGAACTAGATATGGCCCGTGAGTGTAGGAAGCACAGTTCTTTTTTTCTGAGCAAGCTCACTATTCTGGACCTATAGGACACATAGTAGAGTAGAAGAGTCCTCTTTTCTCAAAAGCAGAGTGTGTTTCTTGTAAAGCAAGCTAGAGTTTGTTTCCCAGTCCTAAATCGAGTTGAATCACATGCAGTTTCTGGTCCTACGAGCAAGAGTTGTTTGCTGGTAAGAAGAGTCACTATTGTGCTGCCAATGTCATACACTTGACAAATAGCACTGGCGTCTTTTCCCAGCAAGTACAGTGTATTGGACTGAAGAGGATCTACTTTTCTTGTCAGGTTCCTAAGCAGACTTGGACTAGATATGGCCGTGTGTGTAGGAAGCATAGTTTTTTTTTTCTGAGCAAGCTCGCTGTTCAGAACACATAGGAAACACTGTAGAGTAGAAGAGTGCTCTTTTCTCAAAAGCAGAGTGTGTTTCTTGGAAGGCGAGGTAGAGTTTGTATCCCAGTTTTAAATGGGGTTGAGTCCCATGCAGTTTTTTGTCCTACGAGCAAGAGTTGTTTTCTGGTAAGAAGAGTCACTATTGTGCTCCAATTGCCATACACAGTGCAAATAGCACTCGCGTCTGTTTCCCGCAAGTACAGTGTATTGGACTGAAGAGGAGCTACTGTTCTTGTCAGTTTCCTAAGCAGAGTTGAACTAGATATGGCCCGTGTGTGTAGGAAGCACAGTTCTTTTGTTCTGAGCAAGCTCACTGTTCGGACCACATAGGAAACACAGCAGAGTAGAAGAGTGCTCTTTTCTCAAAAGCAGAGTGTGTTTCATGTAAAGCGAGCTAGCATTTCTTTCCCAGTCCTAAATGGACTTGAATCACATGCAGTTTCTGGTCCTACGAGCAAGAGTTGTTTTCTGGTAAGGAAAGTCACTATTGCGCTCCCATTGACATACACAGTGCAAATAGCACATGCGTCTGTTCCCAGCAAGTACAGTGTATGGGACTGAAGAGGCGCTACTGTTCTTGTCAGTTTCCTAAGCAGAGTTGAACTAGATATGGCCCGTGTGTGTAGGAAGCACTGTTCTTATGTTCTGAACAAGCTCACTGTTCTTGCCCTATAGGAAACACAGTAGAGTAGAAGAGTGCTCTTTTCTCTAAAGCAGAGTGTGTTTCTTCTAAGGCGAGCTCGCGTTTGTTTCCTAGTCCTAAATGGAGTTGAATCACATGCAGTTTCTGGTCCTACGAACAAGAGTTGTTTTCTGGTAAGGAAAGTCACTATAGCGCTCCCCTTGCCATACACAGTGCAAATAGCACTCGCGTCTGTTCCCAGCAAGTACAGTGTATCGGACTGAAGAGGAGCTACTGTTCTTGTCAGTTTCCTAAGCAGAGTTGAACTAGATATGGCCCGTGTGTGTAGGAAGCACAGATCTTTTGTTCTGAGCAAGCTAACTGTTCAGGCCCCATAGGAAACACAGTAGAGTAGAAGAGTGTTCTTTTCTCAAAAGCAGAGTGTGTTTCTTATAACGCGAGCTAGCGTTTGTTTCCCAGTCCTAAATGGAGTGGAATCACATGCAGTTTCTGGTCCTACGAGCAAGAGTTGTTTTATGGTAAGGAAAGTCACTATTGTGCTCCCATTGCCATACACAGGGCAAATAGCACTCGCGTCTTTTCCCAGCAAGTACAGTGTATTGGACTGAATAGGAACTACTGTTCTTGTCAGTTTCCTAAGCAGAGTTGAACTACATATGTTCCGTGTGTGTAGGAAGCACAGTACTTTTGTTCTGAGCAAGCTCACTGTTTGGACCCTATAGGAAACACAGTAGAGTAGAAGAGTGCTCTTTTTTCTAAAGCAGAGTGTGTTTCTTGTAATGCAAGCTAGCGATTGTTTCCCAGTCCTAAATGGAGTGGAATCACATGCAGTTTCTGGTCCTACGAGCAAGAGTTGTTTTCTGGTAAGGAAGACACTAATGTGCTCCCATTGCCATACACATTGCAAATAGCACTCGCGTCTGTTCCCAGCAAGTACAGTGTATTGGACTGAAGAGGAGCTACTGTTCTTGTCATTTTCCTAAGCAGAGTTGAACTACATATGGTCCGTGTGTGTAGGAAGCACAGTTCTTTTGTTCTGAGCAAGCTCATTGTTTGGACCCCATAGGAAACACAGTAGAGTAGAAGAGTGCTCTTTTCTCAAAAGCAGAGTGTGTTTCTTGTAAGGCAAGCTAGAGTTTGTTTCCCAGTCCTAAATGGAGTTGAGTCACATGCAGTTTTTTGTCCTACGAGCAAGAGTTGTTTTCTGGTAAGACGAGTCACTATTGTGCTCCAATTGCCATACACAGTGCAAATAGCACTCACGTCTGTTCTCAGAAATTACAGTGTATCAGACTGAAGAGGAGCTACTGTTCTTGTCAGTTTCCTAAGCAGAGTTGAACTAGATATGGCCCGTGTGTGTAGGAAGCACAGTTATTATGTTCTGAGCAAGCTCACTGTTCTGGCCCTATAGGAAACACAATAGAGTAGAAGAGTGCTCTTTTCTCAAAAGCAGAGTGTGTTTCTTGTAAGGCGAGCTCGCGTTTGTTTCCCAGTCCTAAATGGAGTTGAGTAACAGGCAGTTTTTGGTCCAACGAGCAAGAGTTGTTTTATGGTAAGAAGAGTCACTATTGCGCTCCAAATGCCATACACAGTGCAAATAGCACTCGCGTCTGTTCCCATCAAGTACAGTGTATTGGACTGAATAGGAGCTACTGTTCTTGTCAGTTTCCTAAGCAGAGTTGAACTAGATAAGGCCCGTGTGTGTAGGAAGCACAGTTCTTTTGTTCTGAGCAAGCTCACTGTTTAGACCCCATAGGAAACACAGTAGAGTAGAAGAGTGCTCTTTTTTCTAAAGCAGAGTGTGTTTCTTGTAATGCGAGCTAGCATTTGTTTCCCTGTCCTAAATGGAGTTCAATCACATGCAGTTTCTGGTCCTACGAGCAAGAGTTGTTTTCTGGTAAGAATAGTCACTATTGGGCTGCCATTGCCATACACAGGACAAATAGCACTGGCGTCTGTTCCCAGCAAGTACAGTGTATTGGACTGAAGAGGATCTACTGTTCTTGTCAGGTTCCTAAGCAGAATTGAACAAGATATGGCCGTGTGCGCAGGAAGCACAGTTCTTTTGTTCTGAGCAAGCTCACTGTTCGGACCCCATAGGAAACACAGTAGAGTAGAAGAGTGCTCTTTTCTCAAAAGCAGAGTGTGTTTCTTGTAAGGCGAGCTAGAGTTTGTTTCCCAGTCCTAAATGGAGTTGAGTCACATGCAGTTTTTTGTCCTATGAGCAAGAGTTGTTTTCTGGTAAGACGAGTCACTATTGTGCTCCAATTGCCATACACAGTGCAAATAGCACTCACGTCTGTTCTCAGCAAGTACAGTGTATCGGACTGAAGAGGAGCTACTGTTCTTGTCATTTTCCTAAGCAGAGTTGAACTACATATGGTCCGTGTGTTTAGGAAGCACAGTACTTTTGTTCTGAGCAAGCTCACTGTTTGGACCCTATAGGAAACACAGTAGAGTAGAAGAGTGCTCTTTTTTCTAAAGCAGAGTGTGTTTCTTGTAATGCGAGCTAGCGTTTGTTTCACAGTCCTAAATGGAGTGGAATCACATGCAGTTTCTGGTCCTACGAGCAAGAGTTGTTTTCTGGTAAGGAAGTCAATATTGTGCTCCCATTGCCATACACAGTGCAAATAGCACTCGCGTCTTTTCCCAGCAAGTACAGTGTATTGGACTGAAGAGGAGCTACTGTTCTTGTCATTTTCCTAAGCAGAGTTGAACTACATATGGTCCGTGTGTGTAGGAAGCACAGTTCTTTTGTTCTGAGCAAGCTCATTGTTTGGACCCCATAGGAAACACAGTAGAGTAGAAGAGTGCTCTTTTCTCAAAAGCAGAGTGTGTTAATTGTAAGGCGAGCTAGAGTTCATTTCCCAGTCCTAAATGGAGTTGAGTCACATGCAGTTTTTTGTCCTATGAGCAAGAGTTGTTTTCTGGTAAGACGAGTCACTATTGTGATCCAATTGCCATACACAGTGCAAATAGCACTCACGTCTGTTCTCAGCAAGTACAGTGTATCGGACTGAAGAGGAGCTACTGTTCTTGTCAGTTTCCTAAGCAGAGTTGAACTAGATATGGCCCGTGTGTGTAGGAAGCACAGTTATTATGTTCTGAGCAAGGTCACTGTTCTGGCCCTATAGGAAGCACAATAGAATAGAAGAGTGCTCTTTTCTCTAAAGCAGAGTGTGTTTCTTGTAAGGCGAGCTCGTGTTTGTTTCCCAGTCCTAAATGGAGTTGAGTAACAGGCAGTTTCTGGTCCTACGAGCAAGAGTTGTCTTCTGGTAAGAAGAGTCACTATTGTGCTCCTAATGCCATACACAATGCAAATAGCACTCGCGTCTGTTCCCTCAAGTACAGTGTATTGGACTGAGGGGGAGCTACTGTTCTTGTCAGTTTCCTAAGCAGAGTTGAACTAGATATGGCCCCTGTGTAGGAAGCACAGTTCTTTTGTTCTGAGCAAGCTCACTGTTCTGGCCCTATAGGAAACACAGTAGAGTAGAAGAGTGCTCTTTTCTCTAAAGAAGAGTGTGTTTCTAGTAAGGCGAGTTAGCCTTTGTTTCCCAGTCCTAAATGGAGTTGAATCACATGCAGTTTCTGGTCCGAGGAGCAAGAGTTGTTTTCTGGTAAGACGAGTCACTATTGTGCTCCTATTGACATACACAGTGCAAATAGCACTGGCGTCTGTTCCCAGCAAGTACAGTGTATTGGACTGAAGAGGAGATACTGTTCTTGTCAGTTTCCTAAGCAGAGTTGAACTAGATATGGCCCGTGTGTGTAGGAAGAACAGTTCTTTTGTTCTGAGCAAGCTCACTGTTTGGACCCCATAGGAAACACCGTAGAGTAGAAGAGTGCTCTTTTCTCAAAAGCGGAGTGTGTTTCTTGTAAAGCGAGCTAGAGTTTGTTTCCCAGTCCTAAACGGAGTTGAATCCCATGCAGTTTTTTGTCCTACGTGCAAGAGTTGTTTTCTGGAAGGAAAGTCACTATTGCGTTCTCATTTCCATACACAGTGCAAATAGCACTCGAGTCTGTTCCCAGAAAGTACAGTGTATTGGACTGAAGAGGAGCTACTGTTCTTGTCAGTTTGCTAAGCAGAGTTGAACTACATATGGTCCTTGTGTGTAGGAAGCACAGATCATTTGTTCTGAGCAAGCTCACTGTTCTGGCCCTATAGGAAACACAGTAGAGTAGAAGAGTGCTCTTTTCTCAAAAGCAGAGTGTGTTCCTTGTAAGGCGAGCTAGCGTTTGTTTCCTAGTCCTAAATGGAGTTGAATCACATGCAGTTTCTGGTCCTACGAACAAGAGTTGTTTTCTGGTAAGGAAAGTCACTATTGCGCTCCCATTGCCATACACAGGGCAAATAGCACTCGCGTCTGTTCCCAGAAAGTACAGTGTATTGGACTGAAGAACAGCTACTGTTCTTCTCAGTTTCCTAAGCAGAGTTAAATTACATATGGTCCGTGTGTGTAGGAATCACAGTTCTTTTGTTCTGAGCAAGCTCACTGTTTGGACCCCATAGGAAACACAGTAGAGTAGAAGAGTGCTCTTTTTTCTAAAGCAGAGTGTGTTTCTTGTAATGCGAGCTAGCGTTTGATTCCCAGTCCTAAATGGAGTGGAATCACATGCAGTTTCTCGTCCTACGAGTAAGAGTTGTTTTCTGGTAAGAATATTCACTATTGCGCTGCCATTGCCATACAGAGGACAAATAGCACAGGCGTCTGTTCCCAGCAAGTACAGTGTATTGGACTGAAGAGGATCTACTGTTCTTGTCATGTTCCTAAGCAGAATTGAACTAGATTTTGCCGTGTGTGTAGGAAGCACAGTTCTTTTGTTCTGAGCAAGCTCACTGTTCGGGACCCATAGGAAACACAGTAGAGTAGAAGAGTGCTCTTTTCTCAAAAGCAGAGTGTGTTTCTGTAAGGCGAGCTAGCGTTTGTTTCCCAGTATTAAATGGAGTTGAATCACATGAAGTTTCTGGTCCTACGAGTAAGAGTTGTTTTCTGGTAAGGAAAGTCACTATTGCGCTCTCATTGCCATACACAGTGCAAATAGTACTCGCGTCTGTTCCCAGAAAGTACAGTTTATTGGACTGAAGAGGAGCTACTGTTCTTGTCAGTTTCGTAAACAGATTTGAACTACATATGGTCTGTGTGTGTAGGAAGCACAGTTCTTTTGTTCTGAGAAAGCTCACTGTTTGGACCCCATAGGAAACACAGTAGAGTAGAAGAGTGCTCTTTTCTCTAAAGCAGAGTGTGTTTCTTGTAAGGCGAGCTAGAGTTTGTTTCCCATTCCTAAATGGAGTTGAATCACATGCAGTTTCTGGTCCTACGAGCAAGAGTTGTTTCTTGGTAAGGAAAGTCACTATTGCGCTCCCATTGCCATACACAGTGCAAATAGCACTCCCGTCTGTTCCCAGCAAGTTCAATGTATTGGACTGAAGAAGAGCTACTGTTCTTCTCAGTTTCCTAAGCAGAGTTCAACTAGATATGGCCCGTGTGTCTAGAAAGCACAGTTCATTTGTTCTGAGAAAGCTCACTGTTCTGGCCCTGTAGGAAACACAGTAGAGAAGAAGAGTGCTCTTTTTTCAAAAGAAGAGTGTGTTTTTGTAAGTAGACCTAGCGTTTGTTTCCTAGTCCTAAATGGAGTTGAATCACATGCAGTTTCTGGACCTACGAACAATATATGTTTTCTGGTAAGGAAAGTCACTGTTGCCCTCCCATTGCCCTACATAAGGCAAATAGCACTCGCGTCTTTTCCCAGCAAGTACAGTGTATTGGACTGAAGAGGATCTACTGTTCTTGTCAGGTTCCTAAGCAGAATTGAACTAGATATGGCCGTGTGTAGGAAACACAGTTCTTTTGTTCTTAGCAAGCTCACTGTTTGGACCCCATAGGAAACACAGAAGAGTAGAAGAGTGCTCTTTTCTCTAAAGCATAGTGTGTTTCTAAGGCGAGCTAGCATTTGTTTCCCAGTACTAAATGGAGTGGAATCACATGCAGTTTCTGTTCCTATGAGCAACAGTTGTTTTCTGGTAAGAAAGTCACTATTGCGCTGCCATTGCCATACACAGTGCAAATAGCCCTCCCGTATGTTCCCAGCAAGTACAGTGTATTGGACTGAAGAGGATCTACTGTTCTTGTCAGGTTCCTAAGCAGAATTGAACTAGATATGGCCGTGTGTGTAGGAAGCACAGTTCTTATGTTCTGAGCAAGCTCACTGTTCTGGCCCTATAGGAAACACAGTAGAGTAGAAGAGTGCTCTTTTCTCAAAAGCAGAGTGTGTTCCTTGTAAGGCCAGCTAGTGTTTGTTTCCTAGTCCTAAATGGAGATGAATCACATGCAGTTTCTGGTCCTTTGAACAATAGTTGTTTTTTGGTAAGGAAAGTCACTACTGCGCTCCCATTGCCATACACAGGGCAAATAGCACTCGCGTCTTTTCCCAGCAAGTACAGTGTATTGGACTCAAGAGGAGCTACTGTTCTTGTCAGTTTCCTAAGCAGAATTGAATTACATATGGTCCGTGTGTGTTGAGGAAGCACAGTTCTTTTGTTCTGAGCAAGCTCACTTTTCTGGCCCTATATAGAACGCAGTAGAGTAGAAGAGTGCTCTTTTCTCTAAAGCAGAGTGTGTTTCTTGTAAGGCGAGCTCGCGTTTGTTTCCCAGTCCTAAATGGAGTTGAGTCTCATGCAGTTTTTGGTCCTTCGAGCAAGAGTTGTTTTCTGGTAAGAAGAGTCACTATTGTGCTCCAAACGCCATACACATTGCAAATAGCACTTGTGCCTGTTCCCAGCAAGTACAGTGTATTGGACTGAATAGGAGCTACTGTTCTTGTCAGTTTCCTAAGCAGAGTTAAACTAGATATGATCCATGTGTGTAGGAAGCACAGTTCTTTTGTTCTGAGCAAGCTCACTTTTTGGACCCCATAGGAAACACATTAGAGTAGAAGAGTGCTCTTTTCTCAAAAGCAGAGTGTGTTCCTTGTAAGGCGAGCTAGCGTTTGTTTCCTAGTCCTAAATGGAGTTGAATCACATGCAGTTTCTGGTCCTACGAACAAGAGTTGTTTTCTGGTAAGGAAAGTCACTATTGCGCTCCTATTGCCATACACAGGGCAAATAGCATTCGCGTATTTTCCCAGCAAGTACAGTGTATTAGACTGAAGAGGAGCTACTGTTCTTGTCAGTTTCCTAAGCAGAGTTGAATTACATATGGTCCCTGTGTGTAGGAAGCACAGTTCTTTTGTTCTGAGCAAGCTCACTCTTTGGACCCCATAGGAAACACAGTAGAGTAGAAGAGTGCTCTTTTTTTCTAAAGCAGAGTGTGTTTCTTGTAATGCGTGCTAGCATTTGTTTCCCAGTCCTAAATGGAGTGGAATCACATGCAGTTTCTGGTCCTACGAGCAAGAGTTGTTTTCTGGTAAGAATAGTCACTATTGCGCTGCCATTGCCATACACTGGACAAATAGCACTGGCGTCTGTTCCCAGCAAGTACAGTGTATTGGACTGAATTGGAGCTACTGTTCTTGTCAGTTTCCTAAGCAGAGTTGAACTAGATATGGTCCATGTGTGCAGGAAGCACAATTCTTTTGTTCTGAGCAAGCTCACTGTTTGGACCCCATAGGAAACACAGTAGAGTAGAAGAGTACTTTTTTCTCAAAAGCAGAGTGTGTTTATTGTAAGGCGAGCTAGCCTTTGTTTCCTAGTCCTAAATGGAGTTGAATCACATGCAGTTTCTGGTCCTACAAACAAGAGTTGTTTTCTGGTAAGGAAAGTCACTATTGTGCTCCCATTGCCATACACAGGGCAAATAGCACTCGCGTCTTTCCCAGCAAGTACAGTGTATTGGACTGAATAGGAGCTACTGTTCTTGTCAGTTTTCTAAGCAGAGTTGACCTACATATGGTCCGTGTGTGTAGGAAGCACAGTTCTTTTGTTCTGAGCGAGCTCACTGTTCTGGCCTTATAGGAAACACAGTAGAGTAGAAGAGTGCTCTTTTCTCTAAAGCAGAGTGTGTTTCTTGTAAGGCGAGCTAGCGTTTGTTTCCCAGTCCTAAATGGAGTTGAATCACATGCAGTTTCTGGTCCTACGAGCAAGAGTTGTTTTATGGTAAGAATAGTCACTATTGCGCTGCCATTGCCATACACAGGACAAATAGCACTGGCGTCTGTTCTCAGCAAGTACAGTGTATTGGACTGAAGAGGATCTACTGTTCTTGTCAGGTTCCTAATCAGAATTGAACTAGATAATGCCATGTGTGTAGGAAGCACAGTTCTTTAGTTCTGAGCAAGCTGACTGTTCTGGCCCTACAGGAAACACAGTAGAGTAGAACAGTGCTCTTTTCTCAAAAGCAGAGTGTGTTTCTTGTTAGGCGAGCTAGAGTTTGTTTCCCATTCCTAAATGGAGTTGAGTCACATGCAGTTTTTTGTCCTATGAGCAAGAGTTGTTTTCTGATCAGACGTGTCACTATTGTGCTCCAATTGCCATACACAGTGCAAATAGCACTCGCGACTGTTCCCAGCAAGTACAGTGTATTGGAATGAAGAGGAGCTACTGTTCTTGTAAGGTTCCTAAGCAGAATTGAACTAGATATGGTCCGTGTGTGTAGGAAGCACAGTTGTTTTGTTCTGAGCAAGCTCACTGTTTGGACCACATAGGAAACACAGGAGAATAGAAGAGTGCTCTTTTCTCAAAAGAAGAGTGTGTTTCTTGTAAGGCGAGCTAGCGTTTGTTTCCCAGTCCTAAATGGAGTTGAATCACATGCAGTTTCTGGTCCTATGAGCAAGAGTTGTTTTCTGGTAAGGAAAGTCATTATTGCGCTCCCATTTCCATACACAGTGCAAATAGCACTCGCGTCTGTTCCCAGCAAGTACAGTGTATCGGACTGAAGAGGAGCTACTGTACTTGTCAGTTTCCTAAGCAGAGTTGAACTACATATGGTCCGTGTGTGTAGGAAGCATAGTTCTTTTGTTCTGAGCAAGCTCACTGTTTGGACCCCATAGGAAACACAGTAGAGTAGAAGAGTGCTCTTTTTTCTAAAGCAGAGTGTGTTTCTTGTAAGGCGAGCTAGCGTTTGTTTCCCAGTCCTAAATGGAGTGGAATCACATGCATTTTCTGGTCCTACGAGCAAGAGTTGTTTTATGGTAAGAATAGACACTATTGCGCTGCCATTGCCATACACAGGACAAATAGCACTGGTGTCTGTTCCCAGCAAGTACAGTGTATCGGACTGAAGAGGAGCTCCTGTTCTTGTCAGTTTCCTAAGCAGAGTTGAACTAGATATGGCCCGTGTGTGTAGGAAGCACAGTTCTTTTTTTCTGAGAAAGCTCACAGTTCTGGCCCTATAGGAAACACAGTAGAGAAGAAGAGTGCTCTTTTCTCAAAAGCAGAGTGTGTTTCTTGTAAGACGAGCTAGAGTTTGTTTCCCAGTCCTAAATGGAGTTGAGTCACATGCAGTTTTTTGTCCTACGAGCAAGAGTTTTTTTCTGGTCAGACGAGTCACTATTGTGCTCCAATTGCCATACACAGTGCAAATAGCACTCGCGACTGTTCCCAGCAAGTACAGTGTATTGGAATGAAGAGGAGCTACTGTTCTTGTAAGGTTCCTAAGCAGAATTGAACTAGATATGGTCCGTTTGTGTAGGAAGCACATTTGTTTTGTTCTGAGCAAGCTCACTGTTTGGACCACATAGGAAACACAGGAGAATAGAAGAGTGCTCTTTTCTCAAAAGAAGAGTGTGTTTCATGTAAGGCGAGCTAGCGTTTGTTTCCCAGTCCTAAATAGAGTTGAATCACATACAGTTTCTGGTCCTACGAGCAAGAGTTGTTTTCTGGTAAGTAAAGTCACTATTGTGCTCTCATTGCCATACACAGTGCAAATAGCACTCGCGTCTGTTCCCAGCAAGTACAGTGTATTGGACTGAAGAGGAGCTACTGTTTTTGTCAGTTTTCTAAGCAGAGTTGAACTAGATATGGTTCATGTGTTTAGGAAGCACAGTTCTTTTATTCTGAGCAAGCTCACTGTTCGGACCCCATAGGAAACACAGTAGAATAGAAGAGTGCTCTTTTCTCAAAAGCAGAGTGTGTTTCTTGTAAGGTAAGCTAGAGTTTGTTTCCCAGTCCTAAATGGAGTTGAATCACATGCAGTTTCTGGTCCTACGAGCAAGAGTTGTTTTCTGGTAAGGAAAGTCACTATTGCACTCCCATTGCCATACACAGTGCAAATAGCACTCGCGTCTGTTCCAAGCAAGTACAGTGTATTGGACTGAAGAAGAGCTACTGTTCTTCTCAGTTTCCTAAGCAGAGTTGAACTAGATATGGCCCGTGTGTCTAGGAAGCACAGTTCATTTGTTCTGAGCAAGCTCACTGTTCGGACCCCATAGGAAACATAGTAGAGTAGAAGAGTGCTCTTTTCTCAAAAGCAGACTGTCTTTTTGTAAGGTGAGCTAGCGTTTGTTTCCCAGTCCTAAATGGAGTTGAATCACATGCAGTTTCTGGTCCTATGAGCAAGAGTTGTTTTCTGGTAAGGAAAGTCACTATTGCGCTCCCTTTGCCCTACACAAGGCAAATAGCACTCGCGTCTTTTCCCAGCAAGTACAGTGTATTGGACTGAAGAACAGTTACTGTTCTTCTCAGTTTCATAAGCAGAGTTAAATTACATATGTACGGTGTGTGTAGGAATCACAGTTCTTTTGTTCTGAGCAAGCTCACTGTTTGGACCCCATAGGAAACACAGTAGAGTAGAAGAGTGCTCTTTTCTCAAAAGCAGAGTGTGTTTCTTGTAAGGCGAGGTAGCATTTGTTTCCCAGTCTTAAATGGCGTTGAATCACATGCAGTTTGTGGTCCTACGAGCAAGAGTTGTTTTCTGGTAAGGAAAGTCACTATTGCGTTCTCATTGCCATACACAGTGCAAATAGCACTCGCGTCTGTTCCCAGAAAGTACAGTGTATTGGACTGAAGAGGATCTACTGTTCTTGTCAGTTTGCAAAGCAGAGTTGAACTACATATGGTCCGTGTGTGTAGGAAGCACAGTTCATTTGTTCTGAGCAAGCTCACTGTTCTGGCCCTATAGGAAACACAGTAGAGTAGAAGAGTGCTCTTTTCTCAAAAGCAGAGTGTGTTCCTTGTAAGGCGAGCTAGCGTTTGTTTCCTAGTCCTAAAAGGAGTTGAATCACATGCATTTTCTGGTCCTACGAACAAGAGTTGTTTTCTGGTAAGGAAAGTCACTATTGCGCTCCCATTGCCATACACAGGGCAAATAGCACTCGCGTCTTTTCCCAGCAAGTACAGTGTATTGGACTGAAGAACAGCTACTGTTCTTCTCAGTTTCCTAAGCAGAGTTAAATTACATGTGGTCCGTGTGTGTAGGAATCAAGTTCTTTTGTTCTGAGCAAGCTCACTGTTTGGACCCCATAGGAAACACAGTAGAGTAGAAGAGTGCTCTTTTCTCAAAAGAAGAGTGTGTTTCTGTAAGGCGAGCTAGCGTTTGTTTCCCAGTATTAAATGGAGTTGAATCACATGAAGGTTCTGGTCCTACGAGTAAGAGTTGTTTTCTGGTAAGGAAAGTCACTATTGCGCTCTCATTGCCATACACAGTGCAAATAGTACTCGCGTCTGTTCCCAGAAAGTACAGTTTATTGGACTGAATAGGAGCTACTGTTCTTGTCAGTTTCGTAAACAGATTTGAACTACATATGGTCTGTGTGTGTAGGAAGCACAGTTCTTTTGTTCTGAGAAAGCTCACTGTTTGGACCCCATAGGAAACACAGTAGAATAGAAGAGTGCTCTTTTCTCTAAAGCAGAGTGTGTTTCTTGTAAGGCGAGCTAGAGTTTGTTTCCCATTCCTAAATGGAGTTGAATCACATGCAGTTTCTGGTCCTACGAGCAAGAGTTGTTTCTTGGTAAGGAAAGTCACTATTGCGCTCCCATTGCCATACACAGTGCAAATAGCACTCCCGTCTGTTCCCAGCAAGTTCAGTGTATTGGACTGAAGAAGAGCTACTGTTCTTCTCAGTTTCCTAAGCAGAGTTGAACTAGATATGACCCGTGTGTCTAGGAAGCACAGTTCATTTGTTCTGAGAAAGCTCACTGTTCTGGCCCTATAGGAAACACAGTAGAGAAGAAGAGTGCTCTTTTTTCAAAAGCAGAGTGTGTTTTGTAAGTAGAGCTAGCGTTTGTTTCCTAGTCCTAAATGGAGTTGAATCACATGCAGTTTCTGGACCTAAGAACAAGATTTGTCTTCTGGTAAGGAAAGTCACTATTGCGCTGCCATTGCCATACACAGGACAAATAGCACTGGCGTCTGTTCCCAGCAAGTACAGTGTATTGGACTGAATTGGAGTTACTGTTCTTGTCAGTTTCCTCAGCAGAGTTGAACTAGATATGGTCCATGTGTGCAGGAAGCACAGTTCTTTTGTTCTGAGCAAGCTCACTGTTTGGACCCCATAGGAAACACAGTAGAGTAGAAGAGTACTCTTTTCTCAAAAGCAGAGTGTGTTTCTTGTAAGGCGAGCTAGCGTTTGTTTCCTAGTCCTAAATGGAGTTGAATCACATGCAGTTTCTGGTCCTACAAACAAGAGTTGTTTTCTGGTAGGGAAAGTCACTATTGTGCTCCCATTGCCATACACAGGGCAAATAGCACTCGCGTCTTTCCCAGCAAGTACAGTGTATTGGACTGAATAGGAGCTACTGTTCTTGTCAGTTTTCTAAGCAGAGTTGACCTACATATGGTCCGTGTGTGTAGGAAGCACAGTTCTTTTGTTCTGAGCGAGCTCACTGTTCTGGCCTTATAGGAAACACAGTAGAGTAGAAGAGTGCTCTTTTCTCTAAAGCAGAGTGTGTTTCTTGTAAGGCGAGCTAGCGTTTGTTTCCCAGTCCTAAATGGAGTTGAATCACATGCAGTTTCTGGTCCTATGAGCAAGAGTTGTTTTATGGTAAGAATAGTCACTATTGCGCTGCCATTGCCATACACAGGACAAATAGCACTGGCGTCTGTTCTCAGCAAGTACAGTGTATTGGACTGAAGAGGATCTACTGTTCTTGTCAGGTTCCTAATCAGAATTGAACTAGATAATGCCATGTGTGTAGGAAGCACAGTTCTTTAGTTCTGAGCAAGCTGACTGTTCTGGCCCTACAGGAAACACAGTAGAGTAGAACAGTGCTCTTTTCTCAAAAGCAGAGTGTGTTTCTTGTTAGGCGAGCTAGAGTTTGTTTCCCATTCCTAAATGGAGTTGAGTCACATGCAGTTTTTTGTCCTATGAGCAAGAGTTGTTTTCTGATCAGACGTGTCACTATTGTGCTCCAATTGCCATACACAGTGCAAATAGCACTCGCGACTGTTCCCAGCAAGTACAGTGTATTGGAATGAAGAGGAGCTACTGTTCTTGTAAGGTTCCTAAGCAGAATTGAACTAGATATGGTCCGTGTGTGTAGGAAGCACAGTTGTTTTGTTCTGAGCAAGCTCACTGTTTGGACCACATAGGAAACACAGGAGAATAGAAGAGTGCTCTTTTCTCAAAAGAAGAGTGTGTTTCTTGTAAGGCGAGCTAGCGTTTGTTTCCCAGTCCTAAATGGAGTTGAATCACATGCAGTTTCTGGTCCTATGAGCAAGAGTTGTTTTCTGGTAAGGAAAGTCATTATTGCGCTCCCATTTCCATACACAGTGCAAATAGCACTCGCGTCTGTTCCCAGCAAGTACAGTGTATCGGACTGAAGAGGAGCTACTGTACTTGTCAGTTTCCTAAGCAGAGTTGAACTACATATGGTCCGTGTGTGTAGGAAGCATAGTTCTTTTGTTCTGAGCAAGCTCACTGTTTGGACCCCATAGGAAACACAGTAGAGTAGAAGAGTGCTCTTTTTTCTAAAGCAGAGTGTGTTTCTTGTAAGGCGAGCTAGCGTTTGTTTCCCAGTCCTAAATGGAGTGGAATCACATGCATTTTCTGGTCCTACGAGCAAGAGTTGTTTTATGGTAAGAATAGACACTATTGCGCTGCCATTGCCATACACAGGACAAATAGCACTGGTGTCTGTTCCCAGCAAGTACAGTGTATCGGACTGAAGAGGAGCTCCTGTTCTTGTCAGTTTCCTAAGCAGAGTTGAACTAGATATGGCCCGTGTGTGTAGGAAGCACAGTTCTTTTTTTCTGAGAAAGCTCACAGTTCTGGCCCTATAGGAAACACAGTAGAGAAGAAGAGTGCTCTTTTCTCAAAAGCAGAGTGTGTTTCTTGTAAAGCAAGCTAGATTATGTTTCCAAGTCCTAAGTTTAGTTGAGTCACATGCAGTTTTTTGTCCTACGAGCAAGAGTTGTTTTCTGGTAAGATGAGTCACTATTGTGCTCCAAATGCCATACACAGTGCAAATAGCACTCACGTCTGTTCCCAGCAAGTGCAGTGTATCGGACTGAAGAGGAGCTACTGTTCTTGTCAGTTTCCTAAGCAGAGTTGAACTGCATATGGTCCGTGTGTGTAGGAAGCACAGTTCTTTTGTTATGAGCAAGCTCACTGTTTGGACCCCATAGGAAACATAGTAGAGTAGAAGAGTGCTCTTTTCTCTAAAGCAGAGTGGGTTTTTTGTAAGGCGAGCCAGCGTTTGTTTCCCAGTCCTTAATGGAGTGGAATCACATGCAGTTTCTGGTCCTACGAGCAAGAGTTGTTTTATGGTAAGAATAGTCACTATTGCGCTGCCATTGCCATACACAAGACAAATAGCACTGGCGTCTCTTCCCAGCAAGTACAGTGTATTGGACTGAAGAGGATCTACTGTTCTTGTCAGTTTCCTAAGCAGATTTGAATTACATATGGTCCGTGTGTGTTGAGGAAGCACAGTTCTTTTGTTCTGAGCAAGCTCACTGTTTGGAACCCATAGGAAACACAGTAGAGTAGAAGAGTGCTCTTTTCTCTAAAGCAGAGTGTGTTTCTTGTAAGGCGAGCTAGCGTTTGTTTCCCAGTCCTAAATGGAGTTGAATCACATGCAGTTTCTGGTCCTACGAGCAAGAGTTGTTTTATGGTAAGAATAGTCACTATTGCGCTGCCATTGCCATACACAAGACAAATAGCACTGGCGTCTCTTCCCAGCAAGTACAGTGTATTGGACTGAAGAGGATCTACTGTTCGTGTCAGGTTCCTAATCAGAATTGAACTAGATAATGCCGTGTGTGTAGGAAGCACAGTTCTTTTGTTCTGTGCAAGCTGACTGTTCTGGCCCTACAGGAAACACAGTAGAGTAGAAGAGTGCTCTTTTCTCAAAAGCAGAGTGTGTTTCTTGTAAGACGAGCTAGAGTTTGTTTCCCAGTCCTAAATGGAGTTGAGTCACATGCAGTTTTTTGTCCTACGAGCAAGAGTTTTTTTCTGGTCAGACGAGTCACTATTGTGCTCCAATTGCCATACACAGTGCAAATAGCACTCGCAACTCTTCCCAGCAAGTACAGTGTATTGGAATGAAGAGGAGCTACTGTTCTTGTAAGGTTCCTAAGCAGAATTGAACTAGATATGGTCCGTTTGTGTAGGAAGCACATTTGTTTTGTTCTGAGCAAGCTCACTGTTTGGACCACATAGGAAACACAGGAGAATAGAAGAGTGCTCTTTTCTCAAAAGAAGAGTGTGTTTCATGTAAGGCGAGCTAGCGTTTGTTTCCCAGTCCTAAATAGAGTTGAATCACATACAGTTTCTGGTCCTACGAGCAAGAGTTGTTTTCTGGTAAGTAAAGTCACTATTGTGCTCTCATTGCCATACACAGTGCAAATAGCACTCGCGTCTGTTCCCAGCAAGTACAGTGTATTGGACTGAAGAGGAGCTACTGTTTTTGTCAGTTTTCTAAGCAGAGTTGAACTAGATATGGTTCATGTGTTTAGGAAGCACAGTTCTTTTATTCTGAGCAAGCTCACTGTTCGGACCCCATAGGAAACACAGTAGAATAGAAGAGTGCTCTTTTCTCAAAAGCAGAGTGTGTTTCTTGTAAGGTAAGCTAGAGTTTGTTTCCCAGTCCTAAATGGAGTTGAATCACATGCAGTTTCTGGTCCTACGAGCAAGAGTTGTTTTCTGGTAAGGAAAGTCACTATTGCGCTCCCATTGCCATACACAGTGCAAATAGCACTCGCGTCTGTTCCAAGCAAGTACAGTGTATTGGACTGAAGAAGAGCTACTGTTCTTCTCAGTTTCCTAAGCAGAGTTGAACTAGATATGGCCCGTGTGTCTAGGAAGCACAGTTCATTTGTTCTGAGCAAGCTCACTGTTCGGACCCCATAGGAAACATAGTAGAGTAGAAGAGTGCTCTTTTCTCAAAAGCAGACTGTCTTTTTGTAAGGTGAGCTAGCGTTTGTTTCCCAGTCCTAAATGGAGTTGAATCACATGCAGTTTCTGGTCCTACGATCAAGAGTTGTTTTCTGGTAAGGAAAGTCACTATTGCGCTCCCTTTGCCCTACACAAGGCAAATAGCACTCGCGTCTTTTCCCAGCAAGTACAGTGTATTGGACTGAAGAACAGTTACTGTTCTTCTCAGTTTCATAAGCAGAGTTAAATTACATATGTACGGTGTGTGTAGGAATCACAGTTCTTTTGTTCTGAGCAAGCTCACTGTTTGGACCCCATAGGAAACACAGTAGAGTAGAAGAGTGCTCTTTTCTCAAAAGCAGAGTGTGTTTCTTGTAAGGCGAGGTAGCATTTGTTTCCCAGTCCTAAATGGCGTTGAATCACATGCAGTTTGTGGTCCTACGAGCAAGAGTTGTTTTCTGGTAAGGAAAGTCACTATTGCTTTCTCATTGCCATACACAGTGCAAATAGCACTCGCGTCTGTTCCCAGAAAGTACAGTGTATTGGACTGAAGAGGATCTACTGTTCTTGTCAGTTTGCAAAGCAGAGTTGAACTACATATGGTCCGTGTGTGTAGGAAGCACAGTTCATTTGTTCTGAGCAAGCTCACTGTTCTGGCCCTATAGGAAACACAGTAGAGTAGAAGAGTGCTCTTTTCTCAAAAGCAGAGTGTGTTCCTTGTAAGGCGAGCTAGCGTTTGTTTCCTAGTCCTAAAAGGAGTTGAATCACATGCATTTTCTGGTCCTACGAACAAGAGTTGTTTTCTGGTAAGGAAAGTCACTATTGCGCTCCCATTGCCATACACAGGGCAAATAGCACTCGCGTCTTTTCCCAGCAAGTACAGTGTATTGGACTGAAGAACAGCTACTGTTCTTCTCAGTTTCCTAAGCAGAGTTAAATTACATGTGGTCCGTGTGTGTAGGAATCAAGTTCTTTTGTTCTGAGCAAGCTCACTGTTTGGACCCCATAGGAAACACAGTAGAGTAGAAGAGTGCTCTTTTCTCAAAAGCAGAGTGTGTTTCTGTAAGGCGAGCTAGCGTTTGTTTCCCAGTATTAAATGGAGTTGAATCACATGAAGTTTCTGGTCCTATGAGTAAGAGTTGTTTTCTGGTAAGGAAAGTCACTATTGCGCTCTCATTGCCATACACAGTGCAAATAGTACTCGCGTCTGTTCCCAGAAAGTACAGTTTATTGGACTGAAGAGGAGCTACTGTTCTTGTCAGTTTCCTAAACAGATTTGAACTCCATATGGTCTGTGTGTGTAGGAAGCACAGTTCTTTTGTTCTGAGAAAGCTCACTGTTTGGACCCCATAGGAAACACAGTAGAATAGAAGAGTGCTCTTTTCTCTAAAGCAGAGTGTGTTTCTTGTAAGGCGAGCTAGAGTTTGTTTCCCATTCCTAAATGGAGTTGAATCACATGCAGTTTCTGGTCCTACGAGCAAGAGTTGTTTCTTGGTAAGGAAAGTCACTATTGCGCTCCCATTGCCATACACAGTGCAAATAGCACTCCGTCTGTTCCCAGCAAGTTCAGTGTATTGGACTGAAGAAGAGCTACTGTTCTTCTCAGTTTCCTAAGCAGAGTTGAACTAGATATGACCCGTGTGTCTAGGAAGCACAGTTCATTTGTTCTGAGAAAGCTCACTGTTCTGGCCCTATAGGAAACACAGTAGAGAAGAAGAGTGCTCTTTTTTCAAAAGCAGAGTGTGTTTTGTAAGTAGAGCTAGCGTTTGTTTCCTAGTCCTAAATGGAGTTGAATCACATGCAGTTTCTGGACCTAAGAACAAGATTTGTTTTCTGGTAAGGAAAGTCACTATTGCGCTGCCATTGCCATACACAGGACAAATAGCACTGGCGTCTGTTCCCAGCAAGTACAGTGTATTGGACTGAATTGGAGTTACTGTTCTTGTCAGTTTCCTCAGCAGAGTTGAACTAGATATGGTCCATGTGTGCAGGAAGCACAGTTCTTTTGTTCTGAGCAAGCTCACTGTTTGGACCCCATAGGAAACACAGTAGAGTAGAAGAGTACTCTTTTCTCAAAAGCAGAGTGTGTTTCTTGTAAGGCGAGCTAGCGTTTGTTTCCTAGTCCTAAATGGAGTTGAATCACATGCAGTTTCTGGTCCTACAAACAAGAGTTGTTTTCTGGTAGGGAAAGTCACTATTGTGCTCCCATTGCCATACACAGGGCAAATAGCACTCGCGTCTTTCCCAGCAAGTACAGTGTATTGGACTGAATAGGAGCTACTGTTCTTGTCAGTTTTCTAAGCAGAGTTGACCTACATATGGTCCGTGTGTGTAGGAAGCACAGTTCTTTTGTTCTGAGCGAGCTCACTGTTCTGGCCTTATAGGAAACACAGTAGAGTAGAAGAGTGCTCTTTTCTCTAAAGCAGAGTGTGTTTCTTGTAAGGCGAGCTAGCGTTTGTTTCCCAGTCCTAAATGGAGTTGAATCACATGTAGTTTCTGGTCCTACGAGCAAGAGTTGTTTTATGGTAAGAATAGTCACTATTGCGCTGCCATTGCCATACACAGGACAAATAGCACTGGCGTCTGTTCCCAGCAAGTACAGTGTATTGGAGTGAAGAGGATCTACTGTTCTTGTCAGGTTCCTAATCAGAATTGAACTAGATAATGCCATGTGTGTAGGAAGCACAGTTCTTTTGTTCTGAGCAAGCTGACTGTTCTGGCCCTACAGGAAACACAGTAAAGTAGAACAGTGCTCTTTTCTCAAAAGCAGAGTGTGTTTCTTGTTAGGCGAGCTAGAGTTTGTTTCCCATTCCTAAATGGAGTTGAGTCACATGCAGTTTTTTGTCCTATGAGCAAGAGTTGTTTTCTGATCAGACGTGTCACTATTGTGCTCCAATTGCCATACACAGTGCAAATAGAACTCACGACTGTTCCCAGCAAGTACAGTGTATTGGAATGAAGAGGAGCTACTGTTCTTGTAAGGTTCCTAAGCAGAATTGAACTAGATATGGTCCGTGTGTGTAGGAAGCACAGTTGTTTTGTTCTGAGCAAGCTCACTGTTTGGACCACATAGGAAACACAGGAGAATAGAAGAGTGCTCTTTTCTCAAAAGAAGAGTGTGTTTCTTGTAAGGCGAGCTAGCGTTTGTTTCCCAGTCCTAAATGGAGTTGAATCACATGCAGTTTCTGGTCCTATGAGCAAGAGTTGTTTTCTGGTAAGGAAAGTCATTATTGCGCTCCCATTTCCATACACAGTGCAAATAGCACTCGCATCTGTTCCCAGCAAGTACAGTGTATCAGACTGAAGAGGAGCTACTGTTCTTGTCAGTTTCCTAAGCAGAGTTGAACTACATATGGTCCGTGTGTGTAGGAAGCATAGTTCTTTTGTTCTGAGCAAGCTCACTGTTTGGACCCCATAGGAAACACAGTAGAGTAGAAGAGTGCTCTTTTTTCTAAAGCAGAGTGTGTTTCTTGTAAGGCGAGCTAGCGTTTGTTTCCCAGTCCTAAATGGAGTGGAATCACATGCATTTTCTGGTCCTACGAGCAAGAGTTGTTTTATGGTAAGAATAGACACTATTGCGCTGCCATTGCCATACACAGGACAAATAGCACTGGTGTCTGTTCCCAGCAAGTACAGTGTATTGGACTGATGACGATCTACTGTTCTTGTCAGGTTCCTAAGCAGAATTGAACCTAGATATGGCCGTGTGTGTAGGAAGCACAGTTTTTTTTTGTTCTGAGCAAGCTTACTGTTCAGACCCCTTAGGAAACCCAGTAGAGTAGAAGAGTACTCTTTTCTCAAAAGTAGAGTGTGTTTATTGTAAGGCGCGCTAGCGTTTGTTTCCCAGTCATAAATGGAGTTGAATCACATGCAGTTTCTGGTCCTACGAGCAAGAGTTGTTTTCTGGTAAGGAAAGTCACTATTGTGCTCTCATTGCCATACACAGTGCAAATAGCACGCGCGTCTGTTCCCAGCAAGTACAGTGTATTGGACTGAAGAGGAGCTACTGTTTTTGTCAGTTTCCTAAGCAGAGTTGAACTAGATATGGTTCATGTGTGCAGGAAGCACAGTTCTTTTATTCTGAGCAAGCTCACTGTTCAGACCCCACAGGAAACACAGTAGATTAGAAGAGTGCTCTTTTCTCAAAAGCAGAGTGTGTTTCTTGTAAGGCAAGCTAGAGTTTGTTTCCCAGTCCTAAATGGAGTTGAATCACATGCAGTTTCTGGTCCTACGATCAAGAGTTGTTTTCTGGTAAGGAAAGTCACTATTGCGCTCCCTTTGCACTACACAAGGCAAATAGCACTCGTGTCTTTTCCAGCAAGTACAGTGTATTGGACTGAATAGGAGCTACTGTTCTTGTCAGTTTCCTAAGCAGAGTTGAACTAGATATGGTCCGTGTGTGTAGGTAGCACAGTTCTTTTGTTCTGAGCAAGCTCACTGTTTGGACACCATAGGAAACACAGTAGAGTAGAAGAGTGCTCTTTTCTCTAAAGCAGAGTGTGTTTCTTGTAAGGAAAGCTAGCGTTTGTTTCACAGTCCTAAATGGAGTTGAATCCCATGCAGTTTCTGGTAGTATGAGCAAGAGTTGTTTTCTGTTAAGAAGAGTCACTATTGTGCTGCCATTGCCATACACAGGACAAATAGCACTGGGGTCTGTTCCCAGCAAGTACAGTGTATTGGACTGAAGAGGATCTACTATTCTTGTAAGTTTCCTAAGCAGAATTGAACTAGATATGACCGTGTGTGTAGGAAGCACAGTTTTTTGTTCTGAGCAAGCTCACTTTTCGGACCCCATAGGAAACACAGTAGAGTAGAAGAGTGCTCTTTTCTCAAAAGGAGAGTGTGTTTTAAGTAAAGCGAGCTAGCATTTGTTTCCTAGTACTAAATGGAGTTGAATCACATGCAGTTTCTGGTCCTACGAGCAAGAGTTGTTTTCTTTTAAGGAAAGTCACTATTGCGCTCCCATTGCCATACACAGTGCAAATAGCACTCGCGTCTGTTCCCAACAAGTAAGGTGTATCAGACTGAAGAGGAGCTACTGTTCTTGTCAGTTTCCTAAGCAGAGTTGAACTAGATATGGCCCGTGTGTGGGAAGCACATTTCTTTTGTTCTGAGCAAGCTCACTGTTCTGGCCCTACAGGAAACACGGTAGAGTAGAAGAGTGCTCTTTTCTCTATAGCAGAGTGTGTTTCTTGTAAGGCGAGCTAGCGTTTGTTTCCCAGTACTATATGGAGTTGAATCACATGCAGTTTCTGGTCCTACGAGCAAGAATTTTTTTATGGTAAGAATAGTCACTATTGCGCTGCCATTGCCATACACAGGACAAATAGCATTGGCGTCTGTTCCCTGCAAGTACAGTGTTGGACTGAAGAGGATCTACTGTTCTTGTCAGGTTCCTAATGAGAATTGAACTAGATATGGCCGTGTGTGTAGGAAGCACAGTTCTTTTGTTCTCAGCAAGCTCACTGTTCTGGCCCTACAGGAAACACAGTAGAGTAGAAGAGTTCTCTTATCTCAAAAGCAGAGTGTGTTTCTTGTAAGGCGAGCTGGAGTTTGTTTCCCAGTCCTAAATGGAGTTGAATCCCATGCAGATCTGGTCCTACGAGCAAGAGTTGTTTTCTGGTAAGAAGAGTCACTATTGCGCTGCCATTGCCATACACAGGACAAATAGCACTGTTGTCTGATCCCAGCAGTACAGTGTATTGGACTGAAGAGGATCTACTGTTCTTGTCAGGTTCCTAAGCAAAATTGAATTAGGTATGGCGGTGTGTGTAGGAAGCACGGTTTTTTTGTTCTGAGCAAGCTCACTGTTTGGACCTCATAGGAAACACAGTAGAGTAGAAGAGTGCTCTTTTCTCAAAAGCAGAGTGTGTTTCTTGTAGGGCAGCTAGCGTTTGTTTCCTAGTCCTAAATGGAGTTCTATCACAGGCAGTTTCCGGTCCTATGAGCAAGAGTATTTTCTGGTAAGGAAAGTCTCTATTGTGCTCATATTGCCATACACAGTGCAAATAGCTCTCGCGTCTGTTCCCAGCAAGTACAGTGTATCAGACTGAGGAGGAGCTACTGTTCCTGTCAGTTTCCTAAGCAGAGTTGAACCAGATATGGCCCGTGTGTGTAGGAAGCACAGTTCTTATGTTCTGAGCAAGTTCACTGTTCTGGCCCTATAGGAAACACAGTAGAGTAGAAGAGTGCTCTTTTCTCAAAAGCAGAGTGTGTTTCCTGTAAAGCGAGCTAGCATTTGTTTCCCAGTCCTAAATGGAGTTGAATCACATGCAGTTTCTGGTCCTACGAGCAAGAGTTGTTTTCTGGTAAGGAAAGTCACTATTGCGCTCCAATTGCCATACACAGTGCAAACAGCACTCGCGTCTGTTCCCAGCAAGTACAGTATATCAGACTGAAGAGGAGCTACTGTTCTTGTCTGTTTCCTAAGCAGAGTTGAACTAGATATGGACCGTGTGTGTAGGAAGCACAGTTCTTATGTTCTGAGCAAGTTCACTGTTCTGGCCCTATAGGAAAGACAGTAGAGTAGAAGAGTGCTCTTTTCTCAAAAGCAGAGTGTGTTTTTGTAAGGCGAGCTAGCGTTTGTTTCCTAGTCCTAAATGAAGTGGAATCACATGCAGTTTCTGGTCCTATGAACAAGAGTTGTTTTCTGGTAAGGAAAGTCACTATTGTGCTCCCAATGCCCTACACAAGGCAAATAGCACTCGCGTCTTTTCCCAGCAAGTACAGTTTTTTTGACTGAATAGGAGCTACTGTTCTTGTCAGTTTACTAAGCAGAGTTGAACTACATATGGTCCTTGTGTGTAGGAAGCACAGTTCTTTTGTTCTGAGCAAGCTCACTGTTTGGACCCCATAGGAAACACAGTAGAGTAAAAGAGTGCTCTTTTCTCTAAAGCAGAGTGTGTTTCTTGTAAGGCGAGCTAGCATTTGTTTCCCAGTCCTAAATGGTGTGGAATCACATGCAGTTTCTGGTCCTATGAGCAAGAGTTGTTTCTGTTAAGGAAAGTCACTATTGCGCTCCCATTGCCATACACAGTGCAAATAGCCCATGTGTCTGTTCCAAGCAAGTACAGTGTATCGGAGTGGAGAGGAGCTACTGTTCTTGTCAGTTTCCTAAGCAGAGTTGAACTAGATATGGCCTGTGTGTTTAGGAGGCACAGTTCTTATGTTCTGAGCAAGCTCACTGTTCTGGCACTATAGGAAACACAGTAGAGTAGAAGAGTGCTCTTTTCTCTAAAGCAGAGTGTGTTTCTTGTAAGATGAGCTCGCATTTGTTTCCCAGTCCTAAATGGAGTTGAGTCACATGCAGTTTTTTGTCCTACGAGCAAGAGTTGTTCTCTGGTAAGAAGAGTCACTATTGCGATCCAAATGCCTTATACAATGCAAATAGCACTCGCGTCTAATCCCAGCAAGTTCAGTGTATTGGACTGAATAGGATCTACTGTTCTTCTCAGTTTCCTAAGCAGAGTTGAACTAGATATGGTCCATGTGTGTAGGAAGCACAGTTCTTTTGTTCTGAGCAAGCTCACTGTTTGTACCCCATAGGAAACACAGTGGAGTAGAAGTGTTCTTTTTTTTCAAAAGCAGAGTGTGTTTCATGTAAGCCGAGCTAGCATTTGTTTCCCAGTCCTAAATAGAGTTGAATCACATGCAGTTTCTGGTCCTACGAGCAAGAGTTGTTTTGGTAAGGAAAGTCACTATTGCGCTCCCATTGCCATACACAGTGCAAATAATACTCGCATCTGGTCCCAGCAAGTACAGTGTATCGGACTGAAGAGGAGGTACTGTTCTTGTCAGTTTCCTAAGCAGAGTTGAACTAGTTATGGCCCGTGTGTAGGAAGCCCAGTTCTTTTGTTCTGTGGAAGCTCACTGTTCTGGCCCTATAGGAAACACAGTAGAGTAGAAGAGTGCTCTTTTCTCTAAAGCAGAGTGTGTTTCATGTAAGGCGAGCTAGCGTTTGTTTCCCAGTCCTAAATGGAGTTGAATCACATGCAGTTTCTAGTCCTACGAGCAAGAGTTGTTTTATGGTAAGAAGAGTCACTATTGCGCTGCCATTGCCATACACAAGACAAATAGCACTGGCGTCTGTTCCCAGCAAGTACAGTGTATTGGACTGAAGAGGATCTACTGTTCTTGTCAGGTTCCTAAGCAGAATTGAAGTAGATATGGCCGTGTGTGTAGGAAGCACAGTTCTTTTGTTCTGAGCAAGCTCACTGTTCGGACACCATAGGAAACACAGTAGAGTAGAAGACTGCTCTTTTCTCAAAAGCAGAGTGTGTTTCGTGTAAGGCGAGCTAGCGTTTGTTTCCCAGTCCTAAATGGAGTTGAATCACATGCAGTTTCTGGTCCTAAGAGCAAGAGTTGTTTTCTGGTTAGGAAAGTCACTATTCCGCTCCCCTTGCCATACACAGTACAAATAGCTCTCGCGTCTGTTCCCAGCAAGTACAGTGTATTGGACTGAAGAGGAGCTACTGTTCTTGTCTGTTTCCTATGCAGAGTTGAACTAGATATGGCACATGTGTAGGAAGCACAGTTCTTTTGTTCTGAGCAAGCTCACTGTTCTTGCCCTATAGGAAACACAGTAGAGTAGAAGAGTGCTCTTTTCTCCAAAGCAGAGTGTGTTTCTTGTAAGGCGAGCTAGCGTTTGTTTCGCAGTCCTAAATGGAGTTGAATCCCATGCAGTTTCTGGTACTACGAGCAAGAGTTGTTTTCTGGTAAGAAGAGTCACTATTGTGCTTCCATTGCCATACACAGGACAAATAGCACTGGCCTCTGTTTGCAGCAAGTACAGTGTATTGGACTGAAGAGGATCTACTGTTCTTGTCAGGTTCCTAAGCTGAATTGAACTAGATATGGCCGTGTGAGTAGGAAGCACAGTTCTTTTGTTCTGAGCAAGCTCACTGTTTGGACCCCATAGGAAACACAGTAGAGTAGAAGAGTGCTCTTTTCTCTAAAGCAGAGTGTGTTTCTTGTAAGGCGAGCTAGCGTTTGTTTCCCAGTCCTAAAAGGAGTTGAGTCACATGCAGTTTCTGGGCCTACGAGCAAGAGTTGTTTTCTGGTAAGGAAAGTCACTATTGCGCTCCCATTGCCATACATAGTGCAAATAGCACTCGCGTCTGTTCCCAGCAAGTACAGTGTATCGGACTGAAGAGGAGCTACTGTTCTTGTCAGTTTCCTAAGCAGAGTTGAACTAGATATGGCCCGTGTGTTTAGGAAGCACAGTTCTTATGTTCTGAGCAAGCTCACTGTTCTGGCCCTATAGGAAACACAGTATGGAAGAAGAGTGCTATTTTCTCTAAAGCAGAGTGTATTTCTTGTAAGGCGAGCTCGCGTTTGTTTCCCAGTCCTAAATGGAGTTGAGTCACAGGCAGTTTTTGGTCCTACGAGCAAGAGTTGTTTTCTGGTAAGGAAAGTCACTATTGCGCTCCCATTGCCATACACAGGACAAATAGCATTCGCGTCTGTTCACAGCAAGTACAGTGTATTGGACTGAATAGGAACTACTGTTCTTGTCAGTTTCCTAAGCAGAGTTGAACTACATATGGTCCGTGTGTGTAGGAAGCACAGTTCTTTTGTTCTGAGCAAGATCACTGTTCGGACCCCATAGGAAACACAGTAGAGTAGAAGAGTGCTCTTTTCTCAAAAGCAGAGTGTGTTTCATGTAAGGCGAGCTAGCATTTGTTTCCCAGTCCTAAATGGCGTTGAATCACATGCAGTTTTTGGTCCTACGAGCAAGAGTTTTTTTGGTAAGGAAAGTCACTATTGCGCTCATTGCCATACACAGTGCAAATAGCACTCGTGTCTGTTCCCAGCAAGTACAGTGTATTGGACTGAAGAGGAGCTACTGTTCTTGTCAGTTTCCTAAGAAGAGTTGAACTATATATGGCCCGTGTTTGTTGGAAGCACAGTTATTATGTTCTGAGCAAGCTCACTGTTCTGGCCCTATAGGAAACACAGTATAGTAGAAGAGTGCTATATTCTCTAAAGCAGAGTGTGTTTCTTGTAAGGCGAGCTCGAGTTTTTTTCCCAGTCCTAAATGGAGTTGAGTCACAGGCAGTTTTTGGTCCTACGAGCAAGAGTTGTTTTCTGGTAAGAAGAGTCACTATTGCGCTCCAAATGCCATACACAGTGCAAATAGCACTCGCGTCTGTTCCCATCAAGCACAGTGTATTGGACTGAATAGGAGCTACTATTCTTGTCAGTTTTCTAAGCAGAGTTGAACTAGATATGGTCCATGTGTGTAGGAAGCACAGTTCTTATGTTCTGAGCAAGCTCACTGTTTGGACCCCATAGGAAACACAGTAGAGTAGAAGAGTGCTCTTTTCTCAAAAGCAGAGTGTGTTTCTTGTAAGGCGAGCTAGCGTTTGTTTCCCAGTCCTAAATGGAGTTGAATCACATGCAGTTTCTGGTCCTACGATCAAGAGTTGTTTTCTGGTAAGGAAAGTCACTATTGCGCTCCCATTGCCATACACAGGACATATAGCATTCGCGTCTGTTCCCAGCAAGTACAGTGTATTGGACTGAATAGGAACTACTGTTCGTGTCAGTTTCCTAAGCAGAGTTGAACTACATATGGTCCGTGTGTGTAGGAAGCACAGTTCTTTTGTTCTGAGCAAGCTCACTGTTTGGACCCCTTAGGAAACACAGTAGAGTAGAAGAGTGCTCTTTTCTCTAAAGCAGAGTGTGTTTCTTGGAAGGCGCGCTAGCGTTTGTTTCCCAGTCCTAAATGGCGTTGAATCACATGCAGTTTGTGGTCCTACGAGCAAGAAATATTTTCTGGTAGGAAAGTCACTATTGCGCTCCCATTGCCAGACACAGTGCAAATAGCACATATGTCTGTTCCCAGCAAGTACAGTGTATCGGACTGAAGAGGAGCTACTGTTCTTGTCAGTTTCCTAAGCAGAGTTGAACTACATATGGTCCTTGTGTGTAGGAAGCAAAGTTCTTTTGTTCTGAGCAAGCTTACTGTTTGGACACCATAGGAAACACAGTAGAGTAGAAGAGTGCTCTTTTCTCTAAAGCAGAGTGTGTTTCTTGTAAGGCGAGCTAGAGTTTGTTTCCCAGTCATAAATGGAGTGGAATCACATGCAGTTTCTGGTCCTACGAGCAAGAGTTGTTTTATGGTAAGAATAGTCACTATTGCGCTGCCATTGCCATACACAGGACAAATAGCACTGGCGTCTGTTCCCAGCAATACAGTGTATTGGACTGAAGAGGAACTACTGTTCTTGTCAGGTTCCTAAGCAGAATTGAACTAGATATGGCCGTGTGTATAGGAATCACAGGTCTTTTGTTCTGTGCAAGCTCACTGTTCGGACCCCATAGGAAACACAATAGAGTAGAAGAGTGCTCTTTTCTCTAAAGCAGAGTGTGTTTCTTGTAAGGCGAGCTAGCGTTTGTTTCCCAGTCCTAAATGGAGTTGAATCGCATGCAGTTTTTGGTACTATGAGTGCTGTGGGATGGTCTGTATGTCAAGTGTGTTGCTGATTGGTCAGTAAATAAATCACTGATTGGCCATTGGCTAGGCAGGAAGTATAGGCGGGACAAGGAAAAGAATTCTGGGAAGTGGAAGGCTGAGAGAGGGACTCTGCCAGCCGCCATCAGGACAAGGAAGATGTAAGGTACCATGTGGCAAAGTAAAGTTTAATAGAAATGGGCTAAATATAAGAGTAAGAGCTAGACAATAACAGGCCTGAGATAATGGCCAAGCAGTTTAAATAATGTAAGAGTCTGTGTGTTTATTTTGTTCGTAGGACCAGAAACTGCATAGGATTCAAATCCATTTAGGTCTAGGAAACAAACGCTAGCTTGCCTTACAAGAAACACACTCTGCTTTAGAGAAAAGAGCACTCTTCTACTCTACTGTGTTTCCTATGGGGTCCGAACAGTGAGCTTGCACAGAACAAAAGACCTGTGATTCCTACACACATGGGCCATATCTAGTTCACCTCTGCTTAGGAAACTGAAAAAAAACAGTAGATCCAATTCAGTCCAATACACTGTACCTGCTGGGAACAGATGCGAGTGCTATTTGCACTGTGTATGGCAATCGGAGCACAAGAGTGACTTTCCTTACCAGAAAACAACTCTTGCTCGTAGGAAAAAAACTGCATGTGACTCAACTCCATTTAGGACTGTGAATCAAAATCTAGCTCGCCTTACAAGAAACACACTCTGCTTTTGAGAAAAGAGCACTCTTCTACTCTACTGTGTTTCCCATAGGGCCAGAACGGTGAGCTTGCTCAGAACAAAAGAACTGTGCTTCCTACACACGGGCCATATCTAATTCAATTCTGCTTAGGAAACACTAAAGAACAGTAGCTCCTCTTCAGTCCAACACTGTACTTGCTGGGAACAGACGCGAGTGCTGTTTGCACTGTGTATGGCAATGGTAGCGCAAAAGTGACTTTCTTTACCAGAAAACAACTCTTTTTCGTAGGACCAGAAACTGCATGGGATTCAACTATATTTAGGACTAGGAAACAAACGCTAGCTTGTCCTACAGGAAACACACTCTGCTTTAGAGAAAAGAGCACTCTTCTAATCTACTGTGTTTCCTAAATGGCCAGAACAGTGAGCTTGCTCAGAACATAAGAACTTTGCTTCCTACACACACGGGCCATATCTAGTTCAACTCTGCTTAGGAAACTGACAAGAACAGTAGCTCCTCCTCAGTCCGATACACTGTACTTGCTGGGAACAGACGCCTGTGCTATTTGCACTGTGTATGGCAATGGGAGTGCAATAGTGACTTTCCTTACCAGAAAACAACTCTTGCTCATAGGACCAGAAACTGCATGTGATTCAACTCCATTTATGACTGGGAAACAAACGCTAGCTCGCCTTACAAAAACACACTCTGCTTTAGAGAAAAGAGCACTCTTCTACTGTACTGTGTTTCGTATAGGGACAGAACAGTGAGCTTGCTCAGAACAAAAGGACTGTGCTTCCTACACAAGGGCCATATCTAGTTCAACTCTGCTTAGGAAACTGACAAGAACAGTAGCTCCTCTTCAGTCCGATACACTGTACTTGCTGGGAACAGACGCGAGTGCTATTTGCACTGTATATGGCAATGGGAGCGCAATAGGGACTTTCCTTACCAGAAAACAACTCTTGCTCGTAGGACCAGAAAGTGCATGTGATTCAACTCCATTTAGGACTGGGAAACAAATGCTAGCTCGTCTTACATGAAACACAATCTGCTTTTGAGAAAAGAGCACTCTTCTACACTACTGTGTTTCCCATAGGGCCAGAACGGTGAGCTTGCTCAGAACAAAAGAACTGTGCTTCCTACACACACGGACCATATCTAGTTCAACACTGCTTAAGAAACTGAGAAGAACAGTAGCTCCACTTCAGTCCAATACACTGTACTTGCTTTGAACAGACGCGAGTGCTATTTGCACTGTGTATGGCAATGGGAGCGCAATAGTGACTTTCCTTACCAGAAAACAACTGTTGCTCGTAGGACCAGAAACTGCATGTGATTCAACTCCATTTAGGATTGGGAAACAAACGCTAGCTCGCCTTACAAGAAACACAGTCTGCTTTTGAGAAAAAAACACTCTTCTACTGTACTGTGTTTCCTATGGGGTCCAAACAGTGAGCTTGCTCAGAACAAAAAAAACTGTGCTTCCTACACACACGGCCATATCTAGTTCAAGTCTGCTTAGGAACCTGACAAGAACAGTAGATCCTTTTCAGTCCAATACACTGTACTTGTTGGCAACAGACGCCAGTGCTATTTGTCCTGTGTATGGCAATGGCAGCGCAATAGTGACTTTCCTTACCAGAAAACAACTCTTGCTCAAAGTACCAGAAACTGCATGGGATTCAACTCCATTTAGGACTGGGAAACAAACGCTAGCTCGCCTTACAAGAAACACACTCTGCTTTAGAGAAAGGAGCACTCTTCTAGTCTACTGTGTTTCCTATGGGGTCCAAACAGTGAGCTTGCTCAGAACAAAAGAACTGTGCTTCCTACACACACGGACCATATGTAGTTCAACTCTGCTTAGGAACCTGACAAGAACAGTAGCTCCTCTTCATACCAACACTGTACTTGCTGGGAACAGACGCGAATGCTATTTGCACTGTGTATGGCAATGGGAGCACAATAGTGACTCGTCTTACCAGAAAACAACTCTTGCTCGTAGGACAAAAATTGCATGTGACTCAACTCCATTTAGGAGTGGGAAACAAACTCTAGCTCGCCTTCCAGAAACACACTCTGCTTTTGAGAAAAGAGAACTCTTCTTCTCTACTGTGTTTTCCATAGGGCTAGAACGGTGAGCTTGCTCAGAACAAAAGAACTGTGCTTCCTACACACAGGGGCCATATCTAGTTCAACTCTGCTTAGGAAACTGACAAGAACAGTAGCTCCTCTTCAGTCCGATACACTGTACTTGCTGGGATCAGACGCGAGTGCTATTAGCATTGTGTATGGCAATGGGAGCACAATAGTGACTTTCCTTACCAGAAAAAAAACTCTTGCTCGTAGGACCAGAAACTGCATGTGATTCAACTCCATTTAGGACTGGGAAAAAATCGCTAGCTTACCTTACAAGAAACACACTCTGCTTTTGAGAAAAGAGTACTCTTCTACTCTACTGTGTTTCCTATAGTGCGAGAACAGTGAGCTTGCTCAGAACATAATAACTGTGCTTCCTACACACACGGGCCATATCTAGTTCAACTCTGCTTAGGAACCTGACAAGAACTGTAGATCCCCTTTAGTCCAATACACTGTACTTGCTGGGAACAGACGCCAGTGCTATTTGTCCTGTGTATGGCAATGGCAGCGCAATAGTGACTACTCTTACCATAAAACAACTCTTGCTCGTAGGACCAGAAACTGCATGTGTTTCAACTCCATTTAGGACTGGGAAACCAATGCTAGCTCGCCTTACAACAAAAACAGTCTGCTTTTGAGAAAAGAGCACTCTTCTACTCTACTGTGTTTCCTATGGGGTCCAAACAGTGAGCTTGCTCAGAACAAAAAAAATTGTGCTTCCTACACACATGGCCATATCTAGTTCAAGTCTGCTTAGGAACCTGAGAAGAACAGTAGATCCTCTTCAGTCCAATACACTGTACTTGCTGGCAACAGACGCCAGTGCTATTTGTCCTGTGTATGGCAAGTGCAGCGCAATAGTGACTTTCCTTACCAGAAAACAACTCTTGCTCATAGTACCAGAAACTTCATGTGTTTCAACTCCATTTAGGACTGGGAAACAAACGCTACCTCGTATTACAAGAAACACACTCTGCTTTAGAGAAAGAAGCACTCTTCTACTCTACTGTGTTTCCTATGGGGTCCAAACAGTGAGCTTGCTCAGAACAAAAGAACTGTGCTTCCTACACACGCAGACCATATGTAGTTCAACTCTGCTTAGGAACCTGACAAGAACAGTAGCTCCTCTTCAGTCCAACACTGTACTTGCTGGGAACAGACGCGAGTGCTATTTGCACTGTGTATGGAAATGGGAGCGCAATAGTGACTTTCCTTACCAGAAAACAACTCTTGTACGTAGGACCAGAAACAGCATGGGATTCAACTCCATTTAGGACTAGGAAACAAACGCTAGCTTGCCCTACAAGAAACACACTCTGCTTTAGAGAAAAGAGCACTCTTCTAATCTACTGTGTTTACTAAATGGCCAGAACAGTGAGCTTGCTCAGAACATAAGAACTGAGCTTCCTACACAACGGGCCATATCTAGTTCAACTCTGCTTAGGAAACTGACAAGAACAGTAGCTCCTCCTCAGTCCGATACACTGTACTTTCTGGGATCAGACGCGAGTGCTATTTGCATTGTGTATGGCAATGGGAGCACAATAGTGACTTTCCTTACCAGAAAAACAACTCTTGCTCATAGGACCAGAAACTGCATGTGATTCAACTCCATTTAGGACTGGGAAAAAATCGCTAGCTTACCTTACAAGAAACACACTCTGCTTTTGAGAAAAGAGCACTCTTCTACTCTACTGTGTTTCCTATAGGGCGAGAACAGTGAGCTTGCTCAGAACATAATAACTGTGCTTCCTACACACACGGGCCATATCTAGTTCAACTCTGCTTAGGAACCTGACAAGAACTGTAGATCCCCTTTAGTCCAATACACTGTACTTGCTGGGAACAGACGCCAGTGCTATTTGTCCTGTGTATGGCAATGGCAGCGCAATAGTGACTACTCTTACCATAAAACAACTCTTGCTCGTAGGACCAGAAACTGCATGTGTTTCAACTCCATTTAGGACTGGGAAACCAATGCTAGCTCGCCTTACAACAAAAACAGTCTGCTTTTGAGAAAAGAGCACTCTTCTACTCTACTGTGTTTCCTATGGGGTCCAAACAGTGAGCTTGCTCAGAACAAAAAAAATTGTGCTTCCTACACACATGGCCATATCTAGTTCAAGTCTGCTTAGGAACCTGAGAAGAACAGTAGATCCTCTTCAGTCCAATACACTGTACTTGCTGGCAACAGACGCCAGTGCTATTTGTCCTGTGTATGGCAAGTGCAGCGCAATAGTGACTTTCCTTACCAGAAAACAACTCTTGCTCATAGTACCAGAAACTTCATGTGTTTCAACTCCATTTAGGACTGGGAAACAAACGCTACCTCGTATTACAAGAAACACACTCTGCTTTAGAGAAAGAAGCACTCTTCTACTCTACTGTGTTTCCTATGGGGTCCAAACAGTGAGCTTGCTCAGAACAAAAGAACTGTGCTTCCTACACACGCAGACCATATGTAGTTCAACTCTGCTTAGGAACCTGACAAGAACAGTAGCTCCTCTTCAGTCCAACACTGTACTTGCTGGGAACAGACGCGAGTGCTATTTGCACTGTGTATGGAAATGGGAGCGCAATAGTGACTTTCCTTACCAGAAAACAACTCTTGTACGTAGGACCAGAAACAGCATGGGATTCAACTCCATTTAGGACTAGGAAACAAACGCTAGCTTGCCCTACAAGAAACACACTCTGCTTTAGAGAAAAGAGCACTCTTCTAATCTACTGTGTTTACTAAATGGCCAGAACAGTGAGCTTGCTCAGAACATAAGAACTGAGCTTCCTACACAACGGGCCATATCTAGTTCAACTCTGCTTAGGAAACTGACAAGAACAGTAGCTCCTCCTCAGTCCGATACACTGTACTTTCTGGGATCAGACGCGAGTGCTATTTGCATTGTGTATGGCAATGGGAGCACAATAGTGACTTTCCTTACCAGAAAAACAACTCTTGCTCATAGGACCAGAAACTGCATGTGATTCAACTCCATTTAGGACTGGGAAAAAATCGCTAGCTTACCTTACAAGAAACACACTCTGCTTTTGAGAAAAGAGCACTCTTCTACTCTACTGTGTTTCCTATAGGGCGAGAACAGTGAGCTTGCTCAGAACATAATAACTGTGCTTCCTACACACACGGGCCATATCTAGTTCAACTCTGCTTAGGAACCTGACAAGAACTGTAGATCCCCTTTAGTCCAATACACTGTACTTGCTGGGAACAGACGCCAGTGCTATTTGTCCTGTGTATGGCAATGGCAGCGCAATAGTGACTACTCTTACCATAAAACAACTCTTGCTCGTAGGACCAGAAACTCCATGTGTTTCAACTCCATTTAGGACTGGGAAACCAACGCTAGCTCTCCTTACAAGAAAAACAGTCTGCTTTTGAGAAAAGAGCACTCTTCTACTCTACTGTGTTTGCTATGGGGTCCAAACAGTGAGCTTGCTCAGAACAAAAAAAATTGTGCTTCCTACACACATGGCCATATCTAGTTCAAGTCTGCTTAGGAACCTGACAAGAACAGTAGATCCTCTTCAGTCCAATACACTGTACTTGCTGGCAACAGACGCCAGTGCTATTTGTCCTGTGTATGGCAAGTGCAGCGCAATAGTGACTTTCCTTACCAGAAAACAACTCTTGCTCATAGTACCAGAAACTGCATGGCATTCAACTCCATTTAGGACTGGGAAACAAACGCTACCTCGTATTACAAGAAACACACTCTGCTTTAGAGAAAGAAGCACTCTTCTACTCTACTGTGTTTCCTATGGGGTCCAAACAGTGAGCTTGCTCAGAACAAAAGAACTGTGCTTCCTACACACGCAGACCATATGTAGTTCAACTCTGCTTAGGAACCTGACAAGAACAGTAGCTCCTCTTCAGTCCAACACTGTACTTGCTTGGAACAGACGCGAGTGCTATTTGCACTGTGTATGGAAATGGGAGCGCAATAGTGACTTTCCTTACCAGAAAACAACTCTTGTTCGTAGGACCAGAAACTGCATGTGTTTCAACTCCATTTAGGACTGGGAAACAAACGCTACCTCGTATTACAAGAAACACACTCTGCTTTAGAGAAAGAAGCACTCTTCTACTCTACTGTGTTTCCTATGGGGTCCAAACAGTGAGCTTGCTCAGAACAAAAGAACTGTGCTTCCTACACACGCAGACCATATGTAGTTCAACTCTGCTTAGGAACCTGACAAGAACAGTAGCTACTCTTCAGTCCAACACTGTACTTGCTTGGAACAGACGCGAGTGCTATTTGCCCTGTGTATGGCAATGGGAGCGCAAAAGTGACTTTCTTTACCAGAAAACAACTCTTGTTCGTAGGACCAGAAACTGCATGGGATTCAACTCCATTTAGGACTAGGAAACAAACGCTAGCTTGTCCTACAAGAAACACACTCTGCTTTAGAGAAAAGAGCACTCTTCTAATCTACTGTGTTTCCTAAATGGCCAGAACAGTGAGCTTGCTCAGAACATAAGAACTTTGCTTCCTACACACACGGGCCATATCTAGTTCAACTCTGCTTAGGAAACTGACAAGAACAGTAGCTCCTCCTCAGTACGATACACTGTACTTGCTGGGAACAGACGCCTGTGCTATTTGCACTGTGTATGGCAATGGGAGTTCAATAGTGACTTTCCTTACCAGAAAACAACTCTTGCTCATAGGACCAGAAACTGCATGTGATTCAACTCCATTTATGACTGAGAAACAAACGCTACCTCACCTTACATGAAACACACTCTGCTTTTGAGAAAAGAGCACTCTTCTACTCTACTGTGTTTCCTATGGGGTCCAAACAGTGAGCTTGCTCAGAACAAAAGAACTGTGCTTCCTAAACACATGGGCCATATCTAATTCAACTCTGCTTAGGAACCTGACAAGAACAGTAGATCCCCTTTAGTACAATACACTGTACTTGCTGGGAACAGACGCCAGTGCTACTTATCCTGTGCATGGCAATGGCAGCGCAATAGTGACTATTCTTACCATAAAACAACTCTTGCTCGTAGGACCAGAAACTGCATGTGTTTCAACTCCATTTAGGACTGGGAAACAAACGCTAGCTCGCCTTACAAGAAACACACTCTGCTTTAGAGAAAAGAGCACTCTTCTACTCTACTGTGTTTCCTAAAGGGCCAGAACAGTGAGCTTGCTCAGAACAAAAGAACTGTACTTCCTACACACACGGGCCATATCTAGTTCACCTCTGCTTAGGAAACTGAAAAGAACAGTAGATCCTATTCAGTCCAATACACTGTACTTGCTGGGAACAGACGTGAGTGCTATTTGCACTGTGTATGGCAATGGGAGCACAATAGTGACTCGTCTTACCAGAAAACAACTCTTGCACGTAGGACAAAAAACTGCATGTGACTCAACTCCATTTAGGACTGGGAAACAAACTCTAGCTCGCCTTACAAGAAACATACTCTGCTTTTGAGAAAAGAGCACTCTTCTACTCTACTGTGTTTCCTATGGGGTCCGAACAGTGAGCTTGCTCAGAACAAAAGAACTGTGCTTCCTACACACATGTGCCATATCTAGTTCAACTCTGCTTAGGAAACTGACAAGAACAGTAGCTCCTCTTCAGTCTGATACACTGTACTTGCTGGGATCAGACGCGAGTGCTATTTGCACTGTGTATGGCAATGGGAGCACAATAGTGACTTTCCTTACCAGAAAACAACTCTTGCTCGTAGGACCAGAAACTGCATGTGATTCAACTCCATTTAGGACTGGGAAAAAAACGCTAGCTTACCTTACAAGAAATACACTCTGCTTTTGAAAAAAGAGCACTCTTCTACTCTACTCTGTTTCCTATAGAACGAGAACAGTGAGCTTGCTCAGAACATAATAACTGTGCTTCCTACACACACGGGCCATATCTAGTTCAACTCTGCTTAGGAACCTGACAAGAAGAGTAGATCCCCTTTAGTCCAATACACTGTACTTGCTGGGAACAGACGCCAGTGCTATTTGTCCTGTGTATGGCAATGGCAGCGCAATAGTGACTATTCTTACCATAAAACAACTCTTGCTCGTAGGACCAGAAACAGCATGTGTTTCAACTCCATTTAGGACTGGGAAACAAACGCTAGCTCGCCTTACAAGAAACACACTCTGCTTTTGAGAAAAGAGCACTCTTCTACTGTACTGTGTTTCCTATAGGGACAGAACAGTGAGCTTGCTCAGAACAAAAGGACTGTGCTTCCTACACAAGGGCCATATCTAGTTCAACTCTGCTTAGGAAACTGACAAGAACAGTAGCTCTTCTTCAGTCCGATACACTGTACTTGCTGGGAACAGACGCGAGTGCTATTTGCACTGTATATGGCAATGGGAGCGCAATAGGGACTTTCCTTACCAGAAAACAACTCTTGCTCGTAGGACCAGAAAGTGCATGTGATTCAACTCCATTTAGGAATGGGAAACAAATGCTAGCTCGCCTTACATGAAACACAATCTGCTTTTGAGAAAAGAGCACTCTTCTACACTACTGTGTTTCCCATAGGGCCAGAACGGTGAGCTTGCTCAGAACAAAAGAACTGTGCTTCCTACACACACGGACCATATCTAGTTCAACACTGCTTAAGAAACTGAGAAGAACAGTAGCTCCTCTTCAGTCCAATACACTGTACTTGCTTTGAACAGACGCGAGTGCTATTTGCACTGTGTATGGCAATGGGAGCGCAATAGTGACTTTCCTTACCAGAAAACAACTCTTGCTCGTAGGACCAGAAACTGCATGTGATTCAACTCCATTTAGGATTGGGAAACAAACGCTAGCTCGCCTTACAAGAAACACAGTCTGCTTTTGAGAAAAAAGCACTCTTCTACTGTACTGTGTTTCCTATGGGGTCCAAACAGTGAGCTTGCTCAGAACAAAAAAAACTGTGCTTCCTACACACACGGCCATATCTAGTTCAAGTCTGCTTAGGAACCTGACAAGAACAGTAGATCCTTTTCAGTCCAATACACTGTACTTGTTGGCAACATACGCCAGTGCTATTTGTCCTGTGTATGGCAATGGCAGCGCAATAGTGACTTTCCTTACCAGAAAACAACTCTTGCTCAAAGTACCAGAAACTGCATGGGATTCAACTCCATTTAGGACTGGGAAACAAACGCTAGCTCGCCTTACAAGAAACACACTCTGCTTTAGAGAAAGGAGCACTCTTCTAGTCTACTGTGTTTCCTATGGGGTCCAAACAGTGAGCTTGCTCAGAACAAAAGAACTGTGCTTCCTACACACACGGACCATATGTAGTTCAACTCTGCTTAGGAACCTGACAAGAACAGTAGCTCCTCTTCATACCAACACTGTACTTGCTGGGAACAAATGCGAGTGCTATTTGCACTGTGTATGGCAATGGGAGCACAATAGTGACTCGTCTTACCAGAAAACAACTCTTGCTCGTAGGACAAGAAACTGCATGTGACTCAACTCCATTTAGGACTGGGAAACAAACTCTAGCTCGCCTTACAGAAACACACTCTGCTTTTGAGAAAAGAGCACTCTTCTTCTCTACTGTGTTTTCCATAGGGGTAGAACGGTGAGCTTGCTCAGAACAAAAGAACTGTGCTTCCTACACACACGGGCCATATCTAGTTCAACTCTGCTTAGGAAACTGACAAGAACAGTAGCTCCTCTTCAGTCCGATACACTGTACTTGCTGGGATCAGACGCGAGTGCTATTTGCATTGTGTATGGCAATGGGAGCACAATAGTGACTTTTCTTACCAAAAAAAAAACTCTTGCTCGTAGGACCAGAAACTGCATGTGATTCAACTCCATTTAGGACTGGGAAAAAATCGCTAGCTTACCTTACAAGAAACACACTCTGCTTTTGAGAAAAGAGCACTCTTCTACTCTACTGTGTTTCCTATAGGGCGAGAACAGTGAGCTTGCTCAGAACATAATAACTGTGCTTCCTACACACACGGGCCATATCTAGTTCAACTCTGCTTAGGAACCTGACAAGAACTGTAGATCCCCTTTAGTCCAATACACTGTACTTGCTGGGAACAGACGCCAGTGCTATTTGTCCTGTGTATGGCAATGGCAGCGCAATAGTGACTACTCTTACCATAAAACAACTCTTGCTCGTAGGACCAGAAACTCCATGTGTTTCAACTCCATTTAGGACTGGGAAACAAACGCTAGCTTGCCTTACAAGAAAAACAGTCTGCTTTTGAGAAAAGAGCACTCTTCTACTCTACTGTGTTTCCTATGGGGTCCAAACAGTGAGCTTGCTCAGAACAAAAAAAATTGTGCTTCCTACACACATGGCCATATCTAGTTCAAGTCTGCTTAGGAACCTGAGAAGAACAGTAGATCCTCTTCAGTCCAATACACTGTACTTGCTGGCAACAGACGCCAGTGCTATTTGTCCTGTGTATGGCAAGTGCAGTGCAATAGTGACTTTCCTTACCAGAAAACAACTCTTGCTCATAGTACCAGAAACTGCATGGCATTCAACTCCATTTAGGACTGGGAAACAAACGCTACCTCGTATTACAAGAAACACACTCTGCTTTAGAGAAAGAAGCACTCTTCTACTCTACTGTGTTTCCTATGGGGTCCAAACAGTGAGCTTGCTCAGAACAAAAGAACTGTGCTTCCTACACACGCAGACCATATGTAGTTCAACTTTGCTTAGGAACCTGACAAGAACAGTAGCTCCTCTTCAGTCCAACACTGTACTTGCTTGGAACAGACGCGAGTGCTATTTGCACTGTGTATGGAAATGGGAGCGCAATAGTGACTTTCCTTACCAGAAAACAACTCTTGTTCGTAGGACCAGAAACTGCATGGGATTCAACTCCATTTAGGACTAGGAAACAAACGCTAGCTTGCCCTACAAGAAACACACTCTGCTGTAGAGAAAAGAGCACTCTTCTAATCTACTGTGTTTCCTAAATGGCCAGAACAGTGAGCTTGCTCAGAACATAAGAACTGAGCTTCCTACACAACGGGCCATATCTAGTTCAACCCTGCTTAGGAAACTGAAAAGAACAGTAGCTCCTCCTCAGTCCGATACACTGTACTTGCTGGGAACAGACGCCAGGGCTATTTGCACTGTGTATGGCAATGGGAGTGCAATAGTGACTTTCCTTACCAGAAAACAACTCTTGCTCATAGGACCAGAAACTGCATGTGTTTCAACTCCATTTATGACTGGGAAACAAACGCTACCTCGCCTTACATGAAACACACTCTGCTTTTGAGAAAAGAGCACTCTTCTACTCTACTGTGTTTCTTATGGGGTCCGAACACTGAGCTTGCTCAGAACAAAAGAACTGTGCTTCCTAAACACACGGGCCATATCTAGTTCAACTCTGCTTAGGAACCTGACAAGAACAGTAGATCACCTTTAGTACAATACACTGTACTTGCTGGGAACAGACGCCAGTGCTACTTATCCTGTGTATGGCAATGGCAGCTAAATAGTGACTATTCTTACCATAAAACAACTCTTGATCGTAGGACCAGAAACTGCATGTGTTTCAACTCCATTTAGGACTGGGAAACAAACGCTAGCTCGCCTTACAAGAAAAACAGTCTGCTTTTGAGAAAAGAGCACTCTTCTTCTCTACTGTGTTTCCTATGGGGTCCAAACAGTGAGCTTGCTCAGAACAAAAAAAATTGTGCTTCCTACACACACGGCCATATCTAGTTCAAGTCTGCTTAGGAACCTGACAAGAACAGTAGATCCTCTTCAGTCCAATACACTGTACTTGCTGGCAACAGTGGCCAGTGCTATTTGTCCTGTGTATGGCAAGGGCAGCGCAATAGTGACTTTAGTTACCAGAAAACAACTCTTGCTCATAGTACCAGAAACTGCATGGGATTCAACTCCATTTAGGACTGGGAAACAAACGCTACCTCGTATTACAAGAAACACACTCTGCTTTAGAGAAAAAAGCACTCTTCTACTCTACTGTGTTTCCTATGGCGTCCATACAGTGAGCTTGCTCAGAACAAAAGAACTGTGCTTCCTACACACGCAGACCATATGTAGTTCAACTCTGCTTAGGAACCTGACAAGAACAGTAGCTTCTCTTCAGTCCAACACTGTACTTGCTTGGAGCAGACGCGAGTGCTATTTGCACTGTGTATGGCAATGGGAGCGCAATAGTGACTTTCCTTACCAGAAAACAACTCTTGTTCGAAGGACCAGAAACTGCATGGGATTCAACTCCATTTAGGACTAGGAAACAAACGCTAGCTTGCCCTACAAGAAACACACTCTGCTTTAGAGAAAAGAGCACTCTTCTAATCTACTGTTTTTCCTATGGGGTCCAAACAGTGAGCTTGCTCAGAACAAAAGAACTGTGCTTCCTACACACATGGACCATATGTAGTTCAACTCTGCTTAGGAACCTGACAAGAACAGTAGCTCCTCTTCAGTCCAACACTGTACTTGCTGGGAACAGACGCGAGTGCTATTTGCACTGTGAATGGCAATGGGAGCGCAATAGTGACTTTCCTTACCAGAAAACAACTCTTGTTCGTAGGACGAGAAACTGCATGTGATTCAACTCCATTTAGGACTAGGAAACAAACACTAGCTTGCCTTCCAAGAAACACACTCTGCTTTTGAGAAAAGAGCACTCTTCTACTCTACTGTGTTTCCTATGGGGTCCGAACAATGAGCTTGCTCAGAACATAATAAGTGTGCTTCCTACACACATGGGCCATATCTAGTTCACCTCTGCTTAGGAAACTGAAAAGAACAGTAGATCCTATTCAGTCCAATACACTGTACTTGCTGGGAACAGACGCCAGTGCTATTTGCACAGTGTATGGCAATGGGAGCACAATAGTGACTCGTCTTACCAGAAAACAACTCTTGCTCGTAGGACAAAAAACTGCATGTGACTCAAATCCATGTAGGACTGGGAAACAAACGCTAGCTCGCCTTACAATTAACACACTCAGTTTTTGAGAAAAGAGCACTCTTCTACTCTATTGTGTTTCCCATAGGGCCAGAACGGTGAGCTTGCTCAGAACAAAAGAACTGTGTTTCCTACACACACGGACCATATCTAGTTCAACTCTGCTTAGGAAACTGAGAAGAACAGTAGCTCCTCTTCAGTCCAATACACTGTACTTGCTTTGAACAGACGCGAGTGCTATTTGCACTGTGTATGGCAATGGGAGCGCAATAGTGACTTTCCTTTCCAGAAAACAACTCTTGCTTGTAGGACCAGAAACTGTATGTGATTCAACTCCATTTAAAACTGGGAAACAAACGCTAGCTCGCCTTACAATAAACACACTCTGCTTTAGAGAAAAGAGCACTCTTCTACTCTACTGTGTTTCCTATGGGGTCCAAACAGTGAGCTTGCTCAGAACAAAAAAAATTGTGCTTCCTACACACACGGCCATATCTAGTTCAAGTCTGCTTAGGAACCTGACAAGAACAGTAGCTCCTCTTCAGTCCAATACACTGTACTTGCTGGCAACAGATGCCAGTGCTATTTGTCCTGTGTATGGCAATGGCAGCGCAATAGTGACTTTCCTTACCAGAAAACAACTCTTGCTCAGAGTACCAGAAACTGCATGGGACTCAACTCCATTTAGGACTGGGAAACAAAGGCTAGCTCGCCTTACAAGAAACACAGTCTGCTTTAGAGAAAGGAGCACTCTTCTAGTCTACTGTGTTTCCTATGGGGTCCAAACAGTGAGCTTGCTCAGAACAAAAGAACTGTGCTTCCTACACACAAGGACCATATGTAGTTCAACTCTGATTAGGAACCTGACAAGAACTGTAGCTCCTCTTCAGTCCAATACACTGTACTTGCTTTGAACAGACACGAGTGCTATTTGCACTGTGTATGGCAATGGCAGCGCAATAGTGACTTTCCTTACCAGAAAACAACTCTTGTTCGTAGGACCAGAAACTGCATGTGATTCAACTCCATTTAGGACTAGGAAACAAACGCTATCTTGCCCTACAAAAACACACTCTGCTTTAGAGAAAAGAGCACTCTTCTACTCTACTGTGTTTCCTATAGGGCAAGAACAGTGAGCTTGCTCAGAACATAAGAAGTGAGCTTCCTACACACACAGGCCATATCTAGTTCAACTCTGCTTAGGAAAGTGACAGGAACAGTAGCTCCTCTTCAGTCCGATACACTGTACTTGCTGGGAACAGACGCCAGTGCTATTTGCACTGTGTATGGCAATGGGAGTGCAATAGTGACTTTCCTTACCAGAAAACAACTCATGCTCATAGGACCAGAAACTGCATGTGATTCAACTCCATTTAGGACTGGGAAACAAACGCTACCTCACCTTACATGAAACACACTCTGCTTTTGAGAAAAGAGCACTCTTCTACTCTACTCTGTTTCTTATGGGGTCCGAACAGTGAGCTTCATCAGAACAAAAAAACTGTGCTTCCTACACACACGGCCATATCTAGTTCAAGTCTGCTTAGGAACCTGACAAGAACAGTAGCTCCTCTTCACAACACCACACTGTACTTGCTGGGAACAGACGTGAGTGCTATTTGCACTCTGTATGGCAATAGGAACACAATAGTCAGTCGACTTACCAGAAAACAACTCTAGCTCATAGGACAAAAAACTGCATGTGGCTCAACTCCATTTAGGACTGGGAAACAAACTCAAGCTCGCCTTACAAAAAACACACTCTGCTTTTGAGAAAAGAGCACTCCTCTACTCTACTGAGTTTCCCATAGGGCCAGAACGGTGTGCTTGCTCAGAACAAAAGAACTGTGCTTCCTACACACACGGGCCATATCTAGTTCAAGTCTGCTTAGGCACCTGACAAAAACAGTAGTTCCTCTTCTTCCGATACACTGCACTTGCTGGCATCAGACGCGAGTGCTATTTGCACTGTGTACGGCAATTGGAACACAATAGTGACTTTCCTTACCATAAAACAACTCTTGTTCGTAGGACCAGACACTGCATGTGATTCAACTCCATTTAGGACTGGGAAAAATACGCTAGCTTGCCTTACAAGAAACACACTCTGCTTTTGAGAAAAGAGCACTCTTCTACTCTACTGTGTTTCCTTTTGGGCCAGAGCAGTGAGCTTGCTCAGAACATAATAACTGTGCTTCCTACACACACGGGCCATATCTAGTTCAACTCTGCTTAGGAACCTGACAAGAACAGTAGATCCCCTTTAGTCCAATACACTGTACTTGCTGGGAACAGACGCCAGTGCTATTTGTCCTGTGTATGGCAATGGCAGCGCAATAGTGACTACTCTTACCATAAAACAACTCTTGTTCGTAGGACCAGAAACTGCATGTGTTTCAACTCCATTTAGGACTGGGAAACAAACGCTAGCTCGCCTTACAAGAAACACACTCTGCTTTAGAGAAAAGAGCACTCTTCTACTCTACTGTGTTTCCTATAGGGCAAGAACAGTGAGCTTGCTCAGAACAAAAGAACTGTGCTTACTACACACGGGCCATATCTAGTTCAACTCTGTTTAGGAAACTGACAAGAACAGTAGCTCCTCTTCAGTCCGATACACTGTACTTGCTGGGAACAGACACGAGTGATATTTGCAATGTATATGGCAATGGGAGCGCAATAGGGACTTTCCTTACCAGAAAACAACTCTTGCTCGTAGGACCAGAAAGTGCATGTGATTCAAGTCCATTTAGGACTGGGAAACAAATGCTAGCTCGCCTTACATGAAACACACTCTGCTTTTGAGAAAAGAGGACTCTTCTACTCTACTGTGTTTCCTATGGGGTCCGAACAGTGAGCTTCCTCAGAACAAAAGAACTGTGCTTCCTACACACATGGGCAATATCTAGTTCAACTCTGCTTAGGAAACTGAAAAGAACAGTAGATCCCATTCAGACCAATACAGTGTACTTGCTGGGAACAGACGCGAGTGCTATTTGCACTGTGTAGGGCAATTGGAGCACAATAGTGAATCGTCTTACCAGAAAACAACTCTTGCTCATAGTACAAAAAACTGCATCTGATTCAACTCCATTTAGGACTGTGAAACAAACGCTAGCTCGCCTTACAAGAAACACACTCTGCTTTTGAGAAAAGGACACTCTTCTAGTCTACTGTGTTTCCCATATGGCCAGAACAATGAGCTTGCTCAGAACAAAAGAACTGTGCTTCCTACACACACGGGGCATTTCTAGTTCAACTCTGCTTAGGAAACTGACAAGAACAGTAGCTCCTCTTCAGTCCAATACACTTTACTTTCTCGGAACGGACGGGAGTGCTATTTGCACTGTGTATGGCAATGGGAGCTCAATAGTGACTTTCCTTACCAGAAAACAACTCTTGCTCGTAGGACCAGAAACTGCATGTGATTCAACTCCATTTAGGACTGGGAAACAAACGCTAGCTCGCCTTACAAGAAACACAGTCTGCTTTTGAGAAAAGAGCACTCTTCTACTCTACTGTGTTTCCTATGGGGTCCAAACAGTGAGCTTGCTCAGAACAAAAGAAGTGTGCTTTCTACACACACGGACCATATGTAGTTCAACTCTGATTAGGAACCTGACAAGAACAGTAGCTCCTCTTCAGTCCAACACTGTACTTGCTGGGAACAGACGCGAGTGCTATTTGCACTGTGTATGGCAATGGGAGCACAATAGTGACTCGTCTTACCAGAAAACAACTCTTGCTTGTAGGACAAAAAACTGCATGCGACTCAACTCCATTTAGGACTGGGAAAGAAACGGTAGCTCGCCTTACAAGAAACACACTCTGCTTTTGAGAAAAGAGCACTCTTCTATTCTACTGTGTTTCCCATAGGGCCAGAACGGTGAGCTTGCTCAGAACAAAAGAACTGTGCTTCCTACACACACGGGCCATATCTAGTTCAACTCTGCTTAGGAACCTGACAAGAGCAGTAGATCCACTTTAGTCCAATACACTGTACTTGCGGGGAACAGACGCCAGTGCTATTTGTCCAGTGTATGGAAATGGCAGCGCAATAGTGACTATTCTTAACATAAAACAACTCTTGCTCGTAGGACCAGAAACTGCATGTGTTTCAACTCCATTTAGGACTGGGAAACAAACGCTAGCTTGCCTTACAAGAAACTCACTCTGCTTTAGAGAAAAGAGCACTCATCTACTCTACTGTGTTTCCTATAGAGCCAGAACAGTGAGCTTGCTCAGAACAAAAGAACTGTGCTTCCTACACACACGGGCCATATCTAGTTCAACTCTGCTTAGGAAACTGACAAGAACAGTAGCTCCTCTTCAGTCCTATACACTGTACTTGCTGTGAACAGACGCGAGTGCTATTTGCACTGTATATGGCAATGGGAATGCAATAGTGACTTTCCTTACCAGAAAACAACTCTTGCTCATAGGACCAGAAAGTGCATGTGATTGAACTCCATTTAGGACTGGGAAACAAATGCTAGCTCGCCTTACATGAAACAAACTCTGCTTTTGAGAAAAGAGCACTCTTCTACTCTACTGTGTTTCCTATGGGGTACAGACAGTGAGCTTGCTCAGAACAAAAGAACTGTGCTTCCTACACACATGGGCCATATCTAGTTCAACTCTGCTTAGGAAACTAAAAACAACAGTAGATCCTCTTCAGTCCAATACACTGTACTTGCTGGGAACAGACGCGAGTGCTATTTGCACTGTGTTGGGCAATTGGAGCACAATAGTGACTCGTCTTACCAGAAAACAACTCTTGCTCATAGGACAAAAAACTGCATGTGACTCAACTACATTTAGGACTGGGAAACAAACTCTAGTTCGCCTTACAAGAAACACTCTCTGCTTTTGAGAAAAGAACACTCTTCTACTCTACTGTGTTTCCCATAGGGCCAGAACAGTGAGCTTGCTCAGAACATAAAAACTGTGCTTCCTACACACACGGGCCATATCTAGTTCAACTCTGCTTAGGAACCTGACAAGAACAGTAGATCCCCTTTAGTCCAATAAACTGTACTTGCTGGGAAAAGACGCCAGTGCTACTTGTCCGGTGTATGGCAATTGCAGCGCAATAGTGTCTATTCTTACCATAAAACAACTCTTGCTCGTAGGACCAGAAACTGCATGTGCTTCAACTCCATTTAGGACTGGGAAACAAACGCTAGCTCGCCTTACAAGAAACACACTCTGCTTTAGAGAAAAGAGCATTCTTCTACTCTACTGTGTTTCCTATAGGGCCAGAACAGTGAGCTTGTTCAGAACAAAAGAACTGTGCTTCCTACACACACGGGCCATATCTAGTGCAACTCTGCTTAGGAAACTGACAAGAACAGTAGCTCCTCTTCAGTCCGATACACTGTACTTGCAGGGAACAGACGCGAGTGCTATTTGTACTGTATATGGCAATGGGAGTGCAATAGTGACTTTCCTTAATAGAAAACAACTCTTGCACATAGGACCAGAAAGTGCATTTGATTCAACTCCATTTAGGACTGGGAAACAAATGCTAGCTCGCCTTACATGAAACACACTCTGCTTTTGAGAAAAGAGCACTCTTCTACTCTGCTGTGTTTCCTATGGGGTCCAAACAGTGAGCTTGCTCAGAACAAAAGAACTGTGCTTCCTACACACATGGGCCATATCTAGTTCAACTCTGCTTAGGAAACTGAAAAGAACATTAGATCCTCTTCATTCCAATACGCTGTACTTGCTGGGAACAGACGCGAGTGCTATTTGCACTATGTAGGGCAATTGGAGCACAACAGTGACTCTTCTTACCAGAAAACAACTCTTGCTCATAGGACAAAAAACTGCATGTGACTCAACTACATTTAGGTCTGGGAAACAAACTCTAGCTCGCCTTACAAGAAACACACTCTGCTTTTGAGAAAAGAACACTCTTCTACTCTACTGTGTTTCCCATAAGGCCAGAACAGTGAGCATGCTCAGAACAAAAAAAAATGTGCTTCCTACACACACGGGGCATATCTAGTTCAACTCTGCTTAGGAAACTGAGAAGAACAGTAGCTCCTCTTCAGTACAATACACTGTACTTGCTAGGAACAGGCGGGAGTGCTATTTGCACTGTGTATGGCAATGGTTGTGCAATAGTGACTTTCCTTACCAGAAAACAACTCTTGCTCGTAGGACCAGAAACTGCATGTGATTCAAATCCATTTAGGCCTGGGAAACAAACGCTAGCTCGCCTTACGAGAAACACAGTCTGCTTTTGAGAAAAGAGGACTCTTCTACTCTACTGTGTTTCCTATGGGCTCCAAAGAGTGAGCTTGCTCAGAACAAAAGAACTGTGCTTCCTACACACATGGGCCATATCTAGTTCCACTCTGCTTAGGAAACTGAAAAGAACAGTAGCTCCTCTTCAGTACAATACACTGTACTTGCTAGAAACCGACGGGAGTGCTATTTGTCCTGTGTATGGCAATGGCAGCGCAATAGTGACTTTCCTTACCAGAAAACAACTCCTGCTCATAGTACCAGAAACTGCATGGGATTCAACTCCATTTACAACTGGGAAACAAATGCTACCTCGCCTTACATGAAACACACTCTGCTTTTGAGAAAAGAGCACTCTTCTACTCTACTGTGTTTCCTATGGGGTCCGAACAGTGAGCTTGCTCAGAACAAAAGAACTGTGCTTCCTACACACATGGGCAATATCTAGTTCACCTCTGCTTAGGAAACTGAAAAGAACAGTAGATCCTATTCAGTCCAATACACTGTACTTGCTGGGAACAGACGCGAGTGCTATTTGCACTGTTTATGGCAATGGGAGCACAATAGTGACTCGTCTTACCAGAAAACAACTCTTGCCCGTAGGACAAAAAACTGCATGTGACTCAACTCCATTTATAACTGGGAAACAAACTCTAGCTCGCCTTACAAAAAACACACTCTGCTTTTGAGAAAAGAGCACTCTTCTACTCTACTGTGTTTCCCATAGGGCCAGTACAGTGAGCTTGCTCAGAACAAAAGAACTGTGCTTCCTACACACACGGGCCATATCTAGTTCAACTCTGCTTAGGAAACTGAGAAGAACAGTAGCTTCTCTTCAGTCCAATACACTATACTTGCTAGGAACAGATGGGAGTGCTATTTGCACTGTGTATGGCAATGGGAGTGCAATAGTGACTTTCCTTACCAGAAAACAACTCTTGCTCGTAGGACCAGAAACTGCATGTGATTCAACTCCATTTAGGACTCGGAAACAAACGCTAGCTCGCCTTACAAGAAACACACTCTGCTTTTGAGAAAAGAGCATTCTTCTACTCTACTGTGTTTCCTATAGGGCCAGAAGAGTGAGCTTGCTCAGAAGAAAAGAACTGTGCTTCCTACACACGGGCCATATCTAGTTCACCTCTGCTTAGGAAACTGACAAGAACAGTAGCTCCTCTTCAGTCCGATACACTGTACTTGATGGCAACAGACGCCAGTGCTATTTGTCCTGTGTATGGCAATGGCAGCACAATAGTGTCTTTCCTTACCAGAAAACAACTCTTGCTCATAGTACCAGAAACGGCATGATATTTTACTCCATTTAGGACTGGGAAACAAACGCTAGCTTGCCTTACAAGAAACACACTCTGCTTTAGAGAAAGGAGCAGTCTTCTACTCTACTGTGTTTCCTATGGGGTCCAAACAGAGAGCTTGCTCAGAACAAAAGAACTGTGCTACCTACACACACAGACTATATGTAGTTCAACTCTGCTTAGGAATCTGACAAGAACAGTAGCTCCTCTTCAGTCCGATACACTGTTCTTGCTGGGAACAGACGCCAGGGCTATTTGCACTGTGTATGTCAATGGGAGCGCAATAGTGACTTTCCTTACCAGAAAACAACTCTTGCTCATAGGACCAGTAACTGCATGTGATTCAACTCCATTTAGGAGTAGGAAACAAACGCTAGCTCGCCTTACAAGAAACACAGTCGACTTTTGAGAAAAGAACACTCTTCTACTCTACTGTGTTTCCTATGGGGTCCAAACAGTGAGCTTGCTCAGAACAAAAAAAATTGTGCTTCCTACACACACGGCCATATATAGTTCAAGTCTGCTTAGGAACCTGACAAGAACAGTAGATCCTCTTCAGTCCAATACACTGTACTTGCTGGCAACAGACGCCAGTGCTATTTGTCCTGTGTATGGCAATGGCAGCGCAATAGTGACTTTCCTTACCAGAAAACAACTCTTGCTCATAGGACCAGAAACGGCATGATATTCTACTCCATTTAGGACTGGGAAACAAACGCTACCTCGTATTACAAGAAACACACTCTGCTTTAGAGAAAGGAGCAGTCTTCTACTCTACTGTGTTTCCTATGGTGTCCAAACAGTGAGCTTGCTCAGAACAAAAGAACTGTGTTTCCTACACACATGGACCATATGTAGTTCAAATCTGCTTAGGAACCTGACAAGAACAGTAGCTCCTCTTCAGTCCAACACTGTACTTGCAGGGAACAGACGCGAGTGCTATTTGCACTGTGTATGGCAATGGGCGCGCAATAGTGACTTTCCTTACCAGAAAACAACTCTTGTGCGTAGGACCAGAAACTGCATGTGATTCAACTCCATTTAGGACTAGGAAACAAACGCTAGCTTGCCCTACAGGAAACACACTCTGCTTTAGAGAAAAGAACACTCTTCTACTCTACTGAGTTTCCTATAGGGCCAGAACAGTGAGCTTGCTCAGAACATAAGAACTGAGCTTCCTACGCACACGGGCCATATCTAGTTCAACTCTGCTTAGGAAACTGACAAGAACAGTAGCTCCTCTTCAGTCCGATACACTGTACTTGCTGGGAACAGACGCCAGGGCTATTTGCACTGTGTATGTCAAAGGGAGCGCAATAGTGACTTTCCTTACCAGAAAACAACTCTTGCTCATAGGACCAGTAACTGCATGTGATTCAACTCCATTTAAGACTGGGAAACAAATGCTATCTCGCCTTACATGAAACACACTCTGCTTTTGAGAAAAGAACACTCTTCTACTCTACTGTGTTTCCCATAGGGCCAGAACAGTGAGCTTGCTCAGAAAAAAAGAACTGTGCTTTCTATACACACGGGCCATAATTACTTCAACTCTGCTTAGGAAACTGACAAGAACAGTAGCTCCTCTTCAGTCCAATACACTATACTTGCTAGGAACAGACAGGAGTGCTATTTGCACTGTGTATGGCAATGGGAGCGCAATAGTGACTTTCCTTACCAGAAAACAACTCTTGCTCGTAGGACCAGAAACTTCATGTGATTCAACTCCATTTAGGACTGGGAAAAAAAACGCTAGCTTGCCTTACAAGAAACACACCCTGCTTTTGAGAAAAGAGCACTCTTCTACTCTACTGTGTTTCCTATAGGGCCAGAACAGTGAGCTTGCTCAGAACATAATAACTGTGCTTCCTACACACACGGGCCATATCTAGTTCAACTCTGCTTAGGAACCTGACAAGAACAGTAGATACCCTTTAGTTCAATACACTGTACTTGCTGGGAACAGACGCCAGTGCTATTTGTCCTGTGTATGGCAATGGCAAGGCAATAGTGACTATTCTTACCATAAAACAACTCTTGCTCGTAGGACCAGAAACTGCATGTGTTTCAACTCCATTTCGGACTGGGAAACAAATGCTAGCTCGCCTTACAAGAAACACACTCTGCTTTAGAGAAAAGAGCACTCTTCTACTCTACTGTGTTTCCTATAGGGCAAGAACAGTGAGCTTGCTCAGAACAAAAGAACTGTGCTTCCTACACACGGGCCATATCTAGTTCAACTCTGCTTAGGAAACTGACAAGAACAGTAGCTCCTCTGCAGTCCGATACACTGTATTTAGTGGAAACAGACGCCAGTGCTATTTGCACTGTATATGGCAATGGGAGCGCAATAGGGACTTTCCTTACCAGAAAACAACTCTTGCTCGTAGGACGAGAAACTGCATGTGATTCAACTCCATTTAAGACTGGGAAACAAATGCTACCTCGCCTTACATGAAACACACTCTGCTTTTGAGAAAAGAGCACTCGTCTACTCTACTGTGTTTCCTATGGGGTCTGAACAGTGAGCTTGCTCAGAACAAAAGAACTGTGCTTCCTATACACATGGGCAATACCTAGTTCACCTCTGCTTAGGAAACTGAAAAGAACAGTAGATCCTATTCAGTCCAATACACTGTACTTGCTGGGAACAGACGCGAGTGCTACTTGCACTGTGTATGGCAATGGGAGCACAATAGTGACTCGTCTTACCAGAAAACAACTCTTGCTCGTAGGACAAAAAACTGCATGTGACTCAACTCCATTTAGGACTGGGAAACAAACTCTAGCTCGCCTTACAAGAATCACACCCTGCTTTTGAGAAAAGAGCACTCTTCTACTCTACTGTGTTTCCCATAGGGCCAGAACAGTGAACTTGCTCAGAACAAAAGAACTGTTCTTCCTACACACACGGGGCATATCTAGTTCAACTCTGCTTAGGAAACTGAAAGAACAGTAGCTTCTCTTCAGTCCAATACACTGTACTTGCTGGGATCAGACGCGAGTGCTATTTACACTGTGTATGGCAATGGTGAGCGCAATAGTGACTTTCCTTAACAGAAAACAACTCTTGCTCCTAGGACCAGAAACTGCATGTGATTCAACTCCATTTAGGACTGGGAAAAAAACGCTAGCTTGCCTTACAAGAATCACACCCTGCTTTTGAGAAAAGAGCACTCTTCTACTCTACTGTGTTTCCTATAGGGCCAGAACAGTGAGCTTGCTCAGAACATAAAAACTGTGCTTCCTACACACACGGGCCATATCGAGTTCAACTCTGCTTAGGAACCTGACAAGAACAGTAGATACCCTTTAGTCCAATACACTGTACTTGCTGGGAACAGACGCCAGTGCTATTTGTCCTGTGTATGGCAATGGCAGCGCAATAGTGACTATTCTTACCATAAAACAACTCTTGCTCGTAGCACCAGAAACTGCATGTGTTTCAACTCCATTTCGGACTGGGAAACAAATGCTAGCTCGCCTTACAAGAAACACACTCTGCTTTAGAGAAAAGAGCATTCTTCTACTCTACTGTGTTTCCTTTAGGGCAAGAACAGTGAGCTTGCTCAGAACAAAAGAACTGTGCTTCCTACACACAGGCCATATCTAGTTCAACTCTGCTTAGGAAACTGACAAGAACAGTAGCTCCTCTTCAGTCCGATACACTGTACTTGCTGGAACAGACGCCAGGGCTATTGCACTGTGTATGTCAATGGGAGCGCAACAGTGACTTTCCTTACCAGAAAACAACTCTTGCTCATAGGACCAGTAACTGCATGTGATTCAACTCCATTTAAGACTGGGAAAAAAACGCTAGCTTGCCTTACAAGAATCACACCCTGCTTTTGAGAAAAGAGCACTCTTCTACTCTACTGTGTTTCCTATAGGGCCAGAACAGTGAGCTTGCTCAGAACATAAAAACTGTGCTTCCTACACACACGGGCCATATCGAGTTCAACTCTGCTTAGGAACCTGACAAGAACAGTAGATACCCTTTAGTCCAATACACTGTACTTGCTGGGAACAGACGCCAGTGCTATTTGTCCTGTGTATGGCAATGGCAGCGCAATAGTGACTATTCTTACCATAAAACAACTCTTGCTCGTAGCACCAGAAACTGCATGTGTTTCAACTCCATTTCGGACTGGGAAACAAATGCTAGCTCGCCTTACAAGAAACACACTCTGCTTTAGAGAAAAGAGCATTCTTCTACTCTACTGTGTTTCCTTTAGGGCAAGAACAGTGAGCTTGCTCAGAACAAAAGAACTGTGCTTCCTACACACAGGCCATATCTAGTTCAACTCTGCTTAGGAAACTGACAAGAACAGTAGCTCCTCTTCAGTCCGATACACTGTACTTGCTGGGAACAGACGCCAGGGCTATTTGCACTGTGTATGTCAATGGGAGCGCAACAGTGACTTTCCTTACCAGAAAACAACTCTTGCTCATAGGACCAGTAACTGCATGTGATTCAACTCCATTTAAGACTGGGAAACAAATGCTACCTCGCCTTACATGAAACACACTCTGCTTTTGAGAAAAGAGCACTCTTCTAGTCTACTGTGTTTCCTATGGGGTCCGAACAGTGAGCTTGCTCAGAACAAACAAAATTGTGCTTCCTACACACACGGCCATATCTACTTCAAGTCTGCTGAGGAACTTGACAAGAACAGTAGATGCTCTTCAGTCCAATACACTGTACTTGCTGGCAACAGACGCCAGTGCTATTTGTCCTGTGTATGGCAATGGCAGCGCAATAGTGACTTTCCTTACCAGAAAACAACTCTTGCTCATAGTACCAGAAACTGCATGGGATTCAACTCCACTTAGGACTGGGAAACAAACGCTAGCTCGCCTTACAATAAAGACACTCTGCTTTAGAGAAAGGAGCACTCTTCTAGTCTACTGTGTTTCCTATGGGGTCCAAACAGTGAGCTTGCTCAGAACAAAAGAACTGTGCTTTTTACACACACGGACCATATGTAGTTCAACTCTGCTTAGGAACCTGACAAGAACAGTAGCTCCTCTTCAGTCCAACACTGTACTTGCTGGGAACAGACGCGAGTGCTATTTGCACTGTGTATGGCAATGGGAGCGCAATAGTGACTTTCCTTACCAGAAAACAACTCTTGTTCGTAGGACCAGAAACTGCATGTGATTCAACTCAATTTAGGACTAGGAAACAAACGCTAGCTTGCCCTAAAAGAAACACACTCTGCTTTAGAGAAAAGAGCACTCTTCTACTCTACTGTGTTTCCTATGGGGTACAAACAGTGAGCTTGCTCAGAACAAAAGAACTGTGCTTCCTACACACATGGGCAATACCTAGTTCACCTCTGCTTAGGAAACTGAAAAGAACAGTAGATCCTATTCAGTCCAATACACTGTACTTGCTGGGAACAGACGCGAGGGCTATTTGCACTGTGTATGGCAATGGGAGCACAATAGTGACTCGTCTTACCAGAAAACAACTCTTGCTCGTAGGACAAAAAACTGCATGTGACTCAACTCCATTTAGGACTGGGAAACAAACTCTAGCTCGCCTTACAAGAAACACACTCTGCTTTTGAGAAAAGAGCACTCTTCTACTCTACTGTGTTTCCCATAGGGCCAGAACGGTGAACTTGCTCAGAACAAAAGAACTGTTCTTCCTACGCACACGGGGCATATCTAGTTCAACTCTGCTTAGGAAACAGAAAGAACAGTAGCTCCTCTTCAGTCCGATACACTGTACTTGCTGGGATCAGACGCGAGTGCTATTTACACTGTGTATGGCAATGGGAGCGCAATAGTGACTTTCCTTAACAGAAAACAACTCTTGCTCGTAGGACCAGAAACTGCATGTGATTCAACTCCATTTAGGACTGGGAAAAAAACACTAGCTTGCCTTACAAGAAACACACCCTGCTTTTGAGAAAAGAGCACTCTTCTACTCTACTGTGTTTCCTATAGGGCCAGAACAGTGAGCTTGCTCAGAACATAATAACTGTGCTTCCTACACACACGGGCCATATCTAGTTCAACTCTGCTTAGGAACCTGACAAGAACAGTAGATACCCTTTAGTCCAATACACTGTACTTGCTGGGAACATACGCCAGTGCTATTTGTCCTGTGTATGGCAATGGCAGCGCAATAGTGACTATTCTTACCATAAAACAACTCTTGCTCGTAGGACCAGAAACTGCATGTGTTTCAACTCCATTTCGGACTGGGAAACAAATGCTAGCTCGCCTTACAAGAAACACAGTCTGCTTTAGAGAAAAGAGCATTCTTTTACTCTACTGTGTTTCCTATAGGGCAAGATCAGTGAGCTTGCTCAGAACAAAAGAACTGTGCTTCCTACACACATGAGCAATATCTAGTTCACCTCTGCTTAGGAAACTGAAAAGAACAGTAGATCCTATTCAGTCCAATACACTGTACTTGCTGGGAACAGACGCGAGTGCTATTTGCACTGTGTATGGCAATGGGAGCGCAATAGTGACTTTCCTTAACAGAAAACAACTCTTGCTCATAGGACCAGAAACTGCATGTGATTCAACTCCATTTAAGACTGGGAAAAAAACACTAGCTTGCCTTACATGAAACACACCCTGCTTTTGAGAAAAGAGCACTCTTCTACTCTACTGTGTTTCCTATAGGGCCAGAACAGTGAGCTTGCTCAGAACATAATAACTGTGCTTCCTACACACACGGGGCATATCCAGTTCAACTCTGGTTAGGAAACTGAGAAGAACAGTAGCTCCTCTTCAGTCCAATACACTGTACTTGCTAGGAACAGACGGGAGTGCTATTTGCACTGTGTATGGCAATGGGAGTGCAATAGTGACTTTCCTTACCAGAAAACAACTCTTGCTCATAGTACCAGAAACTGCATGGGATTCAACTCCATTTAGGACTGGGAAACAAACGCTAGCTCGCCTGACAAGAAACACACTCTGCTTTAGAGGAAGGAGCACTCTTCTAGTCTACTGTGTTTCCTATGTGGTCCAAACAGTGAGCTTGCTCAGAACAAAAGAATTGTGCTTCCTACACACAGGGACCATATGTAGTTCAACTCTTCTTAGGAACCTGACAAGAACAGTAGCTCCTCTTCACTCCAACACTGTACTTGCTGGGAACAGACGCTAGTGCTATTTGTACTGTGTATGGCAATGGCAGCGCAATAGTGACTTTCCTTACCAGAAAACAACTCTTGCTCATAGGACCAGAAACTGCATGTGATTCAACTCAATTTAGGACTGGGAAACAAACGCAACCTCGCCTTACATGAAAGACACTCTGCTTTTGAGAAAAGAGCACTCTTCTACTCTACTGTGTTTCCTAAGGGGTCCGAACAGTAAGCTTGCTCAGAACAAAGAACTGTGCTTCCTACACACATGGGAGATATCTAGTTCACCTCTGCTTAGGAAACTGAAAAGAACAGTAGATCCTATTCAGTCCAATACACTGTACTTGCTGGGAACAGACGAGAGGGCTATTTGTACTGTGTATGGCAATGGGAGCACAATCGTGACTCTTCTTACCAGAAAACAACTCTTGCTCGTAGGACAAAAAACTGCATGTGACTCAACTCCATTTAGGACTGGGAAACAAACTCTAGCTCGCCTTACGAGAAACACACTCTGCTTTTGAGAAAAGAACACTCTTCTACTCTACTGTGTTTCCCATAGGGCTAGAACAGTGAGCTTGCTCAGAACAAAAGAACTGTGCTTCCTACACACACGGGGCATATCTAGTTCAACTCTGCTTAGGAAACTGAGAAGAACAGTAGCTCCTCTTCAGTCCAATATACTGTACTTGCTAGGAACAGACGGGTGTGCTATTTGCACTGTGTATGGCAATGGCAGTGCAATAGTGACTTTCCTTACCAGAAAACAACTCTTGCTCGTAGGACCAGAAACTGCATGTGATTCAACTCCATTTAGGACTGGGAAACAAACGCTAGCTCGCCTTACAAGAAACACACTCTGCTTTAGAGAAAAGAGCACTCTTCTACTCTACTGTTTTTCCTATAGGGCCAGAACAGTGAGCTTGCTCAGAACAAAAGAACTGTGCTTCATACACACGGGCCATATCTTGTTCAACTCTGCTTAGGAAACTGACAAGAACAGTAGCTCCTCTTCAGTCCGATATACTGTACTTGCTGCGAACAGACGCGAGGGCTATTTGCACTGTATATGGCAATGGGAGTGCAATAGTGACTTTCCTTACAAGAAAACAACTCTTGCTCGTAGGACCAGAAAGTGCATGTGATTTAACTCCATTTAGGACTAGGAAACAAATCTAGCTCGCGTTACATGAAACACACTCTGCTTTTGAGAAAAGAACACTCTTCTACTCTACTGTGTTTCCTATGGGGTCCAAACAGTGAGCTTGCTCAGAACAAAAAAAATTGTGCTTCCTACACACACGGCCATATCTAGATCAAGTCTGCTTAGGAACCTGACAAGAACAGTAGATCCTCTTCAGTCCAATACACTGTACTTGCTGGCAACAGACGCCAGTGCTATTTGTCCTGTGTATGACAATGGCACCGCAATAGTGACTTTCCTTACCCGAAAACAACTCTTGCTCATAGTACCAGAAACTGCATGGGATTCAACTCCATTTAGGACTGGGAAACAAACACTAGCTCGCCTTACAAGAAAAACACTCTGCTTTAGAGAAAGGAGCACTCTTCTAGTCTACTGTGTTTCCTATGGGGTCCAAACAGTGAGCTTGCTCAGAACAAAAGAACTGTGCTTCATACACACGGGCCATATCTTGTTCAACTCTGCTTAGGAAACTGACAAGAACAGTAGCTCCTCTTCAGTCCAATATACTGTACTTGCTGCGAAGTGACGCGAGGGCTATTTGCACTGTATATGGCAATGGGAGTGCAATAGTGACTTTCCTTACCAGAAAACAACTCTTGCTCGTAGGACCAGAAAGTGCATGTGATTCAACTCCATTTAGGACTGGGAAACAAACTCTAGCTCGCCTTACGAGAAACACACTCTGCTTTTGAGAAAAGAACACTCTTCTACTCTACTGTGTTTCCCATAGGGCTAGAACAGTGAGCTTGCTCAGAACAAAAGAACTGTGCTTCCTACACACACGGGGCATATCTAGTTCAACTCTGCTTAGGAAACTGAGAAGAACAGTAGCTCCTCTTCAGTCCAATATACTGTACTTGCTAGGAACAGACGGGAGTGCTATTTGCACTGTGTATGGCAATGGCAGTGCAATAGTGACTTTCCTTACCAGAAAACAACTCTTGCTCGTAGGACCAGAAACTGCATGTGATTCAAATCCATTTAGGACTGGGAAACAAACGCTAGCTCGCCTTACAAGAAACACCCTCTGCTTTAGAGAAAAGAGCACTCTTCTACTCTACCGTTTTTCCTATAGGGCCAGAACAGTGAGCTTGCTCAGAACAAAAGAACTGTGCTTCATACACACGGGCCATATCTTGTTCAACTCTGCTTAGGAAACTGACAAGAACAGTAGCTCCTCTTCAGTCCGATATACTGTACTTGCTGCGAACAGACGCGAGGGCTATTTGCACTGTATATGGCAATGGGAGTGCAATAGTGACTTTCCTTACAAGAAAACAACTCTTGCTCGTAGGACCAGAAAGTGCATGTGATTCAACTCCATTTAGGACTAGGAAACAAATCTAGCTCGCGTTACATGAAACACACGCTGCTTTTGAGAAAAGAACACTCTTCTACTCTACTGTGTTTCCTATGGGGTCCAAACAGTGAGCTTGCTCAGAACAAAAAAAATTGTGCTTCCTACACACACGGCCATATCTAGATCAAGTCTGCTTAGGAACCTGACAAGAACAGTAGATCCTCTTCAGTCCAATACACTGTACTTGCTGGCAACAGACGCCAGTGCTATTTGTCCTGTGTATGACAATGGCACCGCAATAGTGACTTTCCTTACCCGAAAACAACTCTTGCTCATAGTACCAGAAACTGCATGGGATTCAACTCCATTTAGGACTGGGAAACAAACACTAGCTCGCCTTACAAGAAAAACACTCTGCTTTAGAGAAAGGAGCACTCTTCTAGTCTACTGTGTTTCCTATGGGGTCCAAACAGTGAGCTAGCTCAGAACAAAAGAACTGTGCTTCATACACACGGGCCATATCTTGTTCAACTCTGCTTAGGAAACTGACAAGAACAGTAGCTCCTCTTCAGTCCAATATACTGTATTGCTGCGAAGTGACGCGAGGGCTATTTGCACTGTATATGGCAATGGGAGTGCAATAGTGACTTTCCTTACCAGAAAACAACTCTTGCTCGTAGGACCAGAAAGTGCATGTGATTCAACTCCATTTAGGACTGGGAAACAAATGCTAGCTCGCCTTACATGAAACACACTCTGCTTTTGAGAAAAGAGCACTCCTCTACTCTACTGTGTATCCTATGGGGTCCAAACAGTGAGCTTGCTCAGAACAAAAGAACTGTGCTTCCTGCACACATGGACCATATCTAGTTCAACTCTGCTTAGGAAACTGAAAAGAACAGTAGATCCTATTCAGTCCAATACACTGTACTTGCTGGGAACAGACGCGAGTGCTATTTGCACAGTGTATGGCAATTGGAGCACAATAGTGACTCTTCTTACCAGAAAACATCTCTTGCTCATAGGACAAAAAACTGCATGTGACTCAACTACATTTAGGACTGGGAAACAAACTCTAGCTCGCCTTATGAGAAACACACTCTGCTTTTGAGAAAAGAGCACTCTTCTACTCTACTGTGTTTCCTATAGCGCCAGAACAGTGAGCTTGCTCAGAACATAAGAACTGAGCTTCCTATGCACACGGGCCATATCTAGTTCAACTCTGCTTAGGAAACTGACAAGAACAGTAGCTCCTCTTCAGTCCGATACACTGTACTTGCTGGGAACAGATGCCAGTGCTATTTGCACTGTGTATGGCAATGGGATTGCAATAGTGACTTTCCTTACCAGAAAACAACTCTGGCTCATAGGACCAGAAACTGCATGTGATTCTACTCCATTTAGGACTGGGAAACAAACGCTACCTCGCCTTACATGAAACACACTCTGCTTTTGAGAAAAGAGCACTCTTCTACTCTACTGTGTTTCCTCTGGGGTCCGAACAGTAAGTTTGCCCAGAACAAAAGAACTGTGCTTCCTACACACATGGGCCATATCTAGTTCACCTCTGCTTAGGAAACTGAAAAGAACAGTAGATCCTATACAGTCCAATACACTGTACTTGCTGGGAACAGACGCGAGTGCTATTTGCATGGTGTATGGCAATGGGAGCACAATAGTGACTCGTCTTACCAGAAAACAACTCTTGCTCGTAGGACAAAAAACTGCATGTGACTCAACTCCATTTAGGACTGGGAAACAAACGCTAGCTTGCCTTACAAGAAACATACTCTGCTTTTGAGAAAAGAGCACTCTTCTACTCTACTGTGTTTCCTTTAGGGCCAGAACAGTGAGCTTGCTCAGAACATAATAACTGTGCTTCCTACACACACGGGCCATATCTAGTTCAACTCTGCTTAGGAACCTGACAAGAACAGTAGATCCCCTTTAGTCCAATACACTGTACTTGCTGGGAACATACGCCAGTGCTATTTGTCCTGTGTATGGCAATGGCAGCGCAATAGTGACTATTCTTACCATAAAACAACTCTTGCTCGTAGGACCAGAAACTGCATGTGATTCAACTCCATTTAGGACTGGGAAACAAACGCTAGCTCGCCTTACAAGAAACACAGTCTGCTTTTGAGAAAAGAGCACTCTTTTACTCTACTGTGTTTCCTATGGGGTCCGAACAGTAAGTTTGCTCAGAACAAAAGAACTGTGCTTCCTACACACGGGCCATATCTAGTTCATCTCTGCTTAGGAAACTGACAAGAACAGTAGCTCCTCTTCAGTCCGATACACTGTACTTGCTGGGAACAGACGCGAGTGATATTTGCACTGTGTATGGCAATGGGAGTGCAATAGTGACTTTCCTTACCAGAAAACAACTCTTGCTCGTAGGACCAGAAACTGCATGCGATTCAACTCCATTTAGGACTGGGAAACAAACGCTAGCTTGCCTTACAGGAAACACAGTCTGCTTTTGAGAAAAGAGCACTCTTCTACTCTACTGTGTTTCCTATGGGGTCCAAACAGTGAGCTTGCTCAGAACAAAAGAACTGTGCTTCCTACACACATGGGCCATATCTAGTTCAACTCTACTTAAGAAACTGACAAGAACAGTAGATCCTCTTCAGTCCAATACACTGTACTTGCTGGGAACAGACGCGAGTGCTCTTTGCACTGTGTAGGGAAATTGGAGCAAATAGTGACTCGTCTTCCAAAAACAACTCTTGCTCGTAGGACCAGAAACTGCCTGTGACTCAACTCCATTTAGGACTGGGAAACAAACTCTAGCTCGCCTTACAAGAAACACACTCTGCTTTTGAGAAAAGAGCACTCTTCTACTCTACTGTGTTTCCCATAGGGCCAGAACGGTGAACTTGCTCAGAACAAAAGAACTGTGCTTCCTACACAGACGGGGCATATCTACTTCAACTCTGCTTAGGAAACTGAAAGAACAGTAGCTCGTTTCAGTCCAATACACTGTACTTGCTGGGATCAGACGCAAGTGCTATTTGCAATGTGTATGGCAATGGGAGCGCAATAGTGACTTTCCTTAAAAGAAAACAACTCTTGCACGTAGGACCAGAAACTGCATGTGATTCAACTCCATTTAGGATGAGGAAACAAACTCTAGCCCGTCTTACAAGAAACACACTCTGCTTTTGAGAAAAGAACACTCTTCTACTCTACTGTGTTTCCCATAGGGCCAGTACAGTGAGCTTGCTCAGAACAAAAGAACTGTGCTTCCTACACACACGGGCCATATCTAGTTCAACTCTGCATAGGAAACTGAGAAGAACAGTAGCTCCTCTTCAGTCCAATACACTATACTTGCTAGGAACAGACAGGAGTGCTAATTGCACTGTGTATGGCAATGGGAGCGCAATAGTGACTTTCCTTACCAGAAAACAACTCTTGCTCATAGGACCAGAAACTGCATGTGATTCAACTCCATTTAGGACTGGGAAACAAACACTAGCTCGCCTTACAAGAAACACACTGTGCTTTTGAGAAAAGAGCACTCTTCTACTCTACTGTGTTTCTTATGGGTTCCATATGTGAGCTTGCTCAGAACAAAAAAAATTGTGCTTCCTACACACACGGCCATATCTAGTTCAAGTCTGCTTAGGATCCTGACAAGAACAGTAGCTCCTCTTCAGTCCAATACACTGTACTTGCTGGCAACAGATGCCAGTGCTATTTGTCCTGTGTATGGCAATGGCAGCGCAATAGTGACTTTCCTTACCAGAAACCAACTCTTGCTCATAGTACCAGAAACTGCATGTGTATCAACTCCGTTTAGGACTGGGAAACAAACGCTAGCTCGCCTTACAAGAAACACACTCTGCTTTAGAAAAAAGAGCACTCTTCTACAATACTGTGTTTCCTATGGGGTCCAAACAGTGAGCTTGCTCAGAACAAAAGAACTGTGCTTCCTACACACACGGGCCATATCTAGTTCAACTCTGCTTAGGAAACTAACAGGAACAGTAGCTCCTCTTCAGTCCAACACTGTACTTGCTGGGAACAGACGCGAGTGCTTTTTGCACTGTGTATGGCAATGGGAGCACAATCGTGACTTTCCTTACCAGAAAACAACTCTTGTTCGTAGGACCAGTAACTGCATGTGATTCAACTCCATTTAGGACTAGGAAACAAACACTAGCTTGCCTTACAAGAAACACACTCTGCTTTTGAGAAAAGAGCACTCTTCTACTCTACTGTGTTTCCTATACTGCCAGAACAGTGAGCTTGCTCAGAACATAATAACTGTGCTTCCTACACACACGGGTCATATCTAGTTCAACTCTGCTTAGGAACCTGACAAGAACAGTAGATCCCCTTTAGTCCAATACACTGTACTTGCTGGGAACAGACGCCAGTGCTATTTATCCTGTGTATGGCAATGGCAGCGCAATAGTGACTATTCTTACAATAAAAGAACTCTTGCTCATAGGACCAGAAACTGCATGTGTTTCACCTCCATTTAGGACTGGGAAACAAACGCTAGCTTGCCTTACAAGATACACACTCTGCTTTAGAGAAAAGAGCATTCTTCTACTCTACTGTGTTTCCTATAGGGCCAGAAGAGTGAGCTTGCTCAGAACAAAAGAACTGTGCTTCCTACACACGGGCCATATCTAGTTCACCTCTGCTTAGGAAACTGACAAGAACAGTAGCTCCTCTTCAGTCCGATACACTGTACTTGCTGGGAACAGACGCGAGTGCAATTTGTACTGTATATGGCAATAGGAGTGCAATAGGGACTTTCCTTACCAGAAAACAACTCTTGCTTGTAGGACCAGAAAGTGCATGTGATTCAACTCCATTTAGGACTGGGAAACAAACTCTAGCTCGCCTTAAAAGAAACACACTCTGCTTTTGATAAAAGAACACTCTTCTACTCTACTGTGTTTCACATAGGGCCAGAACAGTGAGCTTGCTCAGAAAAAAAGAACTGTGCTTCCTACACACACGGGGCATATGTAGTTCAACTCTGCTTAGGAAACTGAAAGAACAGTATCTCCTCTTCAGTCCGATACACTGTACTTGCTGGTAACAGACGCGAGTGCTATTTACACTGTGTATGGCAATGGGAGCGCAATAGTGACTTTCCTTAACAGAAAACAACTCTTGCTCGTAGGACCAGAAACTGCATGTGATTCAACTCCATTTAGGACTGGGAAAAAAACACTAGCTTGCCTTACAAGAAACACAACCTGCTTTTGAGAAAAGAGCACTCTTCTACTCTACTGTGTTTCCTATAGGGTCAGAACAGTGAGCTTGCTCAGAACATAATAACTGTGCTTCCTACACACACGGGCCATATCTAGTTCAACTCTGCTTAGGAACCTGACAAGAAGAGTAGATACCCTTTAGTCCAATACACTGTACTTGCTGGGAACAGACGCCAGTGCTATTTGTCCTGTGTATGGCAATGGCAGCGCAATAGTGACTATTCTTACCATAAAACAACTCTTGCTCTTAAGACCAGAAACTGCATGTGTTTCAACTCCATTTCGGACTGGGAAACAAATGCTAGCTCGCATTACAAGAAACACACTCTGCTTTAGAAAAAAGAGCACTCTTCTACTCTACTGTGTTTCCTATAGGGCAAGAACAGTGAGCTTGCTCAGAACAAATGAACTGTGCTTCCTACACACGGGCCATATCTAGTTCAACTCTGCTTATGAAATTGACAAGAAAAGTAGCTCCTCTTCAGTCCGATACACTGTACTTGCTGGTAACAGACGCCAGTGCTATTTGCACTGTGTATTTCAATGGGAGCACAATAGGGACTTTCCTTACCAGAAAACAACTCTTGCTCGTAGGACCAGAAAGTGCATGTGATTCAACTCCATTTAGGACTGGGAAACAAACTCTAGCTCGCCTTAAAAGAAACACACTCTGCTTTTGATAAAAGAACACTCTTCTACTCTACTGTGTTTCCCATAGGGCCAGAACAGTGAGCTTGCTCAGAAAAAAAGAACTGTGCTTCCTAAACACACGGGGCATATGTAGTTCAACTCTGCTTAGGAAACTGAAAGAACAGTAGCTCCTCTTCAGTCTGATACACTGTAGTTGCTGGGATCAGACGCGAGTGCTATTTGCACTGTGTATGGCAATGGGAGCGCAATAGTGACTTTCCTTAACAGAAAACAACTCTTGCTTGTAGGACCAGAAACTGCATGTGATTCAACTCCATTTAGGACTGGGAAAAAAACACTAGCTTGCCTTACAAGAAACACATCCTGCTTTTGAGAAAAGAGCACTCTTCTACTCCACTGTGTTTCCTATAGGGCCAGAACAGTGAGCTTGCTCAGAACATAATAACTGTGCTTCCTACACACACGGGCCATATCTAGTTCAACTATGCTTAGGAACCTGACAAGAACAGTAGATACCCTTTAGTCAAATACACTGTACTTGCTGGGAACAGACGCCAGTGCTATTTGTCCTGTGTATGGCAATGGCAGCGCAATAGTGACTATTCTTACCATAAAACAACTCTTGCTCTTAAGACCAGAAACTGCATGTGTTTCAACTCCATTTCGGACTGGGAAACAAATGCTAGCTCGCATTACAAGAAACACACTCTGCTTTAGAGAAAAGAGCACTCTTCTACTCTACTGTGTTTCCTATAGGGCAAGAACAGTGAGCTTGCTCAGAACAAATGAACTGTGCTTCCTACACACGGGCCATATCTAGTTCAACTCTGCTTATGAAATTGACAAGAACAGTAGCTCCTCTTCAGTCCGATACACTGTACTTGCTGGTAACAGACGCCAGTGCTATTTGCACTGTGTATGTCAATGGGAGCACAATAGTGACTTTCCTTACCAGAAAACAACTCTTGCTCATAGGACCAGAAACTGCATGTGTTTCACCTCCATTTCGGACTGGGAAACAAACGCTAGCTCGCCTTACAAGAAACACACTCTGCTTTTGAGAAAATAGCGCTCTTCTACTCTACTGTGTTTCCTATGGTGTCCATACAGTGAGCTTGCTCAGAACAAAAAAAAATTGTGCTTCCTACACACACGGCCATATCTAGTTCAAGTCTGCTTAGGAACCTGACAAGAACAGTAACTCCTCTTCAGTCCTATACACTGCACTTGCTGGCAACAGATGCCAGTGCTATTTGTCCTGTGTATGGCAATGGCAGCGCAATAGTGACTTTCCTTACCAGAAATCAACTCTTGCTCATAGTACCAGAAACTGCATGTGTTTCAACTCCATTTAGGACTGGGAAACAAACGCTAGCTCTCCTTACAAGAAAAACACTCTGCTTTAGAAAAAAGACTACTCTTCTACAATACTGTGTTTCCTATGGTGTCCAAAGAGTGAGCTTGCTCAGAACAAAAAAAATTGTGCTTCCTACACACACGGCCATATCTAGTTCAAGTCTGCTTAGGAACCTGACAAGAACAGTAACTCCTCTTCAGTCCTATACACTGCACTTGCTGGCAACAGATGCCAGTGCTATTTGTCCTGTGTATGGCAATGGCAGCGCAATAGTGACTTTCCTTACCAGAAATCAACTCTTGCTCATAGTACCAGAAACTGCATGTGTATCAACTCCGTTTAGGACTGGGAAACAAACGCTAGCTCGCCTTACAAGAAACACACTCTGCTTTAGAAAAAAGAGCACTCTTCTACAATACTGTGTTTCCTATGGGGTCCAAACAGTGAGCTTGCTCAGAACAAAAGAACTGTGCTTCCTACACACACGGACCATATGTAGTTCAACTCTGCTTAGGAACCTGACAAGAACAGTAGCTCCTCTTCAGTCCAACACTGTACTTGCTGGGAACAGACGCGAGTGCTTTTTGCACTGTGTATGGCAATGGGAGCACAATCGTGACTTTCCTTACCAGAAAACAACTCTTGTTCGTAGGACCAGTAACTGCATGTGATTCAACTCCATTTAGGACTAGGAAACAAACACTAGCTTGCCTTACAAGAAACACACTCTGCTTTTGAGAAAAGAGCACTCTTCTACTCTACTGTGTTTCCTATACTGCCAGAACAGTGAGCTTGCTCAGAACATAATAACTGTGCTTCCTACACACACGGGTCATATCTAGTTCAACTCTGCTTAGGAACCTGACAAGAACAGTAGATCCCCTTTAGTCCAATACACTGTACTTGCTGGGAACAGACGCCAGTGCTATTTATCCTGTGTATGGCAATGGCAGCGCAATAGTGACTATTCTTACAATAAAAGAACTCTTGCTCATAGGACCAGAAACTGCATGTGTTTCACCTCCATTTAGGACTGGGAAACAAACGCTAGCTTGCCTTACAAGATACACACTCTGCTTTAGAGAAAAGAGCATTCTTCTACTCTACTGTGTTTCCTATAGGGCCAGAAGAGTGAGCTTGCTCAGAACAAAAGAACTGTGCTTCCTACACACGGGCCATATCTAGTTCACCTCTGCTTAGGAAACTGACAAGAACAGTAGCTCCTCTTCAGTCCGATACACTGTACTTGCTGGGAACAGACGCGAGTGCAATTTGTACTGTATATGGCAATAGGAGTGCAATAGGGACTTTCCTTACCAGAAAACAACTCTTGCTTGTAGGACCAGAAAGTGCATGTGATTCAACTCCATTTAGGACTGGGAAACAAACTCTAGCTCGCCTTAAAAGAAACACACTCTGCTTTTGATAAAAGAACACTCTTCTACTCTACTGTGTTTCACATAGGGCCAGAACAGTGAGCTTGCTCAGAAAAAAAGAACTGTGCTTCCTACACACACGGGGCATATGTAGTTCAACTCTGCTTAGGAAACTGAAAGAACAGTATCTCCTCTTCAGTCCGATACACTGTACTTGCTGGTAACAGACGCGAGTGCTATTTACACTGTGTATGGCAATGGGAGCGCAATAGTGACTTTCCTTAACAGAAAACAACTCTTGCTCGTAGGACCAGAAACTGCATGTGATTCAACTCCATTTAGGACTGGGAAAAAAACACTAGCTTGCCTTACAAGAAACACAACCTGCTTTTGAGAAAAGAGCACTCTTCTACTCTACTGTGTTTCCTATAGGGTCAGAACAGTGAGCTTGCTCAGAACATAATAACTGTGCTTCCTACACACACGGGCCATATCTAGTTCAACTCTGCTTAGGAACCTGACAAGAAGAGTAGATACCCTTGAGTCCAATACACTGTACTTGCTGGGAACAGACGCCAGTGCTATTTGTCCTGTGTATGGCAATGGCAGCGCAATAGTGACTATTCTTACCATAAAACAACTCTTGCTCTTAAGACCAGAAACTGCATGTGTTTCAACTCCATTTCGGACTGGGAAACAAATGCTAGCTCGCATTACAAGAAACACACTCTGCTTTAGAAAAAAGAGCACTCTTCTACTCTACTGTGTTTCCTATAGGGCAAGAACAGTGAGCTTGCTCAGAACAAATGAACTGTGCTTCCTACACACGGGCCATATCTAGTTCAACTCTGCTTATGAAATTGACAAGAACAGTAGCTCCTCTTCAGTCCGATACACTGTACTTGCTGGTAACAGACGCCAGTGCTATTTGCACTGTGTATTTCAATGGGAGCACAATAGGGACTTTCCTTACCAGAAAACAACTCTTGCTCGTAGGACCAGAAAGTGCATGTGATTCAACTCCATTTAGGACTGGGAAACAAACTCTAGCTCGCCTTAAAATAAACACACTCTGCTTTTGATAAAAGAACACTCTTCTACTCTACTGTGTTTCCCATAGGGCCAGAACAGTGAGCTTGCTCAGAAAAAAAGAACTGTGCTTCCTAAACACACGGGGCATATGTAGTTCAACTCTGCTTAGGAAACTGAAAGAACAGTAGCTCCTCTTCAGTCTGATACACTGTAGTTGCTGGGATCAGACGCGAGTGCTATTTGCACTGTGTATGGCAATGGGAGCTCAATAGTGACTTTCCTTAACAGAAAACAACTCTTGCTTGTAGGACCAGAAACTGCATGTGATTCAACTCCATTTAGGACTGGGAAAAAAACACTAGCTTGCCTTACAAGAAACACACCCTGCTTTTGAGAAAAGAGCACTCTTCTACTCCACTGTGTTTCCTATAGGGCCAGAACAGTGAGCTTGCTCAGAACATAATAACTGTGCTTCCTACACACACGGGCCATATCTAGTTCAACTCTGCTTAGGAACCTGACAAGAAGAGTAGATACCCTTTAGTCCAATACACTGTACTTGCTGGGAACAGACGCCAGTGCTATTTGTCCTGTGTATGGCAATGGCAGCGCAATAGTGACTATTCTTACCATAAAACAACTCTTGCTCGTAAGACCAGAAACTGCATGTGTTTCAACTCCATTTCGGACTGGGAAACAAATGCTAGCTCGCATTACAAGAAACACACTCTGCTTTAGAGAAAAGAGCACTCTTCTACTCTACTGTGTTTCCTATAGGGCAAGAACAGTGAGCTTGCTCAGAACAAATGAACTGTGCTTCCTACACACGGGCCATATCTAGTTCAACTCTGCTTATGAAATTGACAAGAACAGTAGCTCCTCTTCAGTCCGATACACTGTACTTGCTGGTAACAGACGCCAGTGCTATTTGCACTGTGTATGTCAATGGGAGCACAATAGTGACTTTCCTTACCAGAAAACAACTCTTGCTCATAGGACCAGAAACTGCATGTGTTTCACCTCCATTTCGGACTGGGAAACAAACGCTAGCTCGCCTTACAAGAAACACACTCTGCTTTTGAGAAAATAGCGCTCTTCTACTCTACTGTGTTTCCTATGGTGTCCATACAGTGAGCTTGCTCAGAACAAAAAAAAATTGTGCTTCCTACACACACGGCCATATCTAGTTCAAGTCTGCTTAGGAACCTGACAAGAACAGTAACTCCTCTTCAGTCCTATACACTGCACTTGCTGGCAACAGATGCCAGTGCTATTTGTCCTGTGTATGGCAATGGCAGCGCAATAGTGACTTTCCTTACCAGAAATCAACTCTTGCTCATAGTACCAGAAACTGCATGTGTTTCAACTCTATTTAGGACTGGGAAACAAACGCTAGCTCTCCTTACAAGAAAAACACTCTGCTTTAGAAAAAAGACTACTCTTCTACAATACTGTGTTTCCTATGGTGTCCAAAGAGTGAGCTTGCTCAGAACAAAAGAACTGTGCTTCCTACACACACGGACCATATGTAGTTCAACTCTGCTTAGGAACCTGACAAGAACAGTAGCTCCTCTTCAGTCCAACACTGTACTTGCTGGGAACAGACGCGAGTGCTATTTGCACTGTGTATGGCAATGGGAGCACAATCGTGACTTTCCTTACCAGAAAACAACTCTTGTTCGTAGGACCAGAAACTGCATGTGATTCAAGTCCATTTAGGACTAGGAAATAAACACTAGCTTGCATTACAAGAAACACACTCTGCTTTAGAGAAAAGAGCACTCTTTTACTCTACTGTGTTTCCTATAGGGCCAGAACAGTGAGCTTGCTCAGAACATAATAACTGTGCTTCCTACACACACGGGCCATATCTAGTTCAACTCTGCTTAGGAACCTGACAAGAACAGTAGATCCCCTTTAGTCCAATACACTGTACTTGCTGGGAACAGACGCCAGTGCTATTTGTCCTGTGTATGGCAATGGCAGCGTAATAGTGACTATTCTTACCATAAAACAACTCTTGCTCATAGGACCAGAAACTGCATGTGTTTCACCTCCATTTAGGACTGGGAAACAAACGCTAGCTCGCCTTACAAGATACACACTCTGCTTTAGAGAAAAGAGCATTCTTCTACTCTACTGTGTTTCCTATAGGGCCAGAACAGTGAGCTTGCTCAGAACATAAGAACTGAGCTTCCTACGCACACGGGCCATATCTAGTTCAACTCTGCTTAGGAAACTGACAAGAACAGTAGCTCCTCTTCAGTCCGATACACTGTACTTGCTGGGAACAGACGCCAGTGCTATTTGCACTGTGTATGTCAATGGGAGCGCAATAGTGACTTTCCTTACCAGAAAACAACTCTTGCTCATAGGACCAGTAACTGCATGTGATTCAACTCCATTTAAGACTGGGAAACAAATGCTACCTCGCCTTACATGAAACACACTCTGCTTTTGAGAAAAGAGCACTCTTCTACTCTACTGTGTTTCCTATGGGGTCCGAACAGTGAGCTTGCTCAGAACAAAAGAACTGTGCTTCCTACACACATGGGCAATATCTAGTTCACCTCTGCTTAGGAAACTGAAAAGAACAGTAGATCCTATTCAGTCCAATACACTGTACTTGCTGGGAACAGACGCGAGTGCTATTTGCACTGTGTATGGCAATGGGAGCACAATAGTGAGTCGCCTTACCAGAAAACAACTCTTGCTCGTAGGACAAAAAACTGCATGTGACTCAACTCCATTTAGGACTGGGAAACAAACTCTAGCTCGCCTTACAAGAAACACACTCTGCTTTTGAGAAAAGAGCACTCTTCTACTCTACTGTGTTTCCCATAGGGCCAGAACGGTGAACTTGCTCAGAACAAAAGAACTGTGCTTCCTACACACACGGGGCATATCTAGTTCAACTCTGCTTAGGAAACTGAAAGAACAGTAGCTCCTTTTCAGTCCCATACACTGTAGTTGCTGGGATCAGACGCGATTGCTATTTGCACTGTGTATGGCAATGGGAGCGCAATAGTGACTTTCCTTAACAGAAAACAACTCTTGCTCATAGGACCAGAAACTGCATGTGATTCAACTCCATTTAGGACTGGGAAAAAAACGCTAGCTAGCCTTACAAGAAACACATCCTGCTTTTGAGAAAAGAGCACTCTTCTACTCTACTGTGTTTCCTATAGGTCCAGAACAGTGAGCATGCTCAGAACATAATAACTGTGCTTCCTACACACACGGGCCATATCTAGTTCAACTCTGCTTAGGAACCTGACAAGAAGAGTAGATACCCTTTAGTCAAATACACTGTACTTGCTGGGAACAGACGCCAGTGCTATTTGTCCTGTGTATGGCAATGGCAGCGCAATAGTGACTATTCTTACCATAAAACAACTCTTGCTCGTAAGACCAGAAACTGCATGTGTTTCAACTCCATTTCGGACTGGGAAACAAATGCTAGCTCGCATTACAAGAAACACACTCTGCTTTAGAGAAAAGAGCACTCTTCTACTCTACTGTGTTTCCTATAGGGCAAGAACAGTGAGCTTGCTCAGAACAAATGAACTGTGCTTCCTACACACGGGCCATATCTAGTTCAACTCTGCTTAGGAAATTGACAAGAACATTAGCTCCTCTTCAGTCCGATACACTGTACTTGCTGGTAACAGACGCCAGTGCTATTTGCACTGTGTATTTCAATGGGAGCGCAATAGGGACTTTCCTTACCAGAAAACAACTCTTGCTCGTAGGACCAGAAACTGCATGTGATTCAACTCCATTTAGGACTGGCAAACAAATGCTAGCTCGCCTTACATCAAACACACTCTGCTTTTGAGAAAAGAGCACTCTTCTACTCTACTGTGTTTCCTATAGGGCCAGAATAGTGAGCTTGCTCAGGACAAAAGAACTGTGCTTCCTACACACGGGCCATATCTAGTTCAACTCTGCTTATGAAACTGACAAGAACAGTAGCTCCTCTTCAGTCTGATACACTGTACTTGCTGGGAACAGATGCGAGTCCTATTTGCACTGTATATGGCAATGAGAACGCAATAGGGACTTTCCTTACCAGAAAACAACTCTTGCTCGTAGGACCAGAATGTGCATGTGATTCAACTCCATTTAGGACTGGGAAAAACAAATGCTACCTCGCCTTACATGAAACACACTCTGCTTTTGAGAAAAGAGCACTCTTCTACTCTACTGTGTTTCCTATGGGGTCCAAACAGTGAGCTTGCTCAGAACAAAAGAACTGTGCTTCCTACACACATGGGCCATATCTAGTTCAACTCTGCTTAGGAAACTAAAAAGAACAGTAGATCCTCTTCAGTCCAATACACTGTACTTGCTGGGAACAGACGCGAGTGCTAGTTGCACTGTGTAGGGCAATTGGAGCACAATAGTTTCTCTTCTTCCCAGAAAACAACTCTTGCTCATAGGACAAAAACTGCATTTGACTCAACTACATTTAGTACTGGGAAACAAACTCTAGCTCGCCTTACAAGAAACACACTCTGCTTTTGAGAAAAGAACACTCTTCTAATCTACTGTGTTTCCCATAGGGACAGAACAATGAGCTTGCTCAGAACAAAAGAACTGTGCTTCCTTCACACACGGGGCATATCTAGTTCAACTCTGCTTAGGAAACTGAGAAGAACAGTAGCTCCTCTTCAGTCCAATACACTGTACTTGCTAGGAACAGACGGGACTGCTATTTGCACTGAGTATGGCAATGGGAGCGCAATAGTGACTTTCCTTACCAGAAAACAACTCTTGCTCGTAGGACTAGAAACTGCATGTGATTCAACTCCATTTAGGACTGGGAAACAAACGCTAGCTCGCTTTACTAGAAACACAGTCTGCTTTTGAGAAAAGAGCACTCTTCTACTCTACTGTGTTTCCTGTGGGGTCCAAACAGTGAGCTTGCTCAGAACAAAAAAAATTGTGCTTCCTATACACATGGCCATATCTAGTTCAAGTCTGCTTAGGAACCTGACAAGAACAGTAGATCCTCTTCAGTCCAATACACTGTACTTGCTGGCAACAGACGCCAGTGCTATTTGTCCTGTGTATGGCAAGGCAGCACAATAGTGACTTTCCTTACCAGAAAACAACTCTTGCTCATAGTACCAGAAACTGCATGGGATTAAACTCGATTTAGGACTGAGAAAAAAACACTAGCTCGCCTTACAAGAAACACACTCTGCTTTAGAGAAAGGAGCACTCATCTAGTCTACTGTGATTCCTATGGGGTCCAAACAGTGAGCTTGCTCAGAACAAAAGAACTGTGCTTCCTACACACACGGACCATATGTAGTTCAACTCTGCTTAGAAACCTGACAAGAAGAGTAGCTCCTCTTCAGTCCAACACTGTACTTCCTGGGAACAGACGCGAGTGCTATTTGCACTGTGTATGGCAATGGGAGCACAATAGTGACTTTCCTAACCAGAAAACAACTCTTGTTCGTAGGACCAGAAACTGCATGTGATTCAACTCCATTTAGGACTAAGAAACAAACGCTAGATTGCCCTACAAGAAACACACTCTGCTTTAGAGAAAAGAGCACTCTTCTACTCTACTGTGTTTCCTAAAGGGCCAGAACAGTGAGCTTGCTCAGAACATAAGAACTGAGCTTCCTACACACACGGGCCATATCTAGTTCAACTCTGCTTAGGAAACTGACAAGAAGAGTAGCTCCTCTTCTATCCGATACACTGTACTTGCTGGGATCAGACGCGAGTGCTATTTGCACTGTGTATGGCAATGGGAGCGCAACAGTGACTTTCCTTACCAGAAAACATCTCTTGCTCGTAGGACCAGAAACTGCATGTGATTCAACTCCATTTAGGACTGGGAAAAAAACGCGAGCTTTCCTTACAAGAAACACACTCTGCTTTTGAGAAAAGAGCACTCTTCTACTCTACTGTGTTTCCTATAGGGCCAGAACAGTGAGCTTGCTCAGAACATAAAAACTGTGCTTCCTACACACACGGGCCATATCTAGTTCAACTCTGCTTAGGAACCTGACAAGAACAGTAGATCCCCTTTACTCCAATACACTGTACTTGCTGGGAACAGACGCCAGTGCTATTTGTCCTGTGTATGGCAATGGCAGCGCAACAGTGACTATTCTTACCATAAAACAACTCTTGCTCGTAGGACCAGAAACTGCATGTGTTTCAACTCCATTTAGGACTGGGAAACAAACGCTAGCTCACCTTACGAGAAACACACTCTGCTTTAGAGAAAAGAGCACTCTTCTACTCTACTGTGTTTCCCATAGGGCCAGAACAGTGAGCTTGCTCAGAACAAAAGAACTGTGCTTCCTACACACGGGCCATATCTAGTTGAACTCTGCTAAGGAAACTGACAAGAACAGTAGCTCCTCTTCAGTCCAATACACTGTACTTGCTGGCAACAGACGCGAGTGCTATTTGCACTGAATATGGCAATGGGAGCGCAATAGGGACTTTCCTTACCAGAAAACAACTCTTGCTAGTAGGACCAGAAAGTGCATGTGTTTCAACTCCATTTAGGACTGGGAAACAAATGCTAGCTCGCCTTTCATGAAACACACTCTGCTTTTGAGAAAAGAGCACTCTTCTACTCTACTGTTTTTCCTATGGGGTCCAAAGAGTGAGCATGCTCAGAACAAAAAAAATTGTGCTTCCTACACACACGGCCATATCTAGTTCAAGTCTGCTTAGAAACCTGACAAGAACAGTAGATCCTCTTCAGTCCAATACACTGTACTTGCTGGCAACAGACGCCAGTGCTATTTGTCCTGTGTATGGCAATGGCATCGCAATAGTGACTTTCCTTACCAGAAAACAACTCTTGCTCATAGGACAAGAAACGGCATGATATTCTACTCCATTTAGGACTGGGAAACAAACGCTAGCTTGCCTTACAAGAAACACACTCTGCTTTAGAGAAAGGAGCACTATTCTACTCTACTGTGTTTCCTATGGGGTCCAAACAGTGAGCTTGCTCAGAACAAAAGAACTGTGCTTCCTATACACACGGACTATATGTAGTTCAACTCTGCTTAGGAACCTGACAAGAACAGTAGCTCCTCTTCAGTCCAACACTGTACTTGCTGGGAACAGACGCGAGTGCTATTTGCACTGTGTATGGCAATGGGCGCGCAATAGTGACTTTCCTTACCAGAAAACAACTCTTGTGCGTAGGACCAGAAACTGCATGTGATTCAACTCCATTTAGGACTAGGAAACAAACGCTAGCTTGCCCTACAAGAAACAAACTCTGCTTTAGAGAAAAGAACACTCTTCTACTCTACTGTGTTTCCTATAGGGCCAGAACATTGAGCTTGCTCAGAACATAAGAACTGAGCTTCCTATGCACACGGGCCATATCTAGTTCAACTCTGCTTAGGAAACTGACAAGAACAGTAGCTCCTCTTCAGTCCGATACACTGTACTTGCTGGGATCAGACGCGAGTGCTATTTGCACTGTGTCTGGCAATGGGAGCGCAATAGTGACTTTTCTTAACAGAATACAACTCTTGCTCGTAGGACCAGAAACTGCATGTGATTCAACTCCATTTAGGACTGGGAAAAAAACACTAGCTTGCCTTACAAGAAACACACCCTGCTTTTGAGAAAAGAGCACTCTTCTACTCTACTGTGTTTCCTATAGGGCCAGAACAGTGAGCTTGCTCAGAACATAATAACTGTGCTTCCTACACACACGGGCCATATCTAGTTCAACTCTGCTTAGGAACCTGACAAGAACAGTAGATACCCTTTAGTCCAATACACTGTACTTGCTGGGAACATACGCCAGTGCTATTTGTCCTGTGTATGGCAATGGCAGCGCAATAGTGACTATTCTTACCATAAAACAACTCTTGCTCGTAGGACCAGAAACTGCATGTGTTTCAACTCCATTTCGGACTGGGAAACAAATGCTAGCTCGCCTTACAAGAAACACAGTCTGCTTTAGAGAAAAGAGCATTCTTTTACTCTACTGTGTTTCCTATAGGGCAAGAACAGTGAGCTTGCTCAGAACAAAAGAACTGTGCTTCCTACACACATGAGCAATATCTAGTTCACCTCTGCTTAGGAAACTGAAAAGAACAGTAGATCCTATTCAGTCCAATACACTGTACTTGCTGGGAACAGACGCGAGTGCTATTTGCACTGTGTATGGCAATGGGAGCGCAATAGTGACTTTCCTTAACAGAAAACAACTCTTGCTCATAGGACCAGAAACTGCATGTGATTCAACTCCATTTAAGACTGGGAAAAAAACACTAGCTTGCCTTACATGAAACACACCCTGCTTTTGAGAAAAGAGCACTCTTCTACTCTACTGTGTTTCCTATAGGGCCAGAACAGTGAGCTTGCTCAGAACATAATAACTGTGCTTCCTACACACACGGGGCATATCCAGTTCAACTCTGGTTAGGAAACTGAGAAGAACAGTAGCTCCTCTTCAGTCCAATACACTGTACTTGCTAGGAACAGACGGGAGTGCTATTTGCACTGTGTATGGCAATGGGAGTGCAATAGTGACTTTCCTTACCAGAAAACAACTCTTGCTCATAGTACCAGAAACTGCATGGGATTCAACTCCATTTAGGACTGGGAAACAAACGCTAGCTCGCCTGACAAGAAACACACTCTGCTTTAGAGGAAGGAGCACTCTTCTAGTCTACTGTGTTTCCTATGTGGTCCAAACAGTGAGCTTGCTCAGAACAAAAGAATTGTGCTTCCTACACACAGGGACCATATGTAGTTCAACTCTTCTTAGGAACCTGACAAGAACAGTAGCTCCTCTTCACTCCAACACTGTACTTGCTGGGAACAGACGCTAGTGCTATTTGTACTGTGTATGGCAATGGCAGCGCAATAGTGACTTTCCTTACCAGAAAACAACTCTTGCTCATAGGACCAGAAACTGCATGTGATTCAACTCAATTTAGGACTGGGAAACAAACGCAACCTCGCCTTACATGAAAGACACTCTGCTTTTGAGAAAAGAGCACTCTTCTACTCTACTGTGTTTCCTAAGGGGTCCGAACAGTAAGCTTGCTCAGAACAAAGAACTGTGCTTCCTACACACATGGGAGATATCTAGTTCACCTCTGCTTAGGAAACTGAAAAGAACAGTAGATCCTATTCAGTCCAATACACTGTACTTGCTGGGAACAGACGAGAGGGCTATTTGCACTGTGTATGGCAATGGGAGCACAATCGTGACTCTTCTTACCAGAAAACAACTCTTGCTCGTAGGACAAAAAACTGCATGTGACTCAACTCCATTTAGGACTGGGAAACAAACTCTAGCTCGCCTTACGAGAAACACACTCTGCTTTTGAGAAAAGAACACTCTTCTACTCTACTGTGTTTCCCATAGGGCTAGAACAGTGAGCTTGCTCAGAACAAAAGAACTGTGCTTCCTACACACACGGGGCATATCTAGTTCAACTCTGCTTAGGAAACTGAGAAGAACAGTAGCTCCTCTTCAGTCCAATATACTGTACTTGCTAGGAACAGACGGGTGTGCTATTTGCACTGTGTATGGCAATGGCAGTGCAATAGTGACTTTCCTTACCAGAAAACAACTCTTGCTCGTAGGACCAGAAACTGCATGTGATTCAACTCCATTTAGGACTGGGAAACAAACGCTAGCTCGCCTTACAAGAAACACACTCTGCTTTAGAGAAAAGAGCACTCTTCTACTCTACTGTTTTTCCTTTAGGGCCAGAACAGTGAGCTTGCTCAGAACAAAAGAACTGTGCTTCATACACACGGGCCATATCTTGTTCAACTCTGCTTAGGAAACTGACAAGAACAGTAGCTCCTCTTCAGTCCGATATACTGTACTTGCTGCGAACAGACGCGAGGGCTATTTGCACTGTATATGGCAATGGGAGTGCAATAGTGACTTTCCTTACAAGAAAACAACTCTTGCTCGTAGGACCAGAAAGTGCATGTGATTTAACTCCATTTAGGACTAGGAAACAAATCTAGCTCGCGTTACATGAAACACACTCTGCTTTTGAGAAAAGAACACTCTTCTACTCTACTGTGTTTCCTATGGGGTCCAAACAGTGAGCTTGCTCAGAACAAAAAAAATTGTGCTTCCTACACACACGGCCATATCTAGATCAAGTCTGCTTAGGAACCTGACAAGAACAGTAGATCCTCTTCAGTCCAATACACTGTACTTGCTGGCAACAGACGCCAGTGCTATTTGTCCTGTGTATGACAATGGCACCGCAATAGTGACTTTCCTTACCCGAAAACAACTCTTGCTCATAGTACCAGAAACTGCATGGGATTCAACTCCATTTAGGACTGGGAAACAAACACTAGCTCGCCTTACAAGAAAAACACTCTGCTTTAGAGAAAGGAGCACTCTTCTAGTCTACTGTGTTTCCTATGGGGTCCAAACAGTGAGCTTGCTCAGAACAAAAGAACTGTGCTTCATACACACGGGCCATATCTTGTTCAACTCTGCTTAGGAAACTGACAAGAACAGTAGCTCCTCTTCAGTCCAATATACTGTACTTGCTGCGAAGTGACGCGAGGGCTATTTGCACTGTATATGGCAATGGGAGTGCAATAGTGACTTTCCTTACCAGAAAACAACTCTTGCTCGTAGGACCAGAAAGTGCATGTGATTCAACTCCATTTAGGACTGGGAAACAAACTCTAGCTCGCCTTACGAGAAACACACTCTGCTTTTGAGAAAAGAACACTCTTCTACTCTACTGTGTTTCCCATAGGGCTAGAACAGTGAGCTTGCTCAGAACAAAAGAACTGTGCTTCCTACACACACGGGGCATATCTAGTTCAACTCTGCTTAGGAAACTGAGAAGAACAGTAGCTCCTCTTCAGTCCAATATACTGTACTTGCTAGGAACAGACGGGAGTGCTATTTGCACTGTGTATGGCAATGGCAGTGCAATAGTGACTTTCCTTACCAGAAAACAACTCTTGCTCGTAGGACCAGAAACTGCATGTGATTCAAATCCATTTAGGACTGGGAAACAAACGCTAGCTCGCCTTACAAGAAACACCCTCTGCTTTAGAGAAAAGAGCACTCTTCTACTCTACTGTTTTTCCTATAGGGCCAGAACAGTGAGCTTGCTCAGAACAAAAGAACTGTGCTTCATACACACGGGCCATATCTTGTTCAACTCTGCTTAGGAAACTGACAAGAACAGTAGCTCCTCTTCAGTCCGATATACTGTACTTGCTGCGAACAGACGCGAGGGCTATTTGCACTGTATATGGCAATGGGAGTGCAATAGTGACTTTCCTTACAAGAAAACAACTCTTGCTCGTAGGACCAGAAAGTGCATGTGATTCAACTCCATTTAGGACTAGGAAACAAATCTAGCTCGCGTTACATGAAACACACGCTGCTTTTGAGAAAAGAACACTCTTCTACTCTACTGTGTTTCCTATGGGGTCCAAACAGTGAGCTTGCTCAGAACAAAAAAAATTGTGCTTCCTACACACACGGCCATATCTAGATCAAGTCTGCTTAGGAACCTGACAAGAACAGTAGATCCTCTTCAGTCCAATACACTGTACTTGCTGGCAACAGACGCCAGTGCTATTTGTCCTGTGTATGACAATGGCACCGCAATAGTGACTTTCCTTACCCGAAAACAACTCTTGCTCATAGTACCAGAAACTGCATGGGATTCAACTCCATTTAGGACTGGGAAACAAACACTAGCTCGCCTTACAAGAAAAACACTCTGCTTTAGAGAAAGGAGCACTCTTCTAGTCTACTGTGTTTCCTATGGGGTCCAAACAGTGAGCTTGCTCAGAACAAAAGAACTGTGCTTCATACACACGGGCCATATCTTGTTCAACTCTGCTTAGGAAACTGACAAGAACAGTAGCTCCTCTTCAGTCCAATATACTGTATTGCTGCGAAGTGACGCGAGGGCTATTTGCACTGTATATGGCAATGGGAGTGCAATAGTGACTTTCCTTACCAGAAAACAACTCTTGCTCGTAGGACCAGAAAGTGCATGTGATTCAACTCCATTTAGGACTGGGAAACAAATGCTAGCTCGCCTTACATGAAACACACTCTGCTTTTGAGAAAAGAGCACTCCTCTACTCTACTGTGTATCCTATGGGGTCCAAACAGTGAGCTTGCTCAGAACAAAAGAACTGTGCTTCCTGCACACATGGACCATATCTAGTTCAACTCTGCTTAGGAAACTGAAAAGAACAGTAGATCCTATTCAGTCCAATACACTGTACTTGCTGGGAACAGACGCGAGTGCTATTTGCACAGTGTATGGCAATTGGAGCACAATAGTGACTCTTCTTACCAGAAAACATCTCTTGCTCATAGGACAAAAAACTGCATGTGACTCAACTACATTTAGGACTGGGAAACAAACTCTAGCTCGCCTTATGAGAAACACACTCTGCTTTTGAGAAAAGAGCACTCTTCTACTCTACTGTGTTTCCTATAGCGCCAGAACAGTGAGCTTGCTCAGAACATAAGAACTGAGCTTCCTATGCACACGGGCCATATCTAGTTCAACTCTGCTTAGGAAACTGACAAGAACAGTAGCTCCTCTTCAGTCCGATACACTGTACTTGCTGGGAACAGATGCCAGTGCTATTTGCACTGTGTATGGCAATGGGATTGCAATAGTGACTTTCCTTACCAGAAAACAACTCTGGCTCATAGGACCAGAAACTGCATGTGATTCAACTCCATTTAGGACTGGGAAACAAACGCTACCTCGCCTTACATGAAACACACTCTGCTTTTGAGAAAAGAGCACTCTTCTACTCTACTGTGTTTCCTCTGGGGTCCGAACAGTAAGTTTGCCCAGAACAAAAGAACTGTGCTTCCTACACACATGGGCCATATCTAGTTCACCTCTGCTTAGGAAACTGAAAAGAACAGTAGATCCTATACAGTCCAATACACTGTACTTGCTGGGAACAGACGCGAGTGCTATTTGCATGGTGTATGGCAATGGGAGCACAATAGTGACTCGTCTTACCAGAAAACAACTCTTGCTCGTAGGACAAAAAACTGCATGTGACTCAACTCCATTTAGGACTGGGAAACAAACGCTAGCTTGCCTTACAAGAAACATACTCTGCTTTTGAGAAAAGAGCACTCTTCTACTCTACTGTGTTTCCTTTAGGGCCAGAACAGTGAGCTTGCTCAGAACATAATAACTGTGCTTCCTACACACACGGGCCATATCTAGTTCAACTCTGCTTAGGAACCTGACAAGAACAGTAGATCCCCTTTAGTCCAATACACTGTACTTGCTGGGAACATACGCCAGTGCTATTTGTCCTGTGTATGGCAATGGCAGCGCAATAGTGACTATTCTTACCATAAAACAACTCTTGCTCGTAGGACCAGAAACTGCATGTGATTCAACTCCATTTAGGACTGGGAAACAAACGCTAGCTCGCCTTACAAGAAACACAGTCTGCTTTTGAGAAAAGAGCACTCTTTTACTCTACTGTGTTTCCTATGGGGTCCGAACAGTAAGTTTGCTCAGAACAAAAGAACTGTGCTTCCTACACACGGGCCATATTTAGTTCATCTCTGCTTAGGAAACTGACAAGAACAGTAGCTCCTCTTCAGTCCGATACACTGTACTTGCTGGGAACAGACGCGAGTGATATTTGCACTGTGTATGGCAATGGGAGTGCAATAGTGACTTTCCTTACCAGAAAACAACTCTTGCTCGTAGGACCAGAAACTGCATGCGATTCAACTCCATTTAGGACTGGGAAACAAACGCTAGCTTGCCTTACAGGAAACACAGTCTGCTTTTGAGAAAAGAGCACTCTTCTACTCTACTGTGTTTCCTATGGGGTCCAAACAGTGAGCTTGCTCAGAACAAAAGAACTGTGCTTCCTACACACATGGGCCATATCTAGTTCAACTCTACTTAAGAAACTGACAAGAACAGTAGATCCTCTTCAGTCCAATACACTGTACTTGCTGGGAACAGACGCGAGTGCTCTTTGCACTGTGTAGGGAAATTGGAGCAAATAGTGACTCGTCTTCCAAAAACAACTCTTGCTCGTAGGACCAGAAACTGCCTGTGACTCAACTCCATTTAGGACTGGGAAACAAACTCTAGCTCGCCTTACAAGAAACACACTCTGCTTTTGAGAAAAGAGCACTCTTCTACTCTACTGTGTTTCCCATAGGGCCAGAACGGTGAACTTGCTCAGAACAAAAGAACTGTGCTTCCTACACAGACGGGGCATATCTACTTCAACTCTGCTTAGGAAACTGAAAGAACAGTAGCTCGTTTCAGTCCAATACACTGTACTTGCTGGGATCAGACGCAAGTGCTATTTGCAATGTGTATGGCAATGGGAGCGCAATAGTGACTTTCCTTAAAAGAAAACAACTCTTGCACGTAGGACCAGAAACTGCATGTGATTCAACTCCATTTAGGATGAGGAAACAAACTCTAGCCCGTCTTACAAGAAACACACTCTGCTTTTGAGAAAAGAACACTCTTCTACTCTACTGTGTTTCCCATAGGGCCAGTACAGTGAGCTTGCTCAGAACAAAAGAACTGTGCTTCCTACACACACGGGCCATATCTAGTTCAACTCTGCATAGGAAACTGAGAAGAACAGTAGCTCCTCTTCAGTCCAATACACTATACTTGCTAGGAACAGACAGGAGTGCTAATTGCACTGTGTATGGCAATGGGAGCGCAATAGTGACTTTCCTTACCAGAAAACAACTCTTGCTCATAGGACCAGAAACTGCATGTGATTCAACTCCATTTAGGACTGGGAAACAAACACTAGCTCGCCTTACAAGAAACACACTGTGCTTTTGAGAAAAGAGCACTCTTCTACTCTACTGTGTTTCTTATGGGTTCCATATGTGAGCTTGCTCAGAACAAAAAAAATTGTGCTTCCTACACACACGGCCATATCTAGTTCAAGTCTGCTTAGGAACCTGACAAGAACAGTAGCTCCTCTTCAGTCCAATACACTGTACTTGCTGGCAACAGATGCCAGTGCTATTTGTCCTGTGTATGGCAATGGCAGCGCAATAGTGACTTTCCTTACCAGAAACCAACTCTTGCTCATAGTACCAGAAACTGCATGTGTATCAACTCCGTTTAGGACTGGGAAACAAACGCTAGCTCGCCTTACAAGAAACACACTCTGCTTTAGAAAAAAGAGCACTCTTCTACAATACTGTGTTTCCTATGGGGTCCAAACAGTGAGCTTGCTCAGAACAAAAGAACTGTGCTTCCTACACACACGGGCCATATCTAGTTCAACTCTGCTTAGGAAACTAACAGGAACAGTAGCTCCTCTTCAGTCCAACACTGTACTTGCTGGGAACAGACGCGAGTGCTTTTTGCACTGTGTATGGCAATGGGAGCACAATCGTGACTTTCCTTACCAGAAAACAACTCTTGTTCGTAGGACCAGTAACTGCATGTGATTCAACTCCATTTAGGACTAGGAAACAAACACTAGCTTGCCTTACAAGAAACACACTCTGCTTTTGAGAAAAGAGCACTCTTCTACTCTACTGTGTTTCCTATACTGCCAGAACAGTGAGCTTGCTCAGAACATAATAACTGTGCTTCCTACACACACGGGTCATATCTAGTTCAACTCTGCTTAGGAACCTGACAAGAACAGTAGATCCCCTTTAGTCCAATACACTGTACTTGCTGGGAACAGACGCCAGTGCTATTTATCCTGTGTATGGCAATGGCAGCGCAATAGTGACTATTCTTACAATAAAAGAACTCTTGCTCATAGGACCAGAAACTGCATGTGTTTCACCTCCATTTAGGACTGGGAAACAAACGCTAGCTTGCCTTACAAGATACACACTCTGCTTTAGAGAAAAGAGCATTCTTCTACTCTACTGTGTTTCCTATAGGGCCAGAAGAGTGAGCTTGCTCAGAACAAAAGAACTGTGCTTCCTACACACGGGCCATATCTAGTTCACCTCTGCTTAGGAAACTGACAAGAACAGTAGCTCCTCTTCAGTCCGATACACTGTACTTGCTGGGAACAGACGCGAGTGCAATTTGTACTGTATATGGCAATAGGAGTGCAATAGGGACTTTCCTTACCAGAAAACAACTCTTGCTTGTAGGACCAGAAAGTGCATGTGATTCAACTCCATTTAGGACTGGGAAACAAACTCTAGCTCGCCTTAAAAGAAACACACTCTGCTTTTGATAAAAGAACACTCTTCTACTCTACTGTGTTTCACATAGGGCCAGAACAGTGAGCTTGCTCAGAAAAAAAGAACTGTGCTTCCTACACACACGGGGCATATGTAGTTCAACTCTGCTTAGGAAACTGAAAGAACAGTATCTCCTCTTCAGTCCGATACACTGTACTTGCTGGTAACAGACGCGAGTGCTATTTACACTGTGTATGGCAATGGGAGCACAATAGTGACTTTCCTTAACAGAAAACAACTCTTGCTCGTAGGACCAGAAACTGCATGTGATTCAACTCCATTTAGGACTGGGAAAAAAACACTAGCTTGCCTTACAAGAAACACAACCTGCTTTTGAGAAAAGAGCACTCTTCTACTCTACTGTGTTTCCTATAGGGTCAGAACAGTGAGCTTGCTCAGAACATAATAACTGTGCTTCCTACACACACGGGCCATATCTAGTTCAACTCTGCTTAGGAACCTGACAAGAAGAGTAGATACCCTTTAGTCCAATACACTGTACTTGCTGGGAACAGACGCCAGTGCTATTTGTCCTGTGTATGGCAATGGCAGCGCAATAGTGACTATTCTTACCATAAAACAACTCTTGCTCTTAAGACCAGAAACTGCATGTGTTTCAACTCCATTTCGGACTGGGAAACAAATGCTAGCTCGCATTACAAGAAACACACTCTGCTTTAGAAAAAAGAGCACTCTTCTACTCTACTGTGTTTCCTATAGGGCAAGAACAGTGAGCTTGCTCAGAACAAATGAACTGTGCTTCCTACACACGGGCCATATCTAGTTCAACTCTGCTTATGAAATTGACAAGAACAGTAGCTCCTCTTCAGTCCGATACACTGTACTTGCTGGTAACAGACGCCAGTGCTATTTGCACTGTGTATTTCAATGGGAGCACAATAGGGACTTTCCTTACCAGAAAACAACTCTTGCTCGTAGGACCAGAAAGTGCATGTGATTCAACTCCATTTAGGACTGGGAAACAAACTCTAGCTCGCCTTAAAATAAACACACTCTGCTTTTGATAAAAGAACACTCTTCTACTCTACTGTGTTTCCCATAGGGCCAGAACAGTGAGCTTGCTCAGAAAAAAAGAACTGTGCTTCCTAAACACACGGGGCATATGTAGTTCAACTCTGCTTAGGAAACTGAAAGAACAGTAGCTCCTCTTCAGTCTGATACACTGTAGTTGCTGGGATCAGACGCGAGTGCTATTTGCACTGTGTATGGCAATGGGAGCTCAATAGTGACTTTCCTTAACACAAAACAACTCTTGCTTGTAGGACCAGAAACTGCATGTGATTCAACTCCATTTAGGACTGGGAAAAAAACACTAGCTTGCCTTACAAGAAACACACCCTGCTTTTGAGAAAAGAGCACTCTTCTACTCCACTGTGTTTCCTATAGGGCCAGAACAGTGAGCTTGCTCAGAACATAATAACTGTGCTTCCTACACACACGGGCCATATCTAGTTCAACTCTGCTTAGGAACCTGACAAGAAGAGTAGATACCCTTTAGTCCAATACACTGTACTTGCTGGGAACAGACGCCAGTGCTATTTGTCCTGTGTATGGCAATGGCAGCGCAATAGTGACTATTCTTACCATAAAACAACTCTTGCTCGTAAGACCAGAAACTGCATGTGTTTCAACTCCATTTCGGACTGGGAAACAAATGCTAGCTCGCATTACAAGAAACACACTCTGCTTTAGAGAAAAGAGCACTCTTCTACTCTACTGTGTTTCCTATAGGGCAAGAACAGTGAGCTTGCTCAGAACAAATGAACTGTGCTTCCTACACACGGGCCATATCTAGTTCAACTCTGCTTATGAAATTGACAAGAACAGTAGCTCCTCTTCAGTCCGATACACTGTACTTGCTGGTAACAGACGCCAGTGCTATTTGCACTGTGTATGTCAATGGGAGCACAATAGTGACTTTCCTTACCAGAAAACAACTCTTGCTCATAGGACCAGAAACTGCATGTGTTTCACCTCCATTTCGGACTGGGAAACAAACGCTAGCTCGCCTTACAAGAAACACACTCTGCTTTTGAGAAAATAGCGCTCTTCTACTCTACTGTGTTTCCTATGGTGTCCATACAGTGAGCTTGCTCAGAACAAAAAAAAATTGTGCTTCCTACACACACGGCCATATCTAGTTCAAGTCTGCTTAGGAACCTGACAAGAACAGTAACTCCTCTTCAGTCCTATACACTGCACTTGCTGGCAACAGATGCCAGTGCTATTTGTCCTGTGTATGGCAATGGCAGCGCAATAGTGACTTTCCTTACCAGAAATCAACTCTTGCTCATAGTACCAGAAACTGCATGTGTTTCAACTCTATTTAGGACTGGGAAACAAACGCTAGCTCTCCTTACAAGAAAAACACTCTGCTTTAGAAAAAAGACTACTCTTCTACAATACTGTGTTTCCTATGGTGTCCAAAGAGTGAGCTTGCTCAGAACAAAAGAACTGTGCTTCCTACACACACGGACCATATGTAGTTCAACTCTGCTTAGGAACCTGACAAGAACAGTAGCTCCTCTTCAGTCCAACACTGTACTTGCTGGGAACAGACGCGAGTGCTATTTGCACTGTGTATGGCAATGGGAGCACAATCGTGACTTTCCTTACCAGAAAACAACTCTTGTTCGTAGGACCAGAAACTGCATGTGATTCAAGTCCATTTAGGACTAGGAAATAAACACTAGCTTGCATTACAAGAAACACACTCTGCTTTAGAGAAAAGAGCACTCTTTTACTCTACTGTGTTTCCTATAGGGCCAGAACAGTGAGCTTGCTCAGAACATAATAACTGTGCTTCCTACACACACGGGCCATATCTAGTTCAACTCTGCTTAGGAACCTGACAAGAACAGTAGATCCCCTTTAGTCCAATACACTGTACTTGCTGGGAACAGACGCCAGTGCTATTTGTCCTGTGTATGGCAATGGCAGCGTAATAGTGACTATTCTTACCATAAAACAACTCTTGCTCATAGGACCAGAAACTGCATGTGTTTCACCTCCATTTAGGACTGGGAAACAAACGCTAGCTCGCCTTACAAGATACACACTCTGCTTTAGAGAAAAGAGCATTCTTCTACTCTACTGTGTTTCCTATAGGGCCAGAACAGTGAGCTTGCTCAGAACATAAGAACTGAGCTTCCTACGCACACGGGCCATATCTAGTTCAACTCTGCTTAGGAAACTGACAAGAACAGTAGCTCCTCTTCAGTCCGATACACTGTACTTGCTGGGAACAGACGCCAGTGCTATTTGCACTGTGTATGTCAATGGGAGCGCAATAGTGACTTTCCTTACCAGAAAACAACTCTTGCTCATAGGACCAGTAACTGCATGTGATTCAACTCCATTTAAGACTGGGAAACAAATGCTACCTCGCCTTACATGAAACACACTCTGCTTTTGAGAAAAGAGCACTCTTCTACTCTACTGTGTTTCCTATGGGGTCCGAACAGTGAGCTTGCTCAGAACAAAAGAACTGTGCTTCCTACACACATGGGCAATATCTAGTTCACCTCTGCTTAGGAAACTGAAAAGAACAGTAGATCCTATTCAGTCCAATACACTGTACTTGCTGGGAACAGACGCGAGTGCTATTTGCACTGTGTATGGCAATGGGAGCACAATAGTGAGTCGCCTTACCAGAAAACAACTCTTGCTCGTAGGACAAAAAACTGCATGTGACTCAACTCCATTTAGGACTGGGAAACAAACTCTAGCTCGCCTTACAAGAAACACACTCTGCTTTTGAGAAAAGAGCACTCTTCTACTCTACTGTGTTTCCCATAGGGCCAGAACGGTGAACTTGCTCAGAACAAAAGAACTGTGCTTCCTACACACACGGGGCATATCTAGTTCAACTCTGCTTAGGAAACTGAAAGAACAGTAGCTCCTTTTCAGTCCCATACACTGTAGTTGCTGGGATCAGACGCGATTGCTATTTGCACTGTGTATGGCAATGGGAGCGCAATAGTGACTTTCCTTAACAGAAAACAACTCTTGCTCATAGGACCAGAAACTGCATGTGATTCAACTCCATTTAGGACTGGGAAAAAAACGCTAGCTAGCCTTACAAGAAACACATCCTGCTTTTGAGAAAAGAGCACTCTTCTACTCTACTGTGTTTCCTATAGGTCCAGAACAGTGAGCATGCTCAGAACATAATAACTGTGCTTCCTACACACACGGGCCATATCTAGTTCAACTCTGCTTAGGAACCTGACAAGAAGAGTAGATACCCTTTAGTCAAATACACTGTACTTGCTGGGAACAGACGCCAGTGCTATTTGTCCTGTGTATGGCAATGGCAGCGCAATAGTGACTATTCTTACCATAAAACAACTCTTGCTCGTAAGACCAGAAACTGCATGTGTTTCAACTCCATTTCGGACTGGGAAACAAATGCTAGCTCGCATTACAAGAAACACACTCTGCTTTAGAGAAAAGAGCACTCTTCTACTCTACTGTGTTTCCTATAGGGCAAGAACAGTGAGCTTGCTCAGAACAAATGAACTGTGCTTCCTACACACGGGCCATATCTAGTTCAACTCTGCTTAGGAAATTGACAAGAACATTAGCTCCTCTTCAGTCCGATACACTGTACTTGCTGGTAACAGACGCCAGTGCTATTTGCACTGTGTATTTCAATGGGAGCGCAATAGGGACTTTCCTTACCAGAAAACAACTCTTGCTCGTAGGACCAGAAACTGCATGTGATTCAACTCCATTTAGGACTGGCAAACAAATGCTAGCTCGCCTTACATCAAACACACTCTGCTTTTGAGAAAAGAGCACTCTTCTACTCTACTGTGTTTCCTATAGGGCCAGAATAGTGAGCTTGCTCAGGACAAAAGAACTGTGCTTCCTACACACGGGCCATATCTAGTTCAACTCTGCTTATGAAACTGACAAGAACAGTAGCTCCTCTTCAGTCTGATACACTGTACTTGCTGGGAACAGATGCGAGTCCTATTTGCACTGTATATGGCAATGAGAACGCAATAGGGACTTTCCTTACCAGAAAACAACTCTTGCTCGTAGGACCAGAATGTGCATGTGATTCAACTCCATTTAGGACTGGGAAAAACAAATGCTACCTCGCCTTACATGAAACACACTCTGCTTTTGAGAAAAGAGCACTCTTCTACTCTACTGTGTTTCCTATGGGGTCCAAACAGTGAGCTTGCTCAGAACAAAAGAACTGTGCTTCCTACACACATGGGCCATATCTAGTTCAACTCTGCTTAGGAAACTAAAAAGAACAGTAGATCCTCTTCAGTCCAATACACTGTACTTGCTGGGAACAGACGCGAGTGCTAGTTGCACTGTGTAGGGCAATTGGAGCACAATAGTTTCTCTTCTTCCCAGAAAACAACTCTTGCTCATAGGACAAAAACTGCATTTGACTCAACTACATTTAGTACTGGGAAACAAACTCTAGCTCGCCTTACAAGAAACACACTCTGCTTTTGAGAAAAGAACACTCTTCTAATCTACTGTGTTTCCCATAGGGACAGAACAATGAGCTTGCTCAGAACAAAAGAACTGTGCTTCCTTCACACACGGGGCATATCTAGTTCAACTCTGCTTAGGAAACTGAGAAGAACAGTAGCTCCTCTTCAGTCCAATACACTGTACTTGCTAGGAACAGACGGGACTGCTATTTGCACTGAGTATGGCAATGGGAGCGCAATAGTGACTTTCCTTACCAGAAAACAACTCTTGCTCGTAGGACTAGAAACTGCATGTGATTCAACTCCATTTAGGACTGGGAAACAAACGCTAGCTCGCTTTACTAGAAACACAGTCTGCTTTTGAGAAAAGAGCACTCTTCTACTCTACTGTGTTTCCTGTGGGGTCCAAACAGTGAGCATGCTCAGAACAAAAAAAATTGTGCTTCCTACACACACGGCCATATCTAGTTCAAGTCTGCTTAGAAACCTGACAAGAACAGTAGATCCTCTTCAGTCCAATACACTGTACTTGCTGGCAACAGACGCCAGTGCTATTTGTCCTGTGTATGGCAATGGCATCGCAATAGTGACTTTCCTTACCAGAAAACAACTCTTGCTCATAGGACAAGAAACGGCATGATATTCTACTCCATTTAGGACTGGGAAACAAACGCTAGCTTGCCTTACAAGAAACACACTCTGCTTTAGAGAAAGGAGCACTATTCTACTCTACTGTGTTTCCTATGGGGTCCAAACAGTGAGCTTGCTCAGAACAAAAGAACTGTGCTTCCTATACACACGGACTATATGTAGTTCACTCTGCTTAGGAACCTGACAAGAACAGTAGCTCCTCTTCAGTCCAACACTGTACTTGCTGGGAACAGACGCGAGTGCTATTTGCACTGTGTATGGCAATGGGCGCGCAATAGTGACTTTCCTTACCAGAAAACAACTCTTGTGCGTAGGACCAGAAACTGCATGTGATTCAACTCCATTTAGGACTAGGAAACAAACGCTAGCTTGCCCTACAAGAAACAAACTCTGCTTTAGAGAAAAGAACACTCTTCTACTCTACTGTGTTTCCTATAGGGCCAGAACATTGAGCTTGCTCAGAACATAAGAACTGAGCTTCCTATGCACACGGGCCATATCTAGTTCAACTCTGCTTAGGAAACTGACAAGAACAGTAGCTCCTCTTCAGTCCGATACACTGTACTTGCTGGGATCAGACGCGAGTGCTATTTGCACTGTGTCTGGCAATGGGAGCGCAATAGTGACTTTTCTTAACAGAATACAACTCTTGCTCGTAGGACCAGAAACTGCATGTGATTCAACTCCATTTAGGACTAGGAAACAAACGCTAGCTCGCCTTACAAGAAACACAGTCGGCTTTTGAGAAAAGAGCACTCTTCTACTCTACTGTGTTTCCTATGGGGTCCAAACAGTGAGATTGCTCAGAACAAAAAAAAATTGTGCTTCCTACACACACGGCCATATCTAGTTCAAGTCTGCTTAGGAACCTGACAAGAACAGTAGATCCTCTTCAGTCCAATACACTGTACTTGCTGGCAACAGACGCCAGTGCTATTTGTCCTGTGTATGGCAATGGCAGCGCAATAGTGACTTTCCTTACCAGAAAACAACTCTTGCTCATAGGACCAGTAACTGCATGTGATTCAACTCCATTTAAGACTGGGAAACAAATGCTACCTCGCCTTACATGAAACACACTCTGCTTTTGAGAAAAGAGCACTCTTCTACTCTACTGTGTTTCCTATGGGGTCCGAACAGTGAGCTTGCTCAGAACAAAAGAACTGTGCTTCCTACACACATGGGCAATATCTAGTTCACCTCTGCTTGGGAAACTGAAAAGAACAGTAGATCCTATTCAGTCCAATACACTGTACTTGCTGGGAACAGATGCGAGTGCTATTTGCACTGTGTATGGCAATGGGAGCACAATAGTGACTCCCCTTACCAGAAAACAACTCTTGCTCGTAGGACCAGAAACTGCATGTGTCTACTCCATTTAGGACTGGGAAACAAACTCTAGCTCGCCTTATAAGAAACACACTCTGCTTTTGAGAAAAGAGCACTCTTCTACTCTACTGTGTTTCCCATAGGGCCAGAACGGTGAACTTGCTCAGAACAAAAGAATTGTGCTTCCTACACACACGGGGCATATCTAGTTCAACTCTGCTTAGGAAACTGAAAGAACAGTAGCTCCTTTCAGTCCGATACACTGTACTTGCTGGGATCAGACGCAAGTGCTATTTGCACTGTGTATGGCAATGGGAGCGCAATAGTGACTTTCCTTAACAGAAAACAACTCTTGCTCGTAGGACCAGAAACTGCATGTGATTCAACTCCATTTAGGACTGGGAAACAAACTCTAGCCCGCCTTACAAGAAACACACTCCGCTTTTGAGAAAAGAATACTCTTCTACTCTACTGTGTTTCCCATAGGGCCAGTACAGTGAGCTTGCTCAGAACAAAAGAACTGTGCTTCCTACACACACGGGCCATACCTAGTTCAACTCTGCTTAGGAAACTGAGAAGAACAGTAGCTCCTCTTCATTGCAATACACTATACTTGCTAGGGACAGACGGGAGTGCTATTTGCACTGTGTATGGCAATGGGAGCGCAATAGTGACTTTCCTTACCAGAAAACAACTCTTGCTCATAGGACCAGAAACTGCATGTGATTCAACTCCATTTAGGACTGGGAAACAAACGCTAGCTCGCCTTACAAGAAACACACTCTGCTTTTGAGAAAAGAGCACTCTTCTACTCTACTGTGTTTCTTATGGGTTCCAAACAGTGAGCTTGCTCAGAAAAAAAAAATTGTGCTTCCTACACACACGGCCATATCTAGTTCAAGTCTGCTTAGGAACCTGACAAGAACAGTAGCTCCTCTTCAGTCCAATACACTGTACTTGCTGGCAACAGATGCCAGTGCTATTTGTCCTGTGTATGGCAATGGCAGCGCAATAGTGACTTTCCTTACCAGAAACCAACTCTTGCTCATAGGACCAGAAACTGCATGTGTTTCAACTCCATTTAGGACTGGGAAACAAACGCTAGCTGGCCTTACAAGAAACACACTCTGCTTTAGAAAAAAGAGCACTCTTCTACAATACTGTGTTTCCTATGGGGTCCAAACAGTGAGCTTGCTCAGAACAAAAGAACTGTGCTTCCTACACACAAGGACCATATGTAGTTCAACTCTGCTTAGGAACCTGACAAGAACAGTAGCTCCTTTTCAGTCCAACACTGTACTTGCTGGGAACAGACGCGAGTGCTATTTGCACTGTGTATGGCAATGGGAGCACAATCGTGACTTTCCTTACCAGAAAACAACTCTTGTTCGTAGGACCAGAAACTGCATGTGATTCAACTCCATTTAGGACTAGGAAACAAACACTAGCTTGCCTTACAAGAAACACACTATGCTTTAGAGAAAAGAGCACTCTTCTACTCTACTGTGTTTCCTATACGGCCAGAACAGTGAGCTTGCTCAGAACATAATAACTGTGCTTCCTACACACACGGATCATATCTAGTTCAACTCTGCTTAGGAACCTGACAAGAACAGTAGATCCCCTTTAGTCCAATACATCGTACTTGCTGGGAACAGACGCCAGTGCTATTTGTCCTGTGTATGGCAATGGCAGCGCAATAGTGACTATTCTTACCATAAAAGAACTATTGCTCATAGGACCAGAAACTGCATGTGTTTCACCTCCATTTAGGACTGGGAAACAAACGCTAGCTTGCCTTACAAGATACACACTCTGCTTTAGAGAAAAGAGCATTCTTCTACTCTACTGTGTTTCCTATAGGGCCAGAACAGTGAGCTTGCTCAGAACAAAAGAACTGTGCTTAATACCCACGGGCCATATCTAGTTCACCTCTGCTTAGGAAACTGACAAGAACAGTAGCTCCTCTTCTGTCCGATACACTGTACTTGCTGGGAACAGACACGAGTGCTATTTGCACTGTATATGGCAATAGGAGTGCATTAGGGACTTTCCTTACCAGAAAACAACTCTTGCTACTAGTACATAAAACTGCATGGGATTCAACTCCATTTAGGATTGGGAAACAAATGCTAGCTCGCCTTACAAGAAACACACTCTGCTTTAGAGAAAGGAGCACTCTTCTACTCTACTGTGTTTCCTATGGGGTCCAAACAGTGAGCTTGCTCAGAACAAAAGAACTGTGCTTCCTACACACACAGACCATATGTAGTTCAACTCTGCTTAGGAACCTGACAAGAACAGTAGCTCCTCTTCAGTCCAACACTGTACTTGCTGGGAACAGACGCGAGTACTATTTGCACTGTGTATGGCAATGGGAGCACAATAGTGACTTTCCTTACCAGAAAACAACTCTTGTTCGTAGGACCAGAAACTGCATGTGATTCAACTCCATTTATACTAGGAAACAAACGCTAGCTTTCCCTACAAGAAACACACTCTGCTTTAGAGAAAAGAGCACTCTTCTACTCTACTGTGTTTCCTATGGGGTCCAAACAGTGAGCTTGCTCAGAACAAAAAAAATTGTGCTTCCTACACACACGGCCATATCTAGTTCAAGTCTGCTTAGGAACCTGACAAGAACAGTAGATCCTCTTCAGTCCAATACACTGTACTTGCTGGCAACAGACGCCAGTGCTATTTGTCCTGTGTATTGCAATGGCAGCGCAATAGTGACTTTCCTTACCAGAAAACAACTCTTGCTCATAGTACCAGAAACTGCATGCGATTCAACTCCATTTAGGACTGGGAAACAAACACTACCTCGCCTTACAAGAAACACACTCTGCTTTAGAGAAAGAAGCACTCTTCTAGTCTACTGTGTTTCCTATGGGGTCCAAACAGTGAGCTTGCTCAGAACAAAAGAACTGTGCTTCCTACACACACAGACCATATGTAGTTCAACTCTGCTTAGGAACCTGACAAGAACAGTAGCTCCTCTTCAGTCCAACACTGTACTTGCTGGGAACAGACGCGAGTGCTATTTGCACTGTGTATGGCAATGGGAGCACAATAGTGACTTTCCTTACCAGAAAACAACTCTTGTTCGTAGGACCAGAAACTGCATGTGATTCAACTCCATTTAGGACTAGGAAACAAACGCTAGCTTTCCCTACAAGAAACACACTCTGCTTAAGAGAAAAGAGCACTCTTCTACTCTACTGTGTTTCCTATAGGGCCAGAACAGTGAGCTTGCTCAGAACATAAAAACTGTGCTTCCTACACACACGGGCCATATCTAGTTCAACTCTGCTTAGGAACCTGACAAGAACAGTAGATCCCGTTTAGTCCAATACACTGTACTTGCTGGGAACAGACGCCAGTGCTATTTGTCCTGTGTATGGCAATGGCAGCGCAATAGTGACTATTCTTACCATAAAACAACTCTTGCTCGTAGGACCAGAAACTGCATGTGTTTCAACTCCATTTAGGACTGGGAAACAAACGCTAGCTCACCTTACGAGAAACACACTCTGCTTTAGAGAAAAGAGCACTCTTCTACTCTACTGTGTTTCCCATAGGGCCAGAACAGTGAGCTTGCTCAGAACAAAAGAACTGTGCTTCCTACACACGGGCCATATCTAGTTGAACTCTGCTAAGGAAACTGACAAGAACAGTAGCTCCTCTTCAGTCCAATACACTGTACTTGCTGGCAACAGACGCGAGTGCTATTTGCACTGAATATGGCAATGGGAGCGCAATAGGGACTTTCCTTACCAGAAAACAACTCTTGCTAGTAGGACCAGAAAGTGCATGTGTTTCAACTCCATTTAGGACTGGGAAACAAATGCTAGCTCGCCTTTCATGAAACACACTCTGCTTTTGAGAAAAGAGCACTCTTCTACTCTACTGTTTTTCCTATGGGGTCCAAAGAGTGAGCATGCTCAGAACAAAAAAAATTGTGCTTCCTACACACACGGCCATATCTAGTTCAAGTCTGCTTAGAAACCTGACAAGAACAGTAGATCCTCTTCAGTCCAATACACTGTACTTGCTGGCAACAGACGCCAGTGCTATTTGTCCTGTGTATGGCAATGGCATCGCAATAGTGACTTTCCTTACCAGAAAACAACTCTTGCTCATAGGACAAGAAACGGCATGATATTCTACTCCATTTAGGACTGGGAAACAAACGCTAGCTTGCCTTACAAGAAACACACTCTGCTTTAGAGAAAGGAGCACTATTCTACTCTACTGTGTTTCCTATGGGGTCCAAACAGTGAGCTTGCTCAGAACAAAAGAACTGTGCTTCCTATACACACGGACTATATGTAGTTCAACTCTGCTTAGGAACCTGACAAGAACAGTAGCTCCTCTTCAGTCCAACACTGTACTTGCTGGGAACAGACGCGAGTGCTATTTGCACTGTGTATGGCAATGGGCGCGCAATAGTGACTTTCCTTATCAGAAAACAACTCTTGTGCGTAGGACCAGAAACTGCATGTGATTCAACTCCATTTAGGACTAGGAAACAAACGCTAGCTTGCCCTACAAGAAACAAACTCTGCTTTAGAGAAAAGAACACTCTTCTACTCTACTGTGTTTCCTATAGGGCCAGAACATTGAGCTTGCTCAGAACATAAGAACTGAGCTTCCTATGCACACGGGCCATATCTAGTTCAACTCTGCTTAGGAAACTGACAAGAACAGTAGCTCCTCTTCAGTCCGATACACTGTACTTGCTGGGATCAGACGCGAGTGCTATTTGCACTGTGTCTGGCAATGGGAGCGCAATAGTGACTTTTCTTAACAGAATACAACTCTTGCTCGTAGGACCAGAAACTGCATGTGATTCAACTCCATTTAGGACTAGGAAACAAACGCTAGCTCGCCTTACAAGAAACACAGTCGGCTTTTGAGAAAAGAGCACTCTTCTACTCTACTGTGTTTCCTATGGGGTCCAAACAGTGAGATTGCTCAGAACAAAAAAAAATTGTGCTTCCTACACACACGGCCATATCTAGTTCAAGTCTGCTTAGGAACCTGACAAGAACAGTAGATCCTCTTCAGTCCAATACACTGTACTTGCTGGCAACAGACGCCAGTGCTATTTGTCCTGTGTATGGCAATGGCAGCGCAATAGTGACTTTCCTTACCAGAAAACAACTCTTGCTCATAGGACCAGTAACTGCATGTGATTCAACTCCATTTAAGACTGGGAAACAAATGCTACCTCGCCTTACATGAAACACACTCTGCTTTTGAGAAAAGAGCACTCTTCTACTCTACTGTGTTTCCTATGGGGTCCGAACAGTGAGCTTGCTCAGAACAAAAGAACTGTGCTTCCTACACACATGGGCAATATCTAGTTCACCTCTGCTTGGGAAACTGAAAAGAACAGTAGATCCTATTCAGTCCAATACACTGTACTTGCTGGGATCAGATGCGAGTGCTATTTGCACTGTGTATGGCAATGGGAGCACAATAGTGACTCGCCTTACCAGAAAACAACTCTTGCTCGTAGGACCAGAAACTGCATGTGACTCAACTCCATTTAGGACTGGGAAACAAACTCTAGCCTGCCTTACAAGAAACACACTCTGCTTTTGAGAAAAGAGCACTCTTCTACTCTACTGTGTTTCCCTTAGGGCCAGAACGGTGAACTTGCTCAGAACAAAAGAACTGTGCTTCCTACACACACGGGGCATATCTAGTTCAACTCTGCTTAGGAAACTGAAAGAACAGTAGCTCCTTTCAGTCCGATACACTGTACTTGCTGGGATCAGACACAAGTGCTATTTGCACTGTGTATGGCAATGGGAGCGCAATAGTGACGTTCCTTAACAGAAAACAACTCTTGCTCGTAGGACCAGAAACTGCATGTGATTCAACTCCATTTAGGACTGGGAAACAAACTCTAGCCTGCCTTACAAGAAACACACTCCGCTTTTGAGAAAAGAACACTCTTCTACTCTACTGTGTTTCCCATAGGGCCAGTACAGTGAGCTTGCTCAGAACAAAAGAACTGTGCTTCCTACACACACGGGCCATACCTAATTCAACTCTGCTTAGGAAACTGAGAAGAACAGTAGCTCCTCTTCAGTCCAATACACTATACTTGCTAGGAACAGACGGGAGTGCTATTTGCACTGTGTATGGCAATGGGAGCGCAATAGTGACTTTCCTTACCAGAAAACAACTCTTGCTCATAGGACCAGAAACTGCATGTGATTCAACTCCATTTAGGACTGGGAAACAAACCCTAGCTCGCCTTACAAGAAACACACTCTGCTTTTGAGAAAAGAGCACTCTTCTACTCTACTGTGTTTCTTATGGGTTCCAAACAGTGAGCTTGCTCAGAACAAAAAAAATTGTGCTTCCTACACACACGGCCATATCTAGTTCAAGTCTGCTTAGGAACCTGACAAGAACAGTAGCTCCTCTTCAGTCCAATACACTGTACTTGCTGGCAACAGATGCCAGTGCTATTTGTCCTGTGTATGGCAATGGCAGCGCAATAGTGACTTTCCTTACCAGAAACCAACTCTTGCACATAGTACCAGAAACTGCATGTGTTTCAACTCCATTTAGGACTGGGAAACAAACGCTAGCTGGCCTTACAAGAAACACACTCTGCTTTAGAAAAAAGAGCACTCTTCTACAATACTGTGTTTCCTACGGGGTCCAAACAGTGAGCTTGCTCAGAACAAAAGAACTGTGCTTCCTACACACACGGACCATATGTAGTTCAACTCTGCTTAGGAACCTGACAAGAACAGTAGCTCCTCTTCAGTCCAACACTGTACTTGCTGGGATCAGACACGAGTGCTATTTGCACTGTGTATGGCAATGGGAGCACAATTGTGACTTTCCTTAAAAGAAAACAACTCTTGTTCGTAGGACCAGAAACTGCATGTGATTCAACTCAATTTAGGACTAGGAAACAAACACTAGCTTGCCTTACAAGAAACACACTCTGCTTTAGAGAAAAGAGCACTCTTCTACTCTACTGTGTTTCCTGTACGGCCAGAACAGTGAGCTTGCTCAGAACATAATAAATGTGCTTCCTACACACGGGTCATATCTAGTTCAACTCTGCTTAGGAACCTGACAAGAACAGTAGATCCCCTTTAGTCCAATACACTGTACTTGCTGGGAACAGACGCCAGTGCTATTTGTCCTGTGTATGGCAATGGCAGCGCAATAGTGACTATTCTTACCATAAAAGAACTCTTGCTCATAGGACCAGAAACTGCATGTGTTTCACCTCCATTTAGGACTGGGAAACAAATGCTAGCTTGCCTTACAAGATACATACTCTGCTTTAGAGAAAAGAGCACTCTTCTAGTCTACTGTGTTTCCTATAGGGCCAGAACAATGAGCTTCCTCAGAACAAAAGAACTGTGCTTCCTACACACGGGCCATATCTAGTTCACCTCTGCTTAGGAAACTGACAAGAACAGTAGCTCGTCTTCAGTCCGATACACTGTACTTGCTGGGAACAGACGCGAGTGCTATTTGCACTGTAAATGGCAATAGGAGTGCAATAGGACTTTCCTTACCAGAAAACAACTCTTGCTCCTAGTACATAAAACTGCATGGGATTCAACTCCATTTAGGATTGGGAAACAAATGCTAGCTCGCCTTACAAGAAACACACTCTGCTTTTGAGAAAAGAGCACTCTTCTACTCTACTGTTTTTCCTATCGGGTCCAAAGAGTGAGCATGCTCAGAACAAAAAAAATTGTGCTTCCTACACACACGGCCATATCTAGTTCAAGTCTGCTTAGAAACCTGACAAGAACAGTAGATCCTCTTCAGTCCAATACACTGTACTTGCTGGCAACAGACGCCAGTGCTATTTGTCCTGTGTATGGCAATGGCATCGCAATAGTGACTTTCCTTACCAGAAACCAACTCTTGCTCATAGGACCAGAAACGGCATGATATTCTACTCCATTTAGGACTGGGAAACAAACGCTAGCTTGCCTTACAAGAAACACACTCTGCTTTAGAGAAAGGAGCACTATTCTACTCTACTGTGTTTCCTATGGGGTCCAAACAGTGAGCTTGCTCAGAACAAAAGAACTGTGCTTCCTATACACACGGACTATATGTAGTTCAACTCTGCTTAGGAACCTGACAAGAACAGTAGCTCCTCTTCAGTCCAACACTGTACTTGCGGGGAACAGACGTGAGTGCTATTTGCACTGTGTATGGCAATGGCCGCACAATAGTGACTTTCCTTACCAGAAAACAACTCTTGTGCGTAGGACCAGAAACTGCCTGTGATTCAAATCCATTTAGGACTAGGAAACAAACGCTAGCTTGCCCTACAAGAAACACACTCTGCTTTAGAGAAAAGAACACTCTTCTACTCTACTGTGTTTCCTATAGGGCCAGAACAGTGAGCTTGCTCAGAACATAAGAACTGAGCTTCCTACGCACACGGGCCATATCTAGTTCAACTCTTTTTAGGAAACTGACAAGAACAGTAGCTCCTCTTCAGTCCGATACACTGTACTTGCTGGGAACAGACGCCAGTGCTATTTGCACTGTGTATGTCAATGGGAGCGCAATAGTGACTTTCCTTACCAGAAAACAACTCTTGCTCATAGGACCAGAAACTGCATGTGATTCAACTCCATTTAGGACTGGGAAACAAATGCTACCTCGCCTTACATGAAACACACTCTGCTTTTGAGAAAAGAGCACTCTTCTACTCTACTTTGTTTCCTATGGGGTCCGAACAGTGAGCTTGCTCAGAACAAAAGAACTGTGCTTCCTACACACATGGGCAATATCTAGTTCACCTCTGCTTAAGAAACTGAAAAGAACAGTAGATCCTATTCAGTCCAATACACTGTACTTGCTGGGAACAGATGCGAGTGCTATTTGCACTGTGTATGGCAATGGGAGCACAATAGTGACTCCCCTTACCAGAAAACAACTCTTGCTCGTAGGACCAGAAACTGCATGTGTCTACTCCATTTAGGACTGGGAAACAAACTCTAGCTCGCCTTATAAGAAACACACTCTGCTTTTGAGAAAAGAGCACTCTTCTACTCTACTGTGTTTCCCATAGGGCCAGAACGGTGAACTTGCTCAGAACAAAAGAATTGTGCTTCCTACACACACGGGGCATATCTAGTTCAACTCTGCTTAGGAAACTGAAAGAACAGTAGCTCCTTTCAGTCCGATACACTGTACTTGCTGGGATCAGACGCAAGTGCTATTTGCACTGTGTATGGCAATGGGAGCGCAATAGTGACTTTCCTTAACAGAAAACAACTCTTGCTCGTAGGACCAGAAACTGCATGTGATTCAACTCCATTTAGGACTGGGAAACAAACTCTAGCCCGCCTTACAAGAAACACACTCCGCTTTTGAGAAAAGAATACTCTTCTACTCTACTGTGTTTCCCATAGGGCCAGTACAGTGAGCTTGCTCAGAACAAAAGAACTGTGCTTCCTACACACACGGGCCATACCTAGTTCAACTCTGCTTAGGAAACTGAGAAGAACAGTAGCTCCTCTTCATTGCAATACACTATACTTGCTAGGGACAGACGGGAGTGCTATTTGCACTGTGTATGGCAATGGGAGCGCAATAGTGACTTTCCTTACCAGAAAACAACTCTTGCTCATAGGACCAGAAACTGCATGTGATTCAACTCCATTTAGGACTGGGAAACAAACGCTAGCTCGCCTTACAAGAAACACACTCTGCTTTTGAGAAAAGAGCACTCTTCTACTCTACTGTGTTTCTTATGGGTTCCAAACAGTGAGCTTGCTCAGAAAAAAAAAAATTGTGCTTCCTACACACACGGCCATATCTAGTTCAAGTCTGCTTAGGAACCTGACAAGAACAGTAGCTCCTCTTCAGTCCAATACACTGTACTTGCTGGCAACAGATGCCAGTGCTATTTGTCCTGTGTATGGCAATGGCAGCGCAATAGTGACTTTCCTTACCAGAAACCAACTCTTGCTCATAGTACCAGAAACTGCATGTGTTTCAACTCCATTTAGGACTGGGAAACAAACGCTAGCTGGCCTTACAAGAAACACACTCTGCTTTAGAAAAAAGAGCACTCTTCTACAATACTGTGTTTCCTATGGGGTTCAAACAGTGAGCTTGCTCAGAACAAAAGAACTGTGCTTCCTACACACAAGGACCATATGTAGTTCAACTCTGCTTAGGAACCTGACAAGAACAGTAGCTCCTTTTCAGTCCAACACTGTACTTGCTGGGAACAGACGCGAGTGCTATTTGCACTGTGTATGGCAATGGGAGCACAATCGTGACTTTCCTTACCAGAAAACAACTCTTGTTCGTAGGACCAGAAACTGCATGTGATTCAACTCCATTTAGGACTAGGAAACAAACACTAGCTTGCCTTACAAGAAACACACTATGCTTTAGAGAAAAGAGCACTCTTCTACTCTACTGTGTTTCCTATACGGCCAGAACAGTGAGCTTGCTCAGAACATAATAACTGTGCTTCCTACACACACGGATCATATCTAGTTCAACTCTGCTTAGGAACCTGACAAGAACAGTAGATCCCCTTTAGTCCAATACATCGTACTTGCTGGGAACAGACGCCAGTGCTATTTGTCCTGTGTATGGCAATGGCAGCGCAATAGTGACTATTCTTACCATAAAAGAACTATTGCTCATAGGACCAGAAACTGCATGTGTTTCACCTCCATTTAGGACTGGGAAACAAACGCTAGCTTGCCTTACAAGATACACACTCTGCTTTAGAGAAAAGAGCATTCTTCTACTCTACTGTGTTTCCTATAGGGCCAGAACAGTGAGCTTGCTCAGAACAAAAGAACTGTGCTTAATACCCACGGGCCATATCTAGTTCACCTCTGCTTAGGAAACTGACAAGAACAGTAGCTCCTCTTCTGTCCGATACACTGTACTTGCTGGGAACAGACACGAGTGCTATTTGCACTGTATATGGCAATAGGAGTGCATTAGGGACTTTCCTTACCAGAAAACAACTCTTGCTACTAGTACATAAAACTGCATGGGATTCAACTCCATTTAGGATTGGGAAACAAATGCTAGCTCGCCTTACAAGAAACACACTCTGCTTTAGAGAAAGGAGCACTCTTCTACTCTACTGTGTTTCCTATGGGGTCCAAACAGTGAGCTTGCTCAGAACAAAAGAACTGTGCTTCCTACACACACAGACCATATGTAGTTCAACTCTGCTTAGGAACCTGACAAGAACAGTAGCTCCTCTTCAGTCCAACACTGTACTTGCTGGGAACAGACGCGAGTACTATTTGCACTGTGTATGGCAATGGGAGCACAATAGTGACTTTCCTTACCAGAAAACAACTCTTGTTCGTAGGACCAGAAACTGCATGTGATTCAACTCCATTTATACTAGGAAACAAACGCTAGCTTTCCCTACAAGAAACACACTCTGCTTTAGAGAAAAGAGCACTCTTCTACTCTACTGTGTTTCCTATGGGGTCCAAACAGTGAGCTTGCTCAGAACAAAAAAAATTGTGCTTCCTACACACACGGCCATATCTAGTTCAAGTCTGCTTAGGAACCTGACAAGAACAGTAGATCCTCTTCAGTCCAATACACTGTACTTGCTGGCAACAGACGCCAGTGCTATTTGTCCTGTGTATTGCAATGGCAGCGCAATAGTGACTTTCCTTACCAAAAAACAACTCTTGCTCATAGTACCAGAAACTGCATGCGATTCAACTCCATTTAGGACTGGGAAACAAACACTACCTCGCCTTACAAGAAACACACTCTGCTTTAGAGAAAGAAGCACTCTTCTAGTCTACTGTGTTTCCTATGGGGTCCAAACAGTGAGCTTGCTCAGAACAAAAGAACTGTGCTTCCTACACACACAGACCATATGTAGTTCAACTCTGCTTAGGAACCTGACAAGAACAGTAGCTCCTCTTCAGTCCAACACTGTACTTGCTGGGAACAGACGCGAGTGCTATTTGCACTGTGTATGGCAATGGGAGCACAATAGTGACTTTCCTTACCAGAAAACAACTCTTGTTCGTAGGACCAGAAACTGCATGTGATTCAACTCCATTTAGGACTAGGAAACAAACGCTAGCTTTCCCTACAAGAAACACACTCTGCTTAAGAGAAAAGAGCACTCTTCTACTCTACTGTGTTTCCTATAGGGCCAGAACAGTGAGCTTGCTCAGAACATAAAAACTGTGCTTCCTACACACACGGGCCATATCTAGTTCAACTCTGCTTAGGAACCTGACAAGAACAGTAGATCCCGTTTAGTCCAATACACTGTACTTGCTGGGAACAGACGCCAGTGCTATTTGTCCTGTGTATGGCAATGGCAGCGCAATAATGACTATTCTTACCATAAAACAACTCTTGCTCGTAGGACCAGAAACTGCATGTGTTTCAACTCCATTTAGGACTGGGAAACAAACGCTAGCTCACCTTACGAGAAACACACTCTGCTTTAGAGAAAAGAGCACTCTTCTACTCTACTGTGTTTCCCATAGGGCCAGAACAGTGAGCATGCTCAGAACAAAAGAACTGTGCTTCCTACACACGGGCCATATCTAGTTGAACTCTGCTTAGGAAACTGACAAGAACAGTAGCTCCTCTTCAGTCCAATACACTGTACTTGCTGGCAACAGACGCGAGTGCTATTTGCACTGAATATGGCAATGGGAGCGCAATAGGGACTTTCCTTACCAGAAAACAACTCTTGCTCGTAGGACCAGAAAGTGCATGTGTTTCAACTCCATTTAGGACTGGGAAACAAATGCTAGCTCGCCTTTCATGAAACACACTCTGCTTTTGAGAAAAGAGCACTCTTCTACTCTACTGTTTTTCCTATGGGGTCCAAAGAGTGAGCATGCTCAGAACAAAAAAAATTGTGCTTCCTACACACACGGCCATATCTAGTTCAAGTCTGCTTAGAAACCTGACAAGAACAGTAGATCCTCTTCAGTCCAATACACTGTACTTGCGGGCAACAGACGCCAGTGCTATTTGTCCTGTGTATGGCAATGGCATCGCAATAGTGACTTTCCTTACCAGAAAACAACTCTTGCTCATAGGACCAGAAACGGCATGATATTCTACTCCATTTAGGACTGGGAAACAAACGCTAGCTTGCCTTACAAGAAACACACTCTGCTTTAGAGAAAGGAGCACTATTCTACTCTACTGTGTTTTTCTATGGGGTCCAAACAGTGAGCTTGCTCAGAACAAAAGAACTGTGCTTCCTATACACACGGACTATATGTAGTTCAACTCTGCTTAGGAACCTGACAAGAACAGTAGCTCCTCTTCAGTCCAACACTGTACTTGCGGGGAACAGACGTGAGTGCTATTTGCACTGTGTATGGCAATGGGCGCGCAATAGTGACTTTCCTTACCAGAAAACAACTCTTGTGCGTAGGACCAGAAACTGCATGTGATTCAACTCCATTTAGGACTAGGAAACAAACGCTAGCTTGCCCTACAAGAAACACACTCTGCTTTAGAGAAAAGAACACTCTTCTACTCTACTGTGTTTCCTAAAGGGCCAGAACATTGAGCTTGCTCAGAACATAAGAACTGAGCTTCCTACGCACACGGGCCATATCTAGTTCAACTCTGCTTAGGAAACTGACAAGAACAGTAGCTCCGCTTCAGTCCGATACACTGTACTTGCTGGGAACAGACGCCAGTGCTATTTGCACTGTGTATGTCAATGGGAGCGCAATAGTGACTGTCCTTACCAGAAAACAACTCTTGCTCATAGGACCAGTAACTGCATGTGATTCAACTCCACTTAAGACTGGGAAACAAATGCTACCTCGCCTTACATGAAACACACTCTGCTTTTGAGAAAAGAGCACTCTTCTACTCTACTGTGTTTCCTATGGGGTCCGAACAGTGAGCTTGCTCAGAACAAAAGAACTGTGCTTCCTACACACATGGGCAATATCTAGTTCACCTCTGCTTAGGAAACTGAAAAGAACAGTAGATCCTATTCAGTCCAATTCACTGTACTTGCTGGGAACAGATGCGAGTGCTATTTGCACTGTGTATGGCAATGGGAGCACAATAGTGACTCGCCTTACCAGAAAACAACTCTTGCTCGTAGGACCAGAAACTGCATGTGACTCAACTCCATTTAGGACTGGGAAACAAACTCTAGCTCGCCTTATAAGAAACACACTCTGCTTTTGAGAAAAGAGCACTCTTCTACTCTACTGTGTTTCCCATAGGGCCAGAACGGTGAACTTGCTCAGAACAAAAGAACTGTGCTTCCTACACACACGGGGCATATCTAGTTCAACTCTGCTTAGGAAACTGAAAGAACAGTAGCTCCTTTCAGTCCGATACACTGTACTTGCTGGGATCAGACGCAAGTGCTATTTGCACTGTGTATGGCAATGGGAGCGCAATAGTGACTTTCCTTAACAGAAAACAACTCTTGCTCGTAGGACCAGAAACTGCATGTGATTCAACTCCATTTAGGACTGGGAAACAAACTCTAGCCCGCCTTACAAGAAACACACTCCGCTTTTGAGAAAAGAACACTCTTCTACTCTACTGTGTTTCCCATAGGGCCAGTACAGTGAGCTTGCTCAGAACAAAAGAACTGTGCTTCCTACACACACGGGCCATACCTAGTTCAACTCTGCTTAGGAAACTGAGAAGAACAGTAGCTCCTCTTCAGTCCAATACACTATACTTGCTAGGAACAGACGTGAGTGCTATTTGCACTGTGTATGGCAATGGGAGCGCAATAGTGACTTTCCTTACCAGAAAACAACTCTTGCTCATAGTACCAGAAACTGCATGCGATTCAACTCCATTTAGGACTGGGAAACAAACACTACCTCGCCTTACAAGAAACACACTCTGCTTTAGAGAAAGAAGCACTCTTCTAGTCTACTGTGTTTCCTATGGGGTCCAAACAGTGAGCTTGCTCAGAACAAAAGAACTGTGCTTCCTACACACACAGACCATATGTAGTTCAACTCTGCTTAGGAACCTGACAAGAACAGTAGCTCCTCTTCAGTCCAACACTGTACTTGCTGGGAACAGACGCGAGTGCTATTTGCACTGTGTATGGCAATGGGAGCACAATAGTGACTTTCCTTACCAGAAAACAACTCTTGTTCGTAGGACCAGAAACTGCATGTGATTCAACTCCATTTAGGACTAGGAAACAAACGCTAGCTTTCCCTACAAGAAACACACTCTGCTTAAGAGAAAAGAGCACTCTTCTACTCTACTGTGTTTCCTATAGGCCAGAACAGTGAGCTTGCTCAGAACATAAAAACTGTGCTTCCTACACACACGGGCCATATCTAGTTCAACTCTGCTTAGGAACCTGACAAGAACAGTAGATCCCGTTTAGTCCAATACACTGTACTTGCTGGGAACAGACGCCAGTGCTATTTGTCCTGTGTATGGCAATGGCAGCGCAATAGTGACTATTCTTACCATAAAACAACTCTTGCTCGTAGGACCAGAAACTGCATGTGTTTCAACTCCATTTAGGACTGGGAAACAAACGCTAGCTCACCTTACAAGAAACACACTCTGCTTTAGATAAAAGAGCACTCTTCTACTCTACTGTGTTTCCCATAGGGCCAGAACAGTGAGCTTGCTCAGAACAAAAGAACTGTGCTTCCTACACACGGGCCATATCTAGTTGAACTCTGCTTAGGAAACTGACAAGAACAGTAGCTCCTCTTCAGTCCAATACACTGTACTTGCTGGCAACAGACGCGAGTGCTATTTGCACTGAATATGGCAATGGGAGCGCAATAGGGACTTTCCTTACCAGAAAACAACTCTTGCTCGTAGGACCAGAAAGTGCATGTGTTTCAACTCCATTTAGGACTGGGAAACAAATGCTAGCTCGCCTTTCATGAAACACACTCTGCTTTTGAGAAAAGAGCACTCTTCTACTCTACTGTTTTTCCTATGGGGTCCAAAGAGTGAGCATGCTCAGAACAAAAAAAATTGTGCTTCCTACACACACGGCCATATCTAGTTCAAGTCTGCTTAGAAACCTGACAAGAACAGTAGATCCTCTTCAGTCCAATACACTGTACTTGCGGGCAACAGACGCCAGTGCTATTTGTCCTGTGTATGGCAATGGCATCGCAATAGTGACTTTCCTTACCAGAAAACAACTCTTGCTCATAGGACCAGAAACGGCATGATATTCTACTCCATTTAGGACTGGGAAACAAACGCTAGCTTGCCTTACAAGAAACACACTCTGCTTTAGAGAAAGGAGCACTATTCTACTCTACTGTGTTTCCTATGGGGTCCAAACAGTGAGCTTGCTCAGAACAAAAGAACTGTGCTTCCTATACACACGGACTATATGTAGTTCAACTCTGCTTAGGAACCTGACAAGAACAGTAGCTCCTCTTCAGTCCAACACTGTACTTGCGGGGAACAGACGTGAGTGCTATTTGCACTGTGTATGGCAATGGGCGCGCAATAGTGACTTTCCTTACCAGAAAACAACTCTTGTGCGTAGGACCAGAAACTGCATGTGATTCAACTCCATTTAGGACTAGGAAACAAACGCTAGCTTGCCCTACAAGAAACACACTCTGCTTTAGAGAAAAGAACACTCTTCTACTCTACTGTGTTTCCTAAAGGGCCAGAACATTGAGCTTGCTCAGAACATAAGAACTGAGCTTCCTACGCACACGGGCCATATCTAGTTCAACTCTGCTTAGGAAACTGACAAGAACAGTAGCTCCTCTTCAGTCCGATACACTGTACTTGCTGGGAACAGACGCCAGTGCTATTTGCACTGTGTATGTCAATGGGAGCGCAATAGTGACTGTCCTTACCAGAAAACAACTCTTGCTCATAGGACCAGTAACTGCATGTGATTCAACTCCACTTAAGACTGGGAAACAAATGCTACCTCGCCTTACATGAAACACACTCTGCTTTTGAGAAAAGAGCACTCTTCTACTCTACTGTGTTTCCTATGGGGTCCGAACAGTGAGCTTGCTCAGAACAAAAGAACTGTGCTTCCTACACACATGGGCAATATCTAGTTCACCTCTGCTTAGGAAACTGAAAAGAACAGTAGATCCTATTCAGTCCAATTCACTGTACTTGCTGGGAACAGATGCGAGTGCTATTTGCACTGTGTATGGCAATGGGAGCACAATAGTGACTCGCCTTACCAGAAAACAACTCTTGCTCGTAGGACCAGAAACTGCATGTGACTCAACTCCATTTAGGACTGGGAAACAAACTCTAGCTCGCCTTATAAGAAACACACTCTGCTTTTGAGAAAAGAGCACTCTTCTACTCTACTGTGTTTCCCATAGGGCCAGAACGGTGAACTTGCTCAGAACAAAAGAACTGTGCTTCCTACACACACGGGGCATATCTAGTTCAACTCTGCTTAGGAAACTGGAAGAACAGTAGCTCCTTTCAGTCCGATACACTGTACTTGCTGGGATCAGACGCAAGTGCTATTTGCACTGTGTATGGCAATGGGAGCGCAATAGTGACTTTCCTTAACAGAAAACAACTCTTGCTCGTAGGACCAGAAACTGCATGTGATTCAACTCCATTTAGGACTGGGAAACAAACTCTAGCCCGCCTTACAAGAAACACACTCCGCTTTTGAGAAAAGAACACTCTTCTACTCTACTGTGTTTCCCATAGGGCCAGTACAGTGAGCTTGCTCAGAACAAAAGAACTGTGCTTCCTACACACACGGGCCATATCTAGTTCAACTCTGCTTAGGAAACTGAGAAGAACAGTAGCTCCTCTTCAGTGCAATACACTATACTTGCTAGGAACAGACGGGAGTGCTATTTGCACTGTGTATGGCAATGGGAGCGCAATAGTGACTTTCCTTACCAGAAAACAACTCTTGCTCATAGGACCAGAAACTGCATGTGATTCAACTCCATTTAGGACTGGGAAACAAACGCTAGCTCGCCTTACAAGAAACACACTCTGCTTTTGAGAAAAGAGCACTCTTCTACTCTACTGTGTTTCTTATGGGTTCCAAACAGTGAGCTTGCTCAGAAAAAAAAAAATTGTGCTTCCTACACACACGGCCATATCTAGTTCAAGTCTGCTTAGGAACCTGACAAGAACAGTAGCTCCTCTTCAGTCCAATACACTGTACTTGCTGGCAACAGATGCCAGTGCTATTTGTCCTGTGTATGGCAATGGCAGCGCAATAGTGACTTTCCTTACCAGAAACCAACTCTTGCACATAGTACCAGAAACTACATGTGTTTCAACTCCATTTAGGACTGGGAAACAAACGCTAGCTTGCCTTACAAGAAACACACTCTGCTTTAGAAAAAAGAGCACTCTTCTACAATACTGTGTTTCCTATGGGGTCCAAACAGTGAGCTTGCTCAGAACAAAAGAACTGTGCTTCCTACACACACGGACCATATGTAGTTCAACTCTGCTTAGGAACCTGACAAGAACAGTAGCTCCTCTTCAGTCCAACACTGTACTTGCTGGGATCAGACACGAGTGCTATTTGCACTGTGTATGGCAATGGGAGCACAATTGTGACTTTCCTTAACAGAAAACAACTCTTGTTCGTAGGACCAGAAACTGCATGTGATTCAACTCAATTTAGGACTAGGAAACAAACACTAGCTTGCCTTACAAGAAACACACTCTGCTTTAGAGAAAAGAGCACTCTTCTACTCTACTGTGTTTCCTGTACGGCCAGAACAGTGAGCTTGCTCAGAACATAATAACTGTGCTTCCTACACACACGGGTCATATCTAGCTCAACTCTGCTTAGGAACCTGACAAGAACAGTAGATCCCCTTTAGTCCAATACACTGTACTTGCTGGGAACAGACGCCAGTGCTATTTGTCCTGTGTATTGCAATGGCAGCGCAATAGTGACTATTCTTACCATAAAAGAACTCTTGCTCATAGGACCAGAAACTGCATGTGTTTCACCTCCATTTAGGACTGGGAAACAAACGCTAGCTTGCCTTACAAGATACACACTCTGCTTTAGAGAAAAGAGCATTCTTCTACTCTACTGTGTTTCCTGTAGGGCCAGAACAGTGAGCTTGCTCAGAACAAAAGAACTGTGCTTCCTACACACGGGCCATATCTAGTTCACCTCTGCTTAGGAAACTGACAAGAACAGTAGCTCCTCTTCAGTCTGATACACTGTACTTGCTGGGAACAGACGCGAGTGCTATTTGCACTGTATATGGCAATAGGATGCAATAGGGACTTTCCTTACCAGAAAACAACTCTTGCTCCTAGTACATAAAACTGCATGGGATTCAACTCCATTTAGGATTGGGAAACAAATGCTAGCTCGCCTTACAAGAAACACACTCTGCTTTTGAGAAAAGAGCACTCTTCTACTCTACTGTTTTTCCTATGGGGTCCAAACAGTGAGCATGCTCAGAACAAAAAAAATTGTGCTTCCTACACACACGGCCATATCTAGTTCAAGTCTGCTTAGAAACCTGACAAGAAGAGTAGATCCTCTTCAGTCCAATACACTGTACTTGCTGGCAACAGACGCCAGTGCTATTTGTCCTGTGTATGGCAATGGCATCGCAATAGTGACTTTCCTTACCAGAAACCAACTCTTGCTCATAGGACCAGAAACGGCATGATATTCTACTCCATTTAGGACTGGGAAACAAACGCTAGCTTGCCTTACAAGAAACACACTCTGCTTTAGAGAAAGGAGCACTATTCTACTCTACTGTGTTTCCTATGGGGTCCAAACAGTGAGCTTGCTCAGAACAAAAGAACTGTGCTTCCTATACACACGGACTATATGTAGTTCAACTCTGCTTAGGAACCTGACAAGAACAGTAGCTCCTCTTCAGTCCAACACTGTACTTGCGGGGAACAGACGTGAGTGCTATTTGCACTGTGTATGGCAATGGGCGCACAATAGTGACTTTCCTTACCAGAAAACAACTCTTGTGCGTAGGACCAGAAACTGCCTGTGATTCAAATCCATTTAGGACAAGGAAACAAACGCTAGCTTGCCCTACAAGAAACACACTCTGCTTTAGAGAAAAGAACACTCTTCTACTCTACTGTGTTTCCTATAGGGCCAGAACAGTGAGCTTGCTCAGAACATAAGAACTGAGCTTCCTACGCACACGGGCCATATCTAGTTCAACTCTTTTTAGGAAACTGACAAGAACAGTAGCTCCTCTTCAGTCCGATACACTGTACTTACTGGGAACAGACGCCAGTGCTATTTGCACTGTGTATGTCAATGGGAGCGCAATAGTGACTTTCCTTACCAGAAAACAACTCTTGCTCATAGGACCAGTAACTGCATGTGATTCAACTCCATTTAAGACTGGGAAACAAATGCTACCTCGCCTTACATGAAACAAACTCTGCTTTTGAGAAAAGAGAACTCTTCTACTCTACATTGTTTCCTATGGGGTCCGAACAGTGAGCTTGCTCAGAACAAAAGAACTGTGCTTCCTATACACACGGACTATATGTAGTTCAACTCTGCTTAGGAACCTGACAAGAACAGTAGCTCCTCTTCAGTCCAACACTGTACTTGCGGGGAACAGACGTGAGTGCTATTTGCACTGTGTATGGCAATGGGCGCGTAATAGTGACTTTCTTTACCAGAAAACAACTCTTGTGCGTAGGACCAGAAACTGCATGTGATTCAACTCCATTTAGGACTAGGAAACAAACGCTAGCTTGCCCTACAAGAAACACACTCTGCTTTAGAGAAAAGAACACTCTTCTACTCTACTGTGTTTCCTATAGGGCCAGAACATTGAGCTTGCTCAGAACATAAGAACTGAGCTTCCTATGCACACGGGCCATATCTAGTTCAACTCTGCTTAGGAAACTGACAAGAACAGTAGATCCTCTTCAGTCCGATACACTGTACTTGCTGGGAACAGACGCCAGTGCTATTTGCACTGTGTATGTCAATGGGAGCGCAATAGTGACTTTCCTTACCAGAAAAAAACTCTTGCTCATAGGACCAGTAACTGCATGTGATTCAACTCCATTTAGGACTGGGAAACAAACACTAGCTCGCCTTACAAGAAACACACTGTGCTTTTGAAAAAAGAGCACTCTTCTACTCTACTGTGTTTCCTATGGGGTCCGAACAGTGAGCTTGCTCAGAACAAAAGAACTGTGCTTCCTACACACATGGGCAATATCTAGTTCACCTCTGCTTAAGAAACTGAAAAGAACAGTAGATCCTATTCAGTCCAATACACTGTACTTGCTGGGAACAGATGCGAGTGCTATTTGCACTGTGTATGGCAATGGGAGCACAATAGTGACTCACCTTACCAGAAAACAACTCTTGCTCGTAGGACCAGAAACTGCATGTGACTCAACTCCATTTAGGACTGGGAAACAAACTCTAGTTCGCCTTATAAGAAACACACTCTGGTTTTGAGAAAAGAGCACTCTTCTACTCTACTGTGTTTCCCATAGGGCCAGAACGGTGAACTTGCTCAGAACAAAACAACTGTGCTTCCTACACACACGGGGCATATCTAGTTCAACTCTGCTTAGGAAACTGAAAGAACAGTAGCTCCTTTCAGTCCGATACACTGTACTTGCTGGGATCAGACGCAAGTGCTATTTGCACTGTGTATGGCAATGGGAGCGCAATAGTGACTTTCCTTAACAGAAAACAACTCTTGCTCGTAGGACCAGAAACTGCATGTGATTCAACTCCATTTAGGACTGGGAAACAAACTCTAGCCCGCCTTACAAGAAACACACTCCGCTTTTGAGAAAAGAACACTCTTCTACTCTACTGTGTTTCCCATAGGGCCAGTACAGTGAGCTTGCTCAGAACAAAAGAACTGTGCTTCCTACACACACGGGCCATATCTAGTTCAACTCTGCTTAGGAAACTGAGAAGAACAGTAGCTCCTCTTCAGTGCAATACACTATACTTGCTAGGAACAGACGGGAGTGCTATTTGCACTGTGTATGGCAATGGGAGCGCAATAGTGACTTTCCTTACCAGAAAACAACTCTTGCTCATAGGACCAGAAACTGCATGTGATTCAACTCCATTTAGGACTGGGAAACAAACGCTAGCTCGCCTTACAAGAAACACACTCTGCTTTTGAGAAAAGAGCACTCTTCTACTCTACTGTGTTTCTTATGGGTTCCAAACAGTGAGCTTGCTCAGAAAAAAAAAAATTGTGCTTCCTACACACACGGCCATATCTAGTTCAATTCTGCTTAGGAACCTGACAAGAACAGTAGCTCCTCTTCAGTCCAATACACTGTACTATTGGCAACAGATGCCAGTGCTATTTGTCCTGTGTATGGCAATGGCAGCGCAATAGTGACTTTCCTTACCAGAAACCAACTCTTGCTCATAGTACCAGAAACTGCATGTGTTTCAACTCCATTTAGGACTGGGAAACAAACGCTAGCTCGCCTTACAAGAAACACACTCTGCTTTAGAAAAAAGAGCACTCTTCTACAATACTGTGTTTCCTATGGGGTCCAAACAGTGAGCTTGCTCAGAACAAAAGAACTGTGCTTCCTACACACACGGACCATATGTAGTTCAACTCTGCTTAGGAACCTGACAAGAACAGTAGCTCCTCTTCAGTCCAACACTGTACTTGCTGGGAACAGACGTGAGTGCTATTTGCACTGTGTATGGCAATGGGAGCACAATCGTGACTTTCCTTACCAGAAAACAACTCTTGTTCGTAGGACCAGAAACTGCATGTGATTGAACTCCATTTAGGACTAGGAAACAAACACTAGCTTGCCTTACAAGAAACACACTATGCTTTAGAGAAAAGAGCACTCTTCTACTCTACTGTGTTTCCTATACGGCCAAAACAGTGAGCTTGCTCACAACATAATAACTGTGCTTCCTACACACACGGATCATATCTAGTTCAACTCTGCTTAGGAACCTGACAAGAACAGTAGATCCCCTTTAGTCTAATACACTGTACTTGCTGGGAACAGACGCCAGTGCTATTTGTCCTGTGTATGGCATTGGCAGCGCAATAGTGACTATTCTTACCATAAAAGAACTCTTGCTCATAGGACCAGAAACTGCATGTGTTTCACCTCCATTTAGGACTGGGAAACAAACGCTAGCTTGCCTTACAAGATACACACTCTGCTTTAGAGAAAAGAGCATTATTCTACTCTACTGTGTTTCCTATAGGGCCAGAACAGTGAGCTTGCTCAGAACAAAAGAACTGTGCTTCCTACACACGGGCCATATCTAGTTCACCTCTGCTTAGGAAACTGACAAGAACAGTAGCTCCTCTTCTGTCCGATACACTGTACTTGCTGGGAACAGACGCGAGTTCTATTTGCACTGTATATGGCAATAGAAGTGCATTAGGGACTTTCCTTACAAGAAAACAACTCTTGCTCCTAGTACATAAAACTGCATGGGATTCAACTCCATTTAGGATTGGGAAACAAATGCTAGCTCGCCTTACAAGAAACACACTCTGCTTTAGAGAAAGGAGCACTCTTCTAGTCTACTGTGTTTCCTATGGGGTCCAAACAGTGAGCTTGCTCAGAACAAAAGAACTGTGCTTCCTACACACACATACCATATGTAGTTCAACTCTGCTTAGGAACCTGACAAGAACAGTAGCTCCTCTTCAGTCCAACACTGTACTTGCTGGGAACAGACGCGAGTACTATTTGCACTGTGTATGGCAATGGGAGCACAATAGTGACTTTCCTTACCAGAAAACAACTCTTGTTCGTAGGACCAGAAACTGCATGTGATTCAACTCCATTTAGGACTAGGAAACAAACGCTAGCTTTCCCTACAAGAAACACACTCTGGTTTAGAGAAAAGAGCACTCTTCTACTCTACTGTGTTTCCTATGGGGTCCAAACAGTGAGCTTGCTCAGAACAAAAAAAATTGTGCTTCCTACACACACGGCCATATCTAGTTCAAGTCTGCTTAGGAACCTGACAAGAACAGTAGATCCTCTTCAGTCCAATACACTGTACTTGCTGGCAACAGACGCCAGTGCTATTTGTCCTGTGTATGGCAATGGCAGCGGAATAGTGACTTTCCTTACCAGAAAACAACTCTTGCTCATAGTACCAGAAACTGCATGCGATTCAACTCCATTTAGGACTGGGAAACAAACGCTACCTCGCCTTACAAGAAACACACTCTGCTTTAGAGAAAGAAGCACTCTTGTAGTCTACTGTGTTTCCTATGGGGTCCAAACAGTGAGCTTGCTCAGAACAAAAGAACTGTGCTTCCTACACACACAGACCATATGTAGTTCAACTCTGCTTAGGAACCTGACAAGAACAGTAGCTCCTCTTCAGTCCAACACTGTACTTGCTGGGAACAGACGCGAGTGCTATTTGCACTGTGTATGGCAATGGGAGCAAAATAGTGACTATCCTTACCAGAAAACAACTCTTGTTCGTAGGACCAGAAACTGCATGTGATTCAACTCCATTTAGGACTAGGAAACAAACGCTAGCTTTCCCTACAAGAAACACACTCTGCTTTAGAGAAAAGAGCACTCTTCTACTCTACTGTGTTTCTAAAGGGCCAGAACAGTGAGCTTGCTCAGAACATAAGAACTGAGCTTCCAACAAACACGGGCCATATCTAGTTCAACTCTGCTAATGAAACTGACAAGAACAGTAGCTCCTCTTCAGTCTGATAGACTGTACTTGCTGGGAACAGACGCCAGTGCTATTTGCACTGTGTATGGCAATGGGAGTGCAATAGTGACTTTCCTTACCAGAAAACAACTCTTGCTCATAAGACCAGAAACTGCATGTGATTCAACTCCATTTAGGACTGGGAAACAAACGCTACCTCGCCTTACATGAAGCACTCTCTGCTTTTGAGAAAAGAGCACTCTTCTACTCTACTGTGTTTCCTATGGGGTCCGAACAGTGAGCTTGCTCAGAACAAAAGAACTGTGCTTCCTACACTCACGGGCCATATCTAGTTCAACTCTGCTTAGGAACCTGACAAGAACAGTAGATCCCCTTTAGTCCAATACACTGTACTTGCTGGGAACAGACGCCAGTGCTATTTGTCCTGTGTATGGTAAAGGCAGCGCAATAGTGACTATTCTTACCAGAAAAAACTCTTGCTCGTAGGACCAGAAAATGCATGTGTTTCAACTCCATTTAGGACTGGGAAACAAACGCTAGCTCGCCTTACAAGAAACACACTCTGCTTTAGAGAAAAGAGCACTCTTCTACTCTACTGTGTTTCCTATGGGGCCAGAACGGTGAGCTTGCTCAGAACAAAAGAACTGTGCTTCCTACACACATGGGCCATATCTAGTTCACCTCTGCTTAGGAACCTGACAAGAACAGTTGCTCCTCTTCAGTCCAACACTGTACTTGCTGGGAACAGACGCGAGTGCTATTTGCACTGTGAATGGCAATGGGAGCGCAATAGTGACTTTCTTTACCAGAAAACAACTCTTGTTTGTAGAACCAGAAACTGCATGTGATTCAATTGCATTTAGGACTAGGAAACAAACACTAGCTTGCCTTACAAGAAACACACTCTGCTTTTGAGAAAAGAGCACTCTTCTACTCTACTGTGTTTCCTATGGGGTCCGAACAATGAGCCTGCTTAGAACAAAAGAACTGTGCTTCCTACACACATGGGCCATATCTAGTTCACCTCTGCTTAGGAAACTGAAAAAAACAGTAGATCCTATTCAGTACAATACACTGTACTTGCTGGGAACAGATGAGAGTGCTGTTTGCACTGTTTATGGCAATGGGAGCACAATAGTGACTCGCCTTACCAGAAAACAACTCTTGCTCGTAGGACCAGAAACTGCATGTGACTCAACTCCATTTAGGACTGGGAAACAAACTCTAGCTCGCCTTATAAGAAACACACTCTGCTTTTGAGAAAAGAGCACTCTTCTACTCTACTGTGTTTCCCATAGGGCCAGAACGGTGAACTTGCTCAGAACAAAAGAACTGTGCTTCCTACACACACAGGGCATATCTAGTTCAACTCTGCTTAGGAAACTGAAAGAACAGTAGCTCCTTTCAGTCCGATACACTGTACTTGCTGGGATCAGACGCAAGTGCTATTTGCACTGTGTATGGCAATGGGAGCGCAATAGTGACTTTCCTTAACAGAAAACAACTCTTGCTCATAGGACAAAAAACTGCATGTGACTCAACTCCATTTAGGACTGGGAAACAAACTCTAGCTCGACTTACAAGAAACACACTCTGCTTTTGAGAAAAGAGCACTCTTCTACTCTACTGTGTTTTCCATAGGGCCAGAACGGTGAGCATGCTCAGAACAAAAAAACTGTGCTTCCTACACACACGGGCCATATCTAGTTCAACTCTGCTTAGGAAACTGACAAGAACAGGAGCTCCTCTTCAGTCCGATACACTGTACTTGCTAGGAACAGACGGGAGTGCTATTTGCACTGAGTATGGCAATGGGAGCACAACAGTGACTTTCCTTACCAGAAAACAGCTCTTGCTCGTAGGACCAGAAACTGCATGTGATTCAACTCCATTTAGGACTGGGAAACAAACGCTAGCTCGCCTTACAAGAAACACACTCTGCTTTTGAGAAAAGAGCACTCTTCTACTCTACTGTGTTTCCTATGGGGTCCAAACAGGGAGCTTGCTCAGAACAAGAAAAAATTGTGCTTCCTATACACACGGCCATATCTAGTTCAAGTCTGCTTAGGAAACTGACAAGAACAGTAGATCCTCTTCAGTCCAATACACTGTACTTGCTGGGATCAGACGCGAGTGCTATTTGTCCTGTGTATGGCAATGGCAGCGCAATAGTGACTTTCCTTACCAGAAACCAACTCTTGCTCATAGTACCAGAAACTTTATGGGATTCAACTCCATTTAGGACTGGGAAACAAACGCTAGCTCGCCTTATAAGAAACACACTCTGCTTTAGAGAAAGGAGCACTCTTCTAGTCTACTGTGTTTCCTATAGGGCCAGAACAGTGAGCTTGCTCAGAACATAATAACTGTTCTTCCTACACACACGGGCCATATCTAGTTCAACTCTGCTTAGGAACCTGACAAGAACAGTAGATCCCCTTTAGTCCAATACACTGTACTTGCTGGGAACAGACGCCAGTGCTACTTGTCCTGTGTATGGCAATGGCAGCGCAATAGTGACTATTCTTACCATAAAACAACTCTTGCTCGTAGGACCAGAAACTGCGTGTGTTTCAACTCCATTTAGGACTGGGAAACAAATGCTAGCTCGTCTTACAAGAAACACACTATGCTTTAGAGAAAAGAGCACTCTTCTACTCTACTGTGTTTCCTATGGGGTCCAAACAGTGAGCATGCTCAGAACAAAAAAAATTGTGCTTCCTACACACACGGCCATATCTAGTTCAAGTCTGCTTAGAAACCTGACAAGAAGAGTAGATCCTCTTCAGTCCAATACACTGTACTTGCTGGCAACAGACGCCAGTGCTATTTGTCCTGTGTATGGCAATGGCATCGCAATAGTGACTTTCCTTACCAGAAACCAACTCTTGCTCATAGGACCAGAAACGGCATGATATTCTACTCCATTTAGGACTGGGAAACAAACGCTAGCTTGCCTAACAAGAAACACACTCTGCTTTAGAGAAAGGAGCACTATTCTACTCTACTGTGTTTCCTATGGGGTCCAAACAGTGAGCTTGCTCAGAACAAAAGAACTGTGCTTCCTATACACACGGACTATATGTAGTTCAACTCTGCTTAGGAACCTGACAAGAACAGTAGCTTCTCTTCAGTCCAACACTGTACTTGCGGGGAACAGACGTGAGTGCTATTTGCACTGTGTATGGCAATGGGCGCACAATAGTGACTTTCCTTACCAGAAAACAACTCTTGTGCGTAGGACCAGAAACTGCCTGTGATTCAAATCCATTTAGGACTAGGAAAGAAACGCTCGCTTGCCCTACAAGAAACACACTCTGCTTTACAGAAAAGAACACTCTTCTATTCTACTGTGTTTCCTATAGGGCCAGAACAGTGAGCTTGCTCAGAACATAAGAACTGAGCTTCCTACGCACACGGGCCATATCTAGTTCAACTCTTTTTAGGAAACTGACAAGAACAGTAGCTCCTCTTCAGTCCGATACACTGTACTTGCTGGGAACAGACGCCAGTGCTATTTGCACTGTGTATGTCAATGGGAGCGCAATAGTGACTTTCCTTACCAGAAAACAACTCTTGCTCATAGGACCAGTAACTGCATGTGATTCAACTCCATTTAAGACTGGGAAACAAATGCTACCTCGCCTTACATGAAACACACTCTGCTTTTGAGAAAAGAGCACTCTTCTACTCTACATTGTTTCCTATGGGGTCCGAACAGTGAGCTTGCTCAGAACAAAAGAACTGTGCTTCCTATACACACGGACTATATGTAGTTCAACTCTGCTTAGGAACCTGACAAGAACAGTAGCTCCTCTTCAGTCCAACACTGTACTTGCGGGGAACAGACGTGAGTGCTATTTGCACTGTGTATGGCAATGGGCGCGTAATAGTGACTTTCCTTACCAGAAAACAACTCTTGTGCGTAGGACCAGAAACTGCATGTGATTCAACTCCATTTAAGACTAGGAAACAAACGCTAGCTTGCCCTACAAGAAACACACTCTGCTTTAGAGAAAAGAACACTCTTCTACTCTACTGTGTTTCCTATAGGGCCAGAACATTGAGCTTGCTCAGAACATAAGAACTGAGCTTCCTATGCACACGGGCCATATCTAGTTCAACTCTGCTTAGGAAACTGACAAGAACAGTAGATCCTCTTCAGTCCGATACACTGTACTTGCTGGGAACAGACGCCAGTGCTATTTGCACTGTGTATGTCAATGGGAGCGCAATAGTGACTTTCCTTACCAGAAAACAACTCTTGCTCATAGGACCAGTAACTGCATGTGATTCAACTCCATTTAAGACTGGGAAACAAATGCTACCTCGCCTTACATGAAACACACTCTGCTTTTGAGAAAAGAGCACTCTTCTACTCTACTGTGTTTCCTATGGGGTACGAACAGTGAGCTTGCTCAGAACAAAAGAACTGTGCTTCCTACACACATGGGCAATATCTAGTTCACCTCTGCTTAAGAAACTGAAAAGAACAGTAGATCCTATTCAGTCCAATACACTGTACTTGCTGGGATCAGATGCGAGTGCTATTTGCACTGTGTATGGCAATGGGAGCACAATAGTGACTCACCTTACCAGAAAACAACTCTTGCTCGTAGGACCAGAAACTGCATGTGACTCAACTCCATTTAGGACTGGGAAACAAACTCTAGCTCGCCTTATAAGAAACACACTCTGCTTTTGAGAAAAGAGCACTCTTCTACTCTACTGTGTTTCCCATAGGGCCAGAACGGTGAACTGGCTCAGAACAAAAGAACTGTGCTTCCTACACACACGGGGCATATCTAGTTCAACTCTGCTTAGGAAACTGAAAGAACAGTAGCTCCTTTCAGTCTGATACACTGTACTTGCTGGGATCAGACGCAAGTGCTATTTGCACTGTGTATGGCAATGGGAGCGCAATAGTGACTTTCCTTAACAGAAAACAACTCTTGTTCGTAGGACCAGAAACTGCATGTGATTCAACTCCATTTAGGACTGGGAAACAAACTCTAGCCCGCCTTACAAGAAACACACTCCGCTTTTGAGAAAAGAACACTCTTCTACTCTACTGTGTTTCCCATAGGGCCAGTACAGTGAGCTTGCTCAGAACAAAAGAACTGTGCTTCCTACACACACGGGCCATATCTAGTTCAACTCTGCTTAGGAAACTGAGAAGAACAGTAGCTCCTCTTCAGTGCAATACACTATACTTGCTAGGAACAGACGGGAGTGCTATTTGCACTGTGTATGGCAATGGGAGCGCAATAGTGACTTTCCTTACCAGAAAACAACTCTTGCTCATAGGACCAGAAACTGCATGGGATTCAACTCCATTTAGGATTGGGAAACAAATGCTAGCTCGCCTTACAAGAAACACACTCTGCTTTAGAGAAAGGAGCACTCTTCTAGTCTACTGTGTTTCCTATGGGGTCCAAACAGTGAGCTTGCTCAGAACAAAACAACTGTGCTTCCTACACACACAGACCATATGTAGTTCAACTCTGCTTAGGAACCTGACAAGAACAGTAGCTCCTCTTCAGTCCAACACTGTACTTGCTGGGAACAGACGCGAGTACTATTTGCACTGTGTATGGCAATGGGAGCACAATAGTGACTTTCCTTACCAGAAAACAACTCTTGTTCGTAGGACCAGAAACTGCATGTGATTCAACTCCATTTAGGACTAGGAAACAAACGCTAGCTTTCCCTACAAGAAACACACTCTGCTTTAGAGAAAAGAGCACTCTTCTACTCTACTGTGTTTCCTATGGGGTCCAAACAGTGAGCTTGCTCAGAACAAAAAAAATTGTGCTTCCTACACACACGGCCATATCTAGTTCAAGTCTGCTTAGGAACCTGACAAGAACAGTAGATCCTCTTCAGTCCAATACACTGTACTTGCTGGCAACAGACGCCAGTGCTATTTGTCCTGTGTATGGCAATGGCAGCGAAATAGTGACTTTCCTTACCAGAAAACAACTCTTGCTCATAGTACCAGAAACTGCATGCGATTCAACTCCATTTAGGACTGGGAAACAAACGCTACCTCGCCTTACAAGAAACACACTCTGCTTTAGAGAAAGAAGCACTCTTCTAGTCTACTGTGTTTCCTATGGGGTCCAAACAGTGAGCTTGCTCAGAACAAAAGAACTGTGCTTCCTACACACACAGACCATATGTAGTTCAACTCTGCTTAGGAACCTGACAAGAACAGTAGCTCCTCTTCAGTCCAACACTGTACTTGCTGGGAACAGACGCCAGTGCTATTTGCACTGTGTATGGCAATGGGAGCACAATAGTGACTTTCCTTACCAGAAAACAACTCTTGTTCGTAGGACCAGAAACTGCATGTGATTCAACTCCATTTAGGACTAGGAAACAAACGCTAGCTTTCCCTACAAGAAACACACTCTGCTTTAGAGAAAAGAGCACTCTTCTACTCTACTGTGTTTCTAAAGGGCCAGAACAGTGAGCTTGCTCAGAACATAAGAACTGAGCTTCCAAAAAACACGGGCCATATCTAGTTCAACTCTGCTAATGAAACTGACAAGAACAGTAGCTCCTCTTCAGTCTGATAGACTGTACTTGCTGGGAACAGACGCCAGTGCTATTTGCACTGTGTATGGCAATGGGAGTGCAATAGTGACTTTCCTTACCAGAAAACAACTCTTGCTCATAAGACCAGAAACTGCATGTGATTCAACTCCATTTAGGACTGGGAAACAAACGCTACCTCGCCTTACATGAAGCACTCTCTGCTTTTGAGAAAAGAGCACTCTTCTACTCTACTGTGTTTCCTATGGGGTCCAAACAGTGAGCTTGCTCAGAACAAAAGAACTGTGCTTCCTACACTCACGGGCCATATCTAGTTCAACTCTGCTTAGGAACCTGACAAGAACAGTAGATCCCCTTTAGTCCAATACACTGTACTTGCTGGGAACAGACGCCAGTGCTATTTGTCCTGTGTATGGCAAAGGCAGCGCAATAGTGACTATTCTTACCAGAAAAAACTCTTGCTCGTAGGACCAGAAAATGCATGTGTTTCAACTCCATTTAGGACTGGGAAACAAACGCTAGCTCGCCTTACAAGAAACACACTCTGCTTTAGAGAAAAGAGCACTCTTCTACTCTACTGTGTTTCCTATGGGGCCAGAACAGTGAGCTTGCCCAGAACAAAAGAACTGTGCTTCCTACACACATGGGCCATATCTAGTTCACCTCTGCTTAGGAACCTGACAAGAACAGTTGCTCCTCTTCAGTCCAACACTGTACTTGCTGGGAAGAGACGCGAGTGCTATTTGCACTGTGAATGGCAATGGGAGCGCAATAGTGACTTTCTTTACCAGAAAACAACTCTTGTTTGTAGAACCAGAAACTGCATGTGATTCAATTGCATTTAGGACTAGGAAACAAACACTAGCTTGCCTTACAAGAAACACACTCTGCTTTTGAGAAAAGAGCACTCTTCTACTCTACTGTGTTTCCTATGGGGTCCGAACAATGAGCCTGCTTAGAACAAAAGAACTGTGCTTCCTACACACATGGGCCATATCTAGTTCACCTCTGCTTAGGAAACTGAAAAAAACAGTAGATCCTATTCAGTACAATACACTGTACTTGCTGGGAACAGATGCGAGTGCTGTTTGCACTGTTTATGGCAATGGGAGCACAATAGTGACTCGCCTTACCAGAAAACAACTCTTGCTCGTAGGACCAGAAACTGCCTGTGACTCAACTCCATTTAGGACTGGGAAACAAACTCTAGCTCGCCTTATAAGAAACACACTCTGCTTTAGAGAAAAGAGCACTCTTCTACTCTACTGTGTTTCCCATAGGGCCAGAACGGTGAACTTGCTCAGAACAAAAGAACTGTGCTTCCTACACACACGGGGCATATCTAGTTCAACTCTGCTTAGGAAACTGAAAGAACAGTAGCTCCTTTCAGTCCGATACACTGTACTTGCTGGGATCAGACGCAAGTGCTATTTGCACTGTGTATGGCAATGGGAGCGCAATAGTGACTTTCCTTAACAGAAAACAACTCTTGCTCATAGGACAAAAAACTGCATGTGACTCAACTCCATTTAGGACTGGGAAACAAACTCTAGCTCGACTTACAAGAAACACACTCTGCTTTTGAGAAAAGAGCACTCTTCTACTCTACTGTGTTTTCCATAGGGCCAGAACGGTGAGCATGCTCAGAACAAAAAAACTGTGCTTCCTACACACACGGGCCATATCTAGTTCAACTCTGCTTAGGAAACTGACAAGAACAGGAGCTCCTCTTCAGTCCGATACACTGTACTTGCTAGGAACAGACGAGAGTGCTATTTGCACTGAGTATGGCAATGGGAGCACAACAGTGACTTTCCTTACCAGAAAACAGCTCTTGCTCGTAGGACCAGAAACTGCGTGTGATTCAACTCCATTTAGGACTGGGAAACAAACGCTAGCTCGCCTTACAAGAAACACACTCTGCTTTTGAGAAAAGAGCACTCTTCTACTCTACTGTGTTTCCTATGGGGTCCAAACAGGGAGCTTGATCAGAACAAAAAAAAATTGTGCTTCCTATACACACAGCCATATCTAGTTCAAGTCTGCTTAGGAAACTGACAAGAACAGTAGATCCTCTTCAGTCCAATACACTGTACTTGCTGGGATCAGACGCGAGTGCTATTTGTCCTGTGTATGGCAATGGCAGCGCAATAGTGACTTTCCTTACCAGAAACCAACTCTTGCTCATAGTACCAGAAACTTTATGGGATTCAACTCCATTTAGGACTGGGAAACAAACGCTAGCTCGCCTTATAAGGAACACACTCTGCTTTAGAGAAAGGAGCACTCTTCTAGTCTACTGTGTTTCCTATAGGGCCAGAACTGTGAGCTTGCTCAGAACATAATAACTGTTCTTCCTACACACACGGGCCATATCTAGTTCAACTCTGCTTAGGAACCTGACAAGAACAGTAGATCCCCTTTAGTCCAATACACTGTACTTGCTGGGAACAGACGCCAGTGCTATTTGTCCTGTGTATGGCAATGGCAGCGCAATAGTGACTATTCTTACCATAAAACAACTCTTGCTCGTAGGACCAGAAACTGCGTGTGTTTCAACTCCATTTAGGACTGGGAAACAAATGCTAGCTCGTCTTACAAGAAACACACTATGCTTTAGAGAAAAGAGCACTCTTCTACTCTACTGTGTTTCCTTTGGGGTCCAAACAGTGAGCTTGTTCAGAACAAAAAAAATTGTGCTTCCTACACACACGGCCATATCTATTTCAAGTCTGCTTAGGAACCTGACAAGAACAGTAGATCCTCTTCAGTCCAATACACTGTACTTGCTGGCAACAGACGCCAGTGCTATTTGTCCTGTGTATGTCAATGGCAGCGCAATAGTGACTTTCCTTACCAGAAAACAACTCTTGTTCGTAGGACCAGAAACTGCATGTGATTCAACTCCATTTAGGACTAGGAAACAAACGCTAGCTTTCCCTACAAGAAACACACTCTGCTTTAGAGAAAAGAGCACTCTTCTACTCTACTGTGTTTCCTATGGGGTCCAAACAGTGAGCTTGCTCAGAACAAAAAAAATTGTGCTTCCTACACACACGGCCATATCTAGTTCAAGTCTGCTTAGGAACCTGACAAGAACAGTAGATCCTCTTCAGTCCAATACACTGTACTTGCTGGCAACAGACGCCAGTGCTATTTGTCCTGTGTTTGGCAATGGCAGCGCAATAGTGACGTTCCTTACCAGAAAACAACTCTTGCTCATAGTACCAGAAACTGCATGCGATTCAACTCCATTTAGGACTGGGAAACAAACACTACCTCGCCTTACAAGAAACACACTCTGCTTTAGAGAAAGAAGCACTCTTCTAGTCTACTGTGTTTCCTATGGGGTCCAAACAGTTAGCTTGCTCAGAAGAAAAGAACTGTGCTTCCTACACACACAGACCATATGTAGTTCAACTCTGCTTAGGAACATGACAAGAACAGTAGCTCCTCTTCAGTCCAACACTGTACTTGCTGGGAATAGACGCGAGTGCTATTTGCACTGTGTATGGCAATGGGAGCACAATAGTGACTTTCCTTACCAGAAAACAACTCTTGTTCGTAAAACCAGAAACTGCATGTGATTCAACTCCATTTAGGACTAGGAAACAAACGCTAGCTTTCCCTACAAGAAACACACTCTGCTTTAGAGAAAAGAGCACTCTTCTACTCTACTGTGTTTCCTAAAGGGCCAGAACAGTGAGCTTGCTCAGAACATAAGAACTGAGCTTCCAACAAACACGGGCCATATCCAGTTCAACTCTGCTTAGGAAACTGACAAGAACAGTAGCTCCTCTTCAGTCTGATAGACTGTACTTGCTGGGAACAGACGCCAGTGCTATTTGCACTGTGTATGGCAATGGGAGTGCAATAGTGACTTTCCTTACCAGAAAACAACTCTTGCTCATAAGACCAGAAACTGCATGTGATTCAACTCCATTTAGGACTGGGAAACAAACGCTACCTCGCCTTACATGAAACACTCTCTGCTTTTGAGAAAAGAGTACTCTTCTACTCTACTGTGTTTCCTAAGGGGTCCGAACAGTGAGCTTGCTCAGAACAAAAGAACTGTGCTTCCTACACTCACGGGCCATATCTAGTTCAACTCTGCTTAGGAACCTGACAAGAACAGTAGATCCCCTTTAGTCCAATACACTGTACTTGCTGGGAACAGACGCCAGTGCTATTTGTCCTGTGTATGGCAAAGGCAGCACAATAGTGACTATTCTTACCAGAAAACAACTCTTGCTCGTAGGACCAGAAACTGCATGTGTTTCAACTCCATTTAGGACTGGGAAACAAACGCTAGCTCGCCTTACAAGAAACACACTCTGCTTTAGAGAAAAGAGCACTCTTCTACTCTACTGTGTTTCCTATAGGGCCAGAACGGTGAGCTTGCTCAGAACAAAAGAACTGTGCTTCCTAAACACATGGGCCATATCTAGTTCACCTCTGCTTAGGAACCTGACAAGAACAGTTGCTCCTCTTCAGTCCAACACTGTACTTGCTGGGAACAGACGCGAGTGCTATTTGCACTGTGAATGGCAATGGGAGCGCAATAGTGACTTTCTTTACCAGAAAACAACTCTTGTTTGTAGAACCAGAAACTGCATGTGATTCAATTGCATTTAGGACTAGGAAACAAACACTAGCTTGCCTTACAAGAAACACACTCTGCTTTTGAGAAAAGAGCACTCTTCTACTCTACTGTGTTTCCTACGGGGTCCGAACAATGAGCCTGCTTAGAACAAAAGAACTGTGCTTCCTACACACATGGGCCATATCTAGTTCACCTCTGCTTAGGAAACTGAAAAAAACAGTAGATCCTATTCAGTCCAATACACTGTACTTGCTGGGAACAGATGCGAGTGCTATTTGCACTGTGTATGGCAATGGGAGCACAATAGTGACTCGCCTTACCAGAAAACAACTCTTGCTCGTAGGACCAGAAACTGCATGTGACTCAACTCCATTTAGGACTGGGAAACAAACTCTAGCTCGCCTTATAAGAAACACACTCTGCTTTTGAGAAAAGAGCACTCTTCTACTCTACTGTGTTTCCCATAGGGCCAGAACGGTGAACTTGCTCAGAACAAAAGAACTGTGCTTCCTACACACACGGGGCATATCTAGTTCAACTCTGCTTAGGAAACTGAAAGAACAGTAGCTCCTTTCAGTCCGTTACACTGTACTTGCTGGGATCAGACGCAAGTGCTATTTGCACTGTGTATGGCAATGGGAGCGCAATAGTGACTTTCCTTAACAGAAAACAACTCTTGCTCGTAAGACCAGAAACTGCATGTGATTCAACTCCATTTAGGACTGGGAAACAAACTCTAGCCCGCCTTACAAGAAACACACTCCGCTTTTGAGACAAGAAAACTCTTCTACTCTACTGTGTTTCCCATAGGGCCAGTACAGTGAGCTTGCTCAGAACAAAAGAACTGTGCTTCCTACACACACGGACCATATGTAGTTCAACTCTGCTTAGGAACCTGACAAGAACAGTAGCTCCTCTTCAGTCCAACACTGTACTTGCTGGGAACAGACGCGAGTGCTATTTGCACTGTGTATGGCAATGGGAGCACAATCGTGACTTTCCTTACCAGAAAACAACTCTTGTTCGTAGGACCAGAAACTGCATGTGATTCAACTCCATTTAGGACTAGGAAACAAACACTAGCTTGCCTTACAAGAAACACACTCTGCTTTAGAGAAAAGAGCACTCTTCTACTCTACTGTGTTTCCTATACGGCCAGAACAGTAAGCTTGCTCAGAACATAATAACTCTGCTTCCTACACACACGGATCATATCTAGTTCAATTCTGCTTAGGAACCTGACAAGAACAGCAGATCCCCTTTAGTCCAATACACTGTACTTGCTGGGAACAGACGCCAGTGCTATTTGTCCTGTGTATGGCAATGGCAGCCCAATAGTGACTATTCTTACCATTAAAGAACTCTTGCTCATAGGACCAGAAACTGCATGTGTTTCACCTCCATTTAGGACTGGGAAACAAACGCTAGCTTGCCTTACAACATACACACTCTGCTTTAGAGAAAAGAGCATTCTTCTACTCTACTGTGTTTCCTATAGGGCCAGAACAGTGAGCTTGCTCAGAACAAAAGAACTGTGCTTCCTACACACGGGCCATATCTAGTTCACCTCTGCTTAGGAAACTGACAAGAACAGTAGCTCCTCTTCAGTCCGATACACTGTACTTGCTGGGAACAGACGCGAGTGCTATTTGCACTGTATATGGCAATAGGAGTGCAATAGGGACTTTCCTTACCAGAAAACAACTCTTGCTCCTAGTACATAAAACTGCATGGGATTCAACTCCATTTAGGATTGGGAAACAAATGCTAGCTCGCCTTACAAGAAACACACTCTGCTTTAGAGAAAGGAGCACTCTTCTAGTCTACTGTGTTTCCTATGGGGTCCAAACAGTGAGCTTGCTCAGAACATAATAACTCTGCTTCCTACACACACGGATCATATGTAGTTCAACTCTGATTAGGAAACTGACAAGAAGAGTAGCTCCTCTTCAGTCCAACACTGTACTTGCTGGGAACAGACGCGAGTGCTATTTGCACTGTGTATGGCAATGGGAGCACAATAGTGACTCGTCTTACCAGAAAACAACTCTTGCTCATAGGACAAAAAACTGCATGTGACTCAACTCCATTTAGGACTGGGAAACAAACTCTAGCTCGCCTTACAAGAAACACACTCTGCTTTTGAGAAAAGAGCACTCTTCTACTCTACTGTGTTTTCCATAGGGCCAGAACGGTGAGCTTGCTCAGAACAAAAAAACTGTGCTTCCTACACACACGGGCCATTTCTAGTTCAACTCTGCTTAGGAAACTGACAAGAACAGGAGCTCCTCTTCAGTCCGATACACTGTACTTGCTAGGAACAGACGAGAGTGCTATTTGCACTGAGTATGGCAATGGGAGCGTAACAGTGACTTTCCTTACCAGAAAACAGCTCTTGCTCGTAGGACCAGAAACTGCATGTGATTCAACTCCATTTAGGACTGGGAAACAAACGTTAGCTCGCCTTACAAGAAACACACTCTGCTTTTGAGAAAAGAGCACACTTCTACTCTACTGTGTTTCCTATGGGGTCCAAACAGGGAGCTTGCTCAGAACAAAAAAAAATTGTGCTTCCTATACACACGGCCATATCTAGTTCAAGTCTGCTTAGGAACCTGACAAGAACAGTAGATCCTCTTCAGTCCAATACACTGTACTTGCTGGGAACAGACGCCAGTGCTATTTGTCCTGTGTATGGCAAAGGCAGCGCAATAGTGACTATTCTTACCAGAAAACAACTCTTGCTCGTAGGACCAGAAACTGCATGTGTTTCAACTCCATTTAGGACTGGGAAACAAACGCTAGCTCGCCTTACAAGAAACACACTCTGCTTTAGAGAAAAGAGCACTCTTCTACTCTACTGTGTTTCCTATAGGGCCAGAACGGTGAGCTTGCTTAGAACAAAAGAACTGTGCTTCCTACACACATGGGCCATATCTAGTTCACCTCTGCTTAGGAAACTGAAAAGAACAGTAGATCCTATTCAGTCCAATACACTGTACTTGCTGGGAACAGACTCGAGTGCTATTTGCACTGTGTATGGCAATGGGAGCACAATGGTGACTTTCCTTACCAGAAAACAACTCTTGCTCGTAGGACTAGAAACTGCATGTGATTCAACTCCATTTAGGACTGGGAAACAAACGCTAGCTCGCCTTACAAGAAACACAGTCGGCTTTTGAGAAAAGAGCACTCTTCTACTCTACTGTGTTTCCTATGGGGTCCAAACAGTGAGCTTGCTCTGAACAAAAAAAATTGTGCTTCCTATACACACGGCCATATCTAGTTCAAGTCTGCTTAGGAACCTGACAAGAACAGTAGATCCTCTTCAGTCCAATACACTGTACTTGCTGACAACAGACGCCAGTGCTATTTGTCCTGTGTATGGCAAGGCAGCACAATTGTGACTTTCCTTACCAGAAAACAACTCTTGCTCATAGTACCAGAAACTGCATGGGATTAAACTCCATTTAGGACTGAGAAACAAACACTAGCTCGCCTTACAAGAAACACACTCTGCTTTAGAGAAAGGAGCACTCATCTAGTCTACTGTGTTTCCTATGGGGTCCAAACAGTGAGCTTGCTCAGAACAAAAGATCTGTGCTTCCTACACACACGGACCATATGTAGTTCAACTCTGCTTAGGAACCTGACAAGAACAGTAGCTCCTCTTCAGTCCAACACTGTACTTGCTGGGAACAGACGCGAGTGATATTTGCACTGTGTGGCAATGGGAGCGCAATAGTGACTTTCCTTACCAGAAAACTACTCCTGTTCATAAGACCAGACTGCATGTGTTTCAACTACATTTAGGACTGGGAAACAAACACTAGCTCGCCTTACAAGAAACACAGTCTGCTTTTGAGAAAAGAGCACTCTTCTACTCTACTGTGTTTCTTATGGGGTCCAAAAAGTGAGCTTGCTCAGAACAAAAAAAATTGTGCTTCCTATACACACGGCCATATCTAGTTCAAGTCTGCTTAGGAACCTGACAAGAACAGTAGATCCTCTTCAGTCCAATACACTGTACTTGCTGGCAACAGACGCCAGTGCTATTTGTCCTGTGTATGGCAATGGCAGCGAAATAGTGACTTTCCTTACCAGAAAACAACTCTTGCTCATAGTACCAGAAACTGCATGTGATTCAACTCCATTTAGGACTGGGAAACAAACGCTACCTCGCCTTACAAGAAACACACTCTGCTTTAGAGAAAAGAGCACTCTTCTACTCTACTGTGTTTCCTATAGGGCCAGAACAGTGAGCTTGCTCAGGACAAAAGAACTGTGCTTCCTACACACGGGCCATATCTAGTTCAACTCTGCTTATGAAACTGACAAGAACAGTAGCTCCTCTTCAGTCCGATACACTGTACTTGCTGGGAACAGACGCGAGTGCTATTTGCACTGTATATGGCAATGAGAACGCAATAGGGACTTTCCTTACCAGAAAACAACTCTTGCTCGTAGGACCAGAATGTGCATGTGATTCAACTCCATTTAGGACTGGGAAAAACAAATGCTACCTCGCCTTACATGAAACACACTCTGCTTTTGAGAAAAGAGCACTCTTTTACTCTACTGTGTTTCCAATGGGGTCCAAACAGTGAGCTTGCTCAGAACAAAAGATCTGTGCTTCCTACACACATGGGCCATATCTAGTTCAACTCTGCTTAGGAAACTAAAAAGAACAGTAGATCCTCTTCAGTCCAATACACTGTACTTGCTGGGAACAGACGCGAGTGCTATTTGCACTGTGTAGGGCAATTGGAGCACAATAGTGTCTCGTCTTACCAGAAAACAACTCTTGCTCATAGGACAAAAAACTGCATTTGACTCAACTACATTTAGGACTGGGAAACAAACTCTAGCTCAACTTACAAGAAACACACTCTGCTTTTGAGAAAAGAACACTCATCTAATCTACTGTGTTTCCCATAGGGCCAGAACAATGAGCTTACTCAGAACAAAAGAACTGTGCTTCCTTCACACACGGGGCATATCTAGTTTAACTCTGCTTAGGAAACTGAGAAGAACAGTAGCTCCTCTTCAGTCCAATACACTGTACTTGATAGGAACAGACGGGACTGCTATTTGCACTGAGTATGGCAATGGGAGCGCAATAGTGACTTTCCTTACCAGAAAACAACTCTTGCTCGTAGGACTAGAAACTGCATGTGATTCAACTCCATTTAGGACTGGGAAACAAACGCTAGCTCGCCTTACAAGAAACACAGTCTGCTTTTGAGAAAAGAGCACTCTTCTACTCTACTGTGTTTCCTATGGGGTCCAAACAGTGAGCTTGCTCAGAACAAAAAAAATTGTGCTTCCTATACACACGGCCATATCTAGTTCAAGTCTGCTTAGGAACTTGACAAGAACAGTAGCTCCTCTTCAGTCCAATACACTGTACTTGCTGGCAACAGACGCCAGTGCTATTTGTCCTGTGTCTGGCAAGGCAGCACAATAGTGTCTTTCCTTACCAGAAAACAACTCTTGCTCATAGTACCAGAAACTTCATGGGATTCAACTCCTTTTAGGACTGGTAAATAAACGCTAGCTCGCCTTACAAGAAACACACTCTGCTTTAGAGAAAGGAGCACTCTTCTAGTCTACTGTGTTTCCTATGGCATCCAAACACTGAGCTTGCTCAGAACAAAAAAACTGTGCTTCCTACACACACGGACCATATGTAGTTCAACTCTGCTTAGAAACCTGACAAGAAGAGTAGCTCCTCTTCAGTCCAACACTGTACTTGCTGGGAACAGACGCAAGTGCTATTTGCACTGTGTATGGCAATGGGAGCGCAATAGGGACTTTGCTTACCAGAAAACAACTCTTTCTCATAGGACTAGAAAGTGCATGTAATTCACCTCCATGTAGGACTGGGAAACAAATGCTAGCTCGCCTTACATGAAACAAACTCTGCTTTTGAGAAAAGAGCACTCTTCTACTCTACTGTCTTTCCTATGGGGTCGAAACAGTGAGCTTGCTCAGAACAAAAGAACTGTGCTTCCTACACACGTGGGCCATATCTAGTTCAACTCTGCTTAGAAAACTGAAAAGAACAGTAGATCCTCTTCAGTCCAATACACTGTACTTGCTGGGAACAGGGCCAGAACAGTGAGCTTGCTCAGAACATAAGAACTGAGCTTCGTACACACACGGGCCATATCTAGTTCAACTCTGCTTAGGAAACTGACAAGAACAGTAACTCCTCCTCAGTCCGATACACTGTACTTGCTGGGAACAGGCGCCAGTGCTATTTGCACTGTGTATGGCAATGGGAGTGCAATAGTGACTTTCCTTACCAGAAAACAACTCTTGCTCATAGTACCAGAAACTGCATGGGATTCAACTCCATTTAGGACTGGGAAACAAACGCTATCTCGCCTTACAAGAAACACACTCTGCTTTAGAGAAAGAAGCACTCTTCTAGTCTTCTGTGTTTCCTATGGGGTCCAAACAGTGAGGTTGCTCAGAACAAAAGAACTATGCTTCCTACACACACAGACCATATGTAGTTCAACTCTGCTTAGGAACCTTACAAGAACAGTAGCTCCTCTTCAGTCCAACACTGTACTTGCTGGGAACAGACGCGAGTGCTACTTGCACTGTGTATGGCAATGGGAGCGCAATAGTGACTCGTCTTACCAGAAAACAACTCTTCCTCATAGGACAAAAAACTGCATGTGACTCAACTCCATTTAGGACTGGGAAACAAACTCTAGCTCGCCTTACAAGAAACACACACTGCTTTTGAGAAAAGAGCACTCTTCTACTCTTCTGTGTTTCCCATAGGGCCAGAGCGGTGAGCTTGCTGAGAACAAAAAAACTGTGCTTTCTACACACACGGGCCATATCTAGTTCAACTCTGCTTAGGAAACTGACAAGAACAGTAGCTCCTCTTCAGTCCAATACACTGTACCTGCTGGGATCAGACGCGAGTGCTATTTGCACTGTGTATTACAATGGGAGCGCAATAGTGACTTTCCTTAACAGAAAACAACTCTTGCTCGTAGGACCAGAAACTGCATGTGTTTCAACTCCATTTAGGACTGGGAAACAAACGCTAGCTCGCCTTACAAGAAACACACTCTGCTTTAGAGAAAAGAGCAATCTTCTACTCTACTGTGTTTCCTATAGGGCCAGAACAGTGAGCTTGCTCAGAAGAAAAGAACTGTGCTTCCTACACACGGGTCATATCTAGTTCAACTCTGCTTAGGAAACTGACAAGAACAGTAGCTCCTCTTCAGTCCGATACACTGTACTTGCTAGGAACAGACGCGAGTGCTATTTGCACTGTATATGGCAATGGGAGCGCAATAGGGACTTTCCTTACCAGAAAACAACTCTTGCTCGTAGGACCAGAAAGTGCATGTGATTCAATTCCACTTAGGACTGGGAAACAACTGCTAGCTCGCCTTACATGAAACACACTCTGCTTTTGAGAAAAGAGCACTCTTCTACTCTACTGTGTTTCCTATGGGGTCCAAACAGTGAGCTTGCTCAGAACAAAAGAACTGTGCTTCCTACACACATGGGCCATATCTAGTTCAACTCTGCTTAGGAAACTGACAAGAACAGTAGATCCTCTTCAGTCCAATACTCTGTACGTGCTGGGAACAGACGCGAGTGCTATTTGCACTGAGTATGGCAATGGGAGCACAATAGTGACTTTCCTTACCAGAAAACAACTCTTGCTCCTAGGACCAGAAACTGAATGTGATTCAACTCCATTTAGGACTGGGAAACAAACGCTATCTCGCCTTACAAGAAACACAGTCTGCTTTTGAGAAAAGAGCACTCTTCTAGTCTACTGTGTTTCCTATGGGGTCCAAACAGTGAGCTTGCTCAGAACAAAAGAATTGTGCTTCCTACACACATGGACCATATGTAGTTCAACTCTGCTTAGGAACCTGACAAGAACAGTAGCTCCTCTTCAGTCCAACACTGTACTTGCTGGGAACAGACGCGAGTGCTATTTGCACTGTGAATGGCAAAAGGAGCGCAATAGTGACTATCCTTACCAGAAAACTACTCTTGTTTGTAGAACCAGAAACTGCATGTGATTCAATTCCATTTAGGACTAGGAAACAAACACTAGCTTGCCTTACAAGAAACACACTCTGCTTTTGAGAAAAGAGCACTCTTCTACTCTACTGCGTTTCCTATGGGGTCCGAACAATGAGCTTGCTTAGATAAAAAGAACTGTGCTTCCTACACACATGGGCCATATCTAGTTCCCCTCTGCTTAGGAAACTGAAAAAAACAGTAGATCCTATTCAGTCCAATACACTGTACTTGCTGGGAACAGATGCGAGTGCTATTTGCACTGTGTATGGCAATGGGAGCACAATTATGACTCGTATTACCAGAAAAAAACTCTTGCTCGTAGGAAAAAAACTGCATGTGACTCAACTCCATTTAGGACTGGGAAACAAACGCTAGCTTGCCTTACAAGAAACACACTCTGCTTTTGAGAAAATAGCACTCTTCTACTCTAATGTGTTTCCCATAGGGCCAGAACGGTGAGCTTGCTGAGAACAAAAAATCTGTGCTTCCTACACACACGGGCCATATCTAGTTCAACTCTGCTTAGGAAACTGACAAGAACAGTAGCTCCTCTTCAGTCCAATACACTGTAACTGCTGGGATCAGACGCGAGTGCTATTTGCACTGTGTATGTCAATGGGAGCGCAATAGTGACTTTCCTTAACAGAAAACAACTCTTGCTCGTAGGACCAGAAACTGCATGTGATTCAACTCCATTTAGGACTGGGAAAAAACGCTAGCTTGCATTACAAGAAACACACTCTGCTTTTGAGAAAAGAGCACTCTTCTACTCTACTGTGTTTCCTAAAGGGCCAGAACAGTGAGTTTGCTCAGAACATAATAACTGTGCTTCCTACACACACGGGCCATATCTAGTTCAACTCTGCTTAGGAACCTGACAAGAACAGTAGATCCCCTTTAGTCCAATACACTGTACTTGCTGGGAACAGAGGCCAGTGCTATTTGTCCTGTGTATGCAATGGCAGCGCAATAGAGACTATTCTTACCATAAAACAACTCTTGCTCCTAGGACCAGAAACTGCATGTGTTTCAACTCCATTTAGGACTGGGAAACAAACGCTAGCTCGCCTTACAAGAAACAAACTCTGCTTTAGAGAAAAGAGCACTCTTCTACTCTACTGTGTTTCCTATAGGGCCAGAACAGTGAGGTTGCTCAGAACAAAAGAACTGTGCTTCCTACACACTGGCCATATCTAGTTGAACTCTGCTTAGGAAACTGACAAGAAGAGTAGCTCCTGTTCAGTCCGATACACTGTACTTGCTGGGAACAGACGCGAGTGCTATTTGCACTGTATATGGCAATGGGAGCACAATAGGGACTTTCCTTACCAGAAAACAACTCTTGCTCGTAGGACCAGAAAGTGCATGTGATTCAACTCCATTTAGGACTGGGAAACAAATGCTAGCTCGCCTTACATGAAACACACTCTGCTTTTGAGAAAAGAGCACTCTTCTACTCTACTGTGTTTCCTATGGGGTCCAAACAGTGAGCTTGCTCAGAACAAAAGAACTGTGCTTCCTACACACATGGGCCATATCTAGTTCAACTCTGCTTAGGAAACTAAAAAGAACAGTAGATCCTCTTCAGTCCAATACTCTGTACGTGCTGGGAACAGACGCGAGTGCTATTTGCACTGAGTATGGCAATGGGAGCACAATAGTGACTTTCCTTACCAGAAAACAACTCTTGCTCCTCGGACCAGAAACTGAATGTGATTCAACTCCATTTAGGACTGGAAAACAAACGCTAGCTCGCCTTACAAGAAACACAGTCTGCTTTTCAGAAAAGAGCACTCTTCTAGTCTACTGTGTTTCCTATGGGGTCCAAACAGTGAGCTTGCTCAGAACAAAAGAATTGTGCTTCCTACACACATGGACCATATGTAGTTCAACTCTGCTTAGGAACCTGACAAGAACAGTAGCTCCTCTTCAGTCCAACACTGTACTTGCTGGGAACAGACGCGAGTGCTATTTGCACTGTGAATGGCAAAAGGAGCGCAATAGTGACTTTCCTTACCAGAAAACAACTCTTGTTTGTAGAACCAGAAACTGCATGTGATTCAATTCCATTTAGGACTAGGAAACAAACACTAGCTTGCCTTACAAGAAACACACTCTGCTTTTGAGAAAAGAGCACTCTTCTACTCTACTGCGTTTCCTATGGGGTCCGAACAATGAGCTTGCTTAGAACAAAAGAACTGTGCTTCCTACACACATGGGCCATATCTAGTTCCCCTCTGCTTAGGAAACTGAAAAAAACAGTAGATCCTATTCAGTCCAATGCACTGTACTTGCTGGGAACAGATGCCAGTGCTATTTGCACTGTGTATGGCAATGGGAGCACAATTATGACTCGTATTACCAGAAAAAAACTCTTGCTCGTAGGAAAAAAACTGCATGTGACTCAACTCCATTTAGGACTGGGAAACAAACGCTGGCTCGCCTTACAAGAAACACACTCTGCTTTTGAGAAAAGAGCACTCTTCTACTCTACTGTGTTTCCAATAGGGCCAGAACGGTGAGCTTGCTGAGAACAAAAAAACTGTGCTTCCTACACACACGGGTCATATCTAGTTCAACTCTGCTTAGGAAACTGACAAGAACAGTAGCTCCTCTTCAGTCCAATACACTGTACCTGCTGGGATCAGACGCGAGTGCTATTTGCACTGTGTATGTCAATGGGAGCGCAATAGTGACTTTCCTTAACAGAAAACAACTCTTGCTCGTAGGACCAGAAACTGCATGTGATTCAACTCCATTTAGGACTGGGAAAAAAACGCTAGCTTGCCTTACAAGAAACACACTCTGCTTTTGAGAAAAGAGCACTCTTCTACTCTACTGTGTTTCCTATAGGGCCAGAACAGTGAGCTTGCTCAGAACATAATAACTGAGCCTCCTACACACACGGGCCATATCTAGTTCAACTCTGCTTAGGAACCTGACAAGAACAGTAGATCCCCTTTAGTCCAATACACTGTACTTGCTGGGAACAGACGCCAGTGCTATTTGTCCTGTGTATGGCAATGGCAGCGCAATAGAGACTATTCTTACCATAAAACAACTCTTGCTCGTAGGACCAGAAACTGCATGTGTTTCAACTCCATTTAGGACTGGGAAACAAATGCTAGCTCGCCTTACATGAAACACACTCTGCTTTTGAGAAAAGAGCACTCTTCTACTCTACTGTGTTTCCCATAGGGCTAGAACAATGAGCTTGTTCAGAACAAAAGAACTGTGCTTCCTACACACACGGGGCATATCTAGTTCAACTCTGCTTAGGAAACTGACAAGAACAGTAGCTCCTCTTCAGTCCAATACACTGTACTTGCTAGGAACAGACGGGAGTGCTATTTGCACTGTGTATGGCAATGGGAGCGCAATAGTGACTTTCCTTACCAGAAAACAACTCTTGCACGTAGGACCAGAAACTGCATGTGATTCAACTCCATTTAGGACTGGGAAAAAAACGCGAGCTTACCTTACAAGAAACACACTCTGCTTTTGAGAAAAGAGCACTCTTTTATTCTACTGTGTTTCCTATAGGGCCAGAACAGTGAGCTTGCTCAGAACATAATAACTGTTCTTCCTACACACACGGGCCATATCTAGTTCAACTCTTCTTAGGAACCTGACAAGAAGAGTAGATCCCCTTTAGTCCAATACACTGTACTTGCTGGGAACAGACGCCAGTGCTTTTTGTCCTGTGTATGGCAATGGCAGCGCAATAGTGACTATTCTTACCATAAAACAACTCTTGCTCGTAGGCCCAGAAACTGCATGTGTTTCAACTCCATTTAGGACTGGGAAACAAACGCTAGCTCGCCTTACAAGAAACACACTCTGCTTTAGAGAAAAGAGCACTCTTCTACTCTACTGTGTTTCCTATAGGGCCAGAACAGTGAGCTTGCTCAGAAGAAAAGAACTGTGCTTCCTACACACGGGCCATATCTAGTTCAACTCTGCTTAGGAAACTGACAAGAACAGTAGCTCCTCTTCAGTCCGATACACTGTACTTGCTGGGAACAGACGCGAGTGCTATTTGCACTGTATATGGCAATGGGAGCGCAATAGGGACTTTCCTTACCAGAAAACAACTCTTGCTCGTAGGACCAGAAAGTGCATGTGATTCAACTCCATTTAGGACTGGGAAACAAATTCTAGCTCGCCTTACATGAAACACACTCTGCTTTTGAGAAAAGAGCACTCTTCTACGCTACTGTGTTTCCTATGGGGTCCAAACAGTGAGCTTGCTCAGAACAAAAGAACTGTGCTTCCTACACACATGGGTCATATCTAGTTCAACTCTGCTTAGGAAACTAAAAAGAACAGTAGATCCTCTTCAGTCCAATACTCTGTACGTGCTGGGAACAGACGCGAGTGCTATTTGCACTGAGTATGGCAATGGGAGCGCAATAGTGACTTTCCTTACCAGAAAACAACTCTTGCTCCTAGGACCAGAAACTGAATGTGATTCAACTCCATTTAGGACTGGAAAACAAACGCTAGCTCGCATTACAAGAAACACAGTCTGCTTTTGAGAAAAGAGCACTCTTCTAGTCTACTGTGTTTCCTATGGGGTCCAAACAGTGAGCTTGCTCAGAACAAAAGAATTGTGCTTCCTACACACATGGACCATTTGTAGTTCAACTCTGCTTAGGAACCTGACAAGAACAGTAGCTCCTCTTCAGTCCAACACTGTACTTGCTGGGAACAGACGCGAGTGCTATTTGCACTGTGAATGGCAAAAGGAGCGCAATAGTGACTATACTTACCAGAAAACAACTCTTGTTTGTAGAACCAGAAACTGCATGTGATTCAATTCCATTTAGGACTAGGAAACAAACACTAGCTTGCCTTACAAGAAACACACTCTGCTTTTTAGAAAAGAACACTCTTCTACTCTACTGCGTTTCCTATGGGGTCCGAACAATGAGCTTGCTTAGAACAAAAGAACTGTGCTTCCTACACACATGGGCCATATCTAGTTCCCCTCTGCTTAGGAAACTGAAAAAAACAGTAGATCCTATTCAGTCCAATACACTGTACTTGCTGGGAACAGATGCGAGTGCTATTTGCACTGTGTATGGCAATGGGAGCACAATTATGACTCGTATTACCAGAAAAAAACTCTTGCTCGTAGGAAAAAAACTGCATGTGACTCAACTCCATTTAGGACTGGGAGACAAACGCTAGCTCGCCTTACAAGAAACACACTCTGCTTTTGAGAAAAGAGCACTCTTCTACTCTACTGTGTTTCCCATAGGGCCAGAACGGTGAGCTTGCTGAGAACAAAAGAACTGTGCTTCCTACACACACGGGGCATATCTAGTTCAACTCTGCTTAGGAAACTGACAAGAACAGTAGCTCCTCTTCAGTCCAATACACTGTACTTGCTAGGAACAGACGGGAGTGCTATTTGCACTGTGTATGGCAATGGGAGCGCAATAGTGACTTTCCTTACCAGAAAACAACTCTTGCACGTAGGACCAGAAACTGCATGTGATTCAACTCCATTTAGGACTGGGAAAAAAACGCGAGCTTACCTTACAAGAAACACACTCTGCTTTTGAGAAAAGAGCACTCTTCTACTCTACTGTGTTTCCTATAGGGCCAGAACAGTGAGCTTGCTCAGAACATAATAACTGTTCTTCCTACACACACGGGCCATATCTAGTTCAACTCTTCTTAGGAACCTGACAAGAAGAGTAGATCCCCTTTAGTCCAATACACTGTACTTGCTGGGAACAGACGCCAGTGCTATTTGTCCTATGTCTGGCAATGGCAGCGCAATAGTGACTATTCTTACCATAAAACAACTCTTGCTCGTAGGACCAGAAACTGCATGTGTTTCAACTCCATTTAGGACTGGGAAACAAACGCTAGCTCGCCTTACAAGAAACACACTCTGCTTTAGAGAAAAGAGCACTCTTCTACTCTACTGTGTTTCCTATAGGGCCAGAAGAGTGAGCTTGCTCAGAAGAAAAGAACTTTGCTTCCTACACACGGGCCATATCTAGTTCAACTCTGCTTAGGAAACTGACAAGAACAGTAGCTCCTCTTCAGTCCGATAAACTGTACTTGCTGGGAACAGACGCGAGTGCTATTTGCACTGTATATGGCAATGGGAGCGCAATAGGGACTTTCCTTACCAGAAAACAACTCTTGCTCGTAGGACCAGAAAGTGCATGTGATTCAACTCCATTTAGGACTGGGAAACAAAAGCTAGCTCACCTTACAAGAAACACACTCTGCTTTTGAGAAAAGAGCACTCATCTACTCTACTGTGTTTCCTATAGGGCCAGAACAGTGAGCTTGCTCAAAACATAAGAACTGAGCTTCCTACACACACCGGCCATATCTAGTTCAACTCTGCTTAGGAAAATGACAAGAACAGTAGCTCCTCTTCAGTCCGATACACTGTACTTCCTGGGAACAGACGCCAGTGCTATTTGCACTGAGTATGGCAATGGGAGTGCAATAGTGACTTTCCTTACCAGAAAACAACTCTTGCTCATAGTACCAGAAACTGCATGGGATTCAACTCCATTTAGGACTGGGAAACAAACGTTATCTCGCCTTACAAGAAACACACTCTGCTTTAGAGAAAGAAGCACTCTTCTAGTCTACTGTGTTTCCTATGGGGTCCAAACAGTGAGGTTGCTCAGAACAAAAGAACTATGCTTCCTACACACACAGACCATTTGTAGTTCAACTCTGCTTAGGAACCTTACAAGAACAGAAGCTCCTCTTCAGTCCAACACTGTACTTGCTGGGAACAGACGCGAGTGCTACTTGCACTGTGTATGGCAATGGGAGCACAATAGTGACTCGTCTTACCAGAAAACAACTCTTCCTCATAGGACAAAAAACTGCATGTGACCCAACTCCATTTAGGACTGGGAAACAAACTCTAGCTCGCCTTACAAGAAACACACTCTGCTTTTGAGAAAAGAGCAATCTTCTACTCTACTGTGTTTCCCATAGGGCCAGAACGGTGAGCTTGCTCAGAACAAAAAAACTGTGCTTCCTAAACACACGGGCCATATCTAGTTCAACTCTGCTTAGGAAACTGACAAGAACAGTAGCTCCTCTTCAGTCCGATACACTGTACCTGCTGGGATCAGACGCGAGTGCTATTTGCACTGTGTATGTCAATGGGAGCGCAATAGTGACTTTCCTTAACAGAAAACAACTCTTGCTCGTAGGACCAGAAACTGCATGTGATTCAACTCCATTTAGGACTGGGAAAAAAATGCTAGCTTGCCTTAAAAGAAACACACTCTGCTTTTGAGAAAAGAGCACTCTTCTACTCTACTGTGTTTCCTATAGGGCCAGAACAGTGAGCTTGCTCAGAACATAATAACTGTGCTTCCTACACACACGGGCCATATCTAGTTCAACTCTGCTTAGGAACCTGACAAGAACAGTAGATCCCCTTTACTCCAATACACTGTACTTGCTGGGAACAGACGCCAGTGCTATTTGTCCTGTGTATGGCAATGGCAGCGCAATAGTGACTATTCTTACCATAAAACAACTCTTGCTTGTAGGACCAGAAACTGCATGTGTTTCAACTCCATTTAGGACTGGGAAACAAACGCTAGATCGCCTTACAAGATACACACTCTGCTTTAGAGAAAAGAGCACTCTTCTACTCTACTGTGTTTCCTATAGGGCCAGAACAGTGAGTTTGCTCAGAACAAAAGAACTGTGCTTCCTACACACTGGCCATATCTAGTTCAACTCTGCTTAGGAAACTGACAAGAACAGTAGCTCCTCTTCAGTCCGATACACTGTACTTGCTGGGAACAGACGCGAGTGCTATTTGCACTGTATATGGCAATGGGTGCACAATAGGGACTTTCCTTACCAGAAAACAACTCTTGCTCGTAGGACCAGAAAGTGCATGTGATTCAACTCCATTTAGGACTGGGAAACAAATGCTAGCTCGCCTTACATGAAACACACTCTGCTTTTGAGAAAAGAGCACTCTTCTACTCTACTGTGTTTCTCATAGGGCTAGAACAATGAGCTTGTTCAGAACAAAAGAACTGTGCTTCCTACACACACGGGGCATATCTAGTTCAACTCTGCTTAGGAAACTGACAAGAACAGTAGCTCCTCTTCAGTCCAATACACTGTACTTGCTAGGAACAGACGGGAGTGCTATTTGCACTGTGTATGGCAATGGGAGCGCAATAGTGACTTTCCTTACCAGAAAACAACTCTTGCACGTAGGACCAGAAACTGCATGTGACTCAACTCCATTTAGGACTGGGAAACTAACGCTAGCTCGCCTTACAAGATACACAGTCTGCTTTTGAGAAAAGAGCACTCTTCTACATTACTGTGTTTCCTATGGGGTCCAAACAGTGAGCTTGCTCAGAACAAAAAAAATTGTGCTTCCTATACACACGGCCATATCTAGTTCAAGTCTGCTTAGGAACATGACAAGAACAGTAGATACTCTTCAGTCCAATAGACTGTACTTGCTGGCAACAGACTCCAGTGCTATTTGTCCTGTTTAGGGCAAAGGCAGCGCAATAGTGACTTTCCTTACCAGAAAACAACTCTTGCTCCTCGGACCAGAAACTTCACGGGATTCAACTCCATTTAGGACTGGGAAACAAACGCTAACTCGCCTTACAAGAAACACACTCTGCTTTAGAGAAAGGAGCACTCTTCTAGTCTACTGTGTTTCCTATGGGGTCCAAACAGTGAGCTTGCTCAGAACAAAAGAACTGTGCTTCCTACACACACAGACCATATGTAGTTCAACTCTGCTTAGAAACCTGACAAGAACAGTAGCTCCTCTTCAGTCCAACACTGTACTTGCTGGGAACAGACGCGAGTGCTATTTGCACTGTGTATGGCAATAGAGTGCAATAGTGACTTTCCTAACCAGAAAACAACTCTTGTTCGTAGGACCAGAAACTGCATGTGATTCAACTCCATTTAGGATTAGGAAACAAACGCTAGATTGCCCTACAAGAAACACACTCTGCTTTAGAGAAAAGAGCACTCTTCTACTCTACTGTGTTTCCTATGGGGTCCAAACAGTGAGCTTGCTCAGAACAAAAGAACTGTGCTTCCTACACACACAGACCATTTGTAGTTCAACTCTGCTTAGGAACCTTACAAGAACAGTAGCTCCTCTACAGTCCAACACTGTACTTGCTGGGAACAGACGCGAGTGCTACTTGCACTGTGTATGGCAATGGGAGCACAATAGTGACTCGTCTTACCAGAAAACAACTCTTCCTCATAGGACAAAAAACTGCATGTGACTCAACTCCATTTAGGACTGGGAAACAAACTCTAGCTCTCCTTACAAGAATCACACTCTGCTTTTGAGAAAAGAGCAATCTTCTACTCTACTGTGTTTCCCATAGGGCCAGAATGGTCAACTTGCTCAGAACAAAAAAACTGTGCTTCCTAAACACATGGGCCATATCTAGTTCAACTCTGCTTAGGAAACTGACAAGAACAGTAGCTCCTCTTCAGTCCAATACACTGTACATGCTAGGAACAGACAGGAGTGCTATTTGCACTGTGTATGGCAACGGGAGCGCAATAGTGACTTTCCTTACCAGAAAACAACTCTTGCTTGTAGGACCAGAAACTGCATGTGATTCAACTCCATTTTGGACTGGGAAAGGAACGCGAGCTTACCTTACAAGAAACACACTCTGCTTTTGAGAAAAGAGCACTCTTCTACTCTACTGTGTTTCCTATAGGGCCAGAACAGTGAGCTTGCTCAGAACATAATAACTGTTCTTCCTACACACACGGGTCATATCTAGTTCAACTCTTCTTAGGAACCTGACAAGAAGAGTAGATCCCCTTTAGTCCAATACACTGTACTTGCTGGGAACAGACGCCAGTGCTATTTGTCCTGTGTATGGCAATGGCAGCACAATAGTGACTATTCTTACCATAAAACAACTCTTGCTCGTAGGACCAGAGAGTGCATGTGATTCAACTCCATTTAGGACTGGGAAACAAATGCTAGCTCGCCTTACATGAAACACACTCTGCTTTTGAGAAAAGAGCACTCTTCTACTCTACTGTGTTTCCTATGGGGTCCAAACAGTGAGCTTGCTCAGAACAAAAGAACTGTGCTTCCTACACACATGGGCCATATCTAGTTCAACTCTGCTTAGGAAACTAAAAAGAACAGTAGATCCTCTTCAGTCCAATACTCTGTACGTGCTGGAAACAGACGCGAGTGCTATTTGCACTGAGTATGGCAATGGGAGCGCAATAGTGACTTTCCTTACCAGAAAACAACTCTTGCTCCTAGGACCAGAAATTGAATGTGATTCAACTCCATTTAGGACTGGGAAACAAACGCTTGCTCGCCTTACAAGAAACACAGTCTGCTTTTGAGAAAAGAGCACTCTTCTAGTCTACTGTGTTACCTATGGGGTCCAAACAGTGAGCTTGCTCAGAACAAAAGAATTGTGCTTCCTACACACATGGACCATATGTAGTTCAACTCTGCTTAGGAACCTGACAAGAACAGTAGCTCCTCTTCAGTCCAACACTGTACTTGCTGGGAACAGACGCGAGTGCTATTTGCACTGTGAATGGCAAAAGGAGCACAATAGTGACTTTCCTTACCAGAAAACAACTCTTGTTTGTAGAACCAGAAACTGCATGTGATTCAATTCCATTTAGGACTAGGAAACAAACACTAGCTTGCCTTACAAGAAACACACTCTGCTTTTGAGAAAAGAGCACTCTTCTACTCTACTGCGTTTCCTATGGGGTCCGAACAATGAGCTTGCTTAGAACAAAAGAACTGTGCTTCTTACACACATGGGCCATATCTAGTTCCCCTCTGCTTAGGAAACTGAAAAAAACAGTAGATCCTATTCAGTCCAATACACTGTACTTGCTGGGAACAGAAGCGAGTGCTATTTGCATTGTGTATGGCAATGGGAGAACAATAGTGACTTTCCTTACCAGAAAAAAACTCTTGCTCGTAGGACCAGAAACTGCATGTGATTCAACTCCATTTAGGACTGGGAAACAAACTCTAGCTTGCCTTACAAGAAACACACTCTGCTTTTGAGAAAAGAGCACTCATCTACTCTACTGTGTTTCCTATAGGGCCAGAACAGTGTGCTTGCTCAAAACATAAGAACTGAGCTTCCTACACACACGGGCCATATCTAGTTCAACTCTGCTTAGGAAAATGACAAGAACAGTAGCTCCTCTTCAGTCCGATACACTGTACTTGATGGTTACAGACGCCAGTGCTATTTGCACTGTGTATGGCAATGGGAGTGCAATAGTGACTTTCCTTACCAGAAAACAACTCTTGCTCATAGTACCAGAAACTGCATGGGATTCAACTCCATTTAGGACTGGGAAACAAACGCTATCTCGCCTTACAAGAAACACACTCTGCTTTAGAGAAAGAAGCACTCTTCTAGTCTACTGTGTTTCCTAAGGGGTCCAAACAGTGAGGTTGCTCAGAACAAAAGAACTATGCTTCCTACACACAGAGACCATTTGTAGTTCAACTCAGCTTAGGAACCTTACAAGAACAGTAGCTCCTCTTCAGTCCAACACTGTACTTGCTGGGAACAGACGCGAGTGCTACTTGCACTGTGTATGGCAATGGGAGCACAATAGTGACTCGTCTTACCAGAAAACAACTCTTCCTCATAGGACAAAAAACTGCATGTGACTCAACTCCATTTAGGACTGGGAAACAAACTCTAGCTCGCCTTACAAGAAACACACTCTGCTTTTGAGAAAAGAGCAATCTTCTACTCTACTGTGTTTCCCATAGGGCCAGAACGGTGAGCTTGCTCAGAACAAAAAAACTGTGCTTCCTAAACACACGGGCCATATCTAGTTCAACTCTGCTTAGGAAACTGACAAGAACAGTAGCTCCTCTTCAGTCCGATACACTGTACCTGCTGGGATCAGACGCGAGTGCTATTTGCACTGTGTATGTCAATGGGAGCGCAATAGTGACTTTCCTTAACAGAAAACAACTCTTGCTCATAGGACCAGAAACTGCATGTGATTCCACTCCATTTAGGACTGGGAAAAAAACGCTAGCTTGCCTTAAAAGAAACACACTCTGCTTTTGAGAAAAGAGCACTCTTCTACTCTACTGTGTTTCCTATAGGGCCAGAACAGTGAGCTTGCTCAGAACATAATAACTGTGCTTCCTACACACACGGGCCATATCTAGTTCAACTCTGCTTAGGAACCTGACAAGAAGAGTAGATCCCCTTTAGTCCAATACACTGTACTTGCTTGGAACAGACGCCAGTGCTATTTGTCCTGTGTATGGCAATGGCAGCACAATAGTGACTATTCTTACCATAAAACAACTCTTGCTCGTAGGACCAGAAACTGCATGTGTTTCAACTCCATTTAGGACTGGGAAACAAACGCTAGATCGCCTTACAAGATACACACTCTGCTTTAGAGAAAAGAGCACTCTTCTACTCTACTGTGTTTCCTATAGGGCCAGAACAGTGAGTTTGCTCAGAACAAAAGAACTGTGCTTCCTACACACTGGCCATATCTAGTTTAACTCTGCTTAGGAAACTGACAAGAACAGTAGCTCCTGTTCAGTCCGATACACTGTACTTGCTGGGAACAGACGCGAGTGCTATTTGCACTGTATATGGCAATGGGAGCACAATAGGGACGTTCCTTACCAGAAAACAACTCTTTCTCGTAGGACAAGAAAGTGCATGTGATTCAACTCCATTTAGGACTGGGAAACAAATGCTAGCTCGCCTTACATGAAACACACTCTGCTTTTGAGAAAAGAGCACTCTTACTCTACTGTGTTTCCTATGGGGTCCAAACAGTGAGCTTGCTCAGAACAAAAAAAATTGTGCTTCCTATACACACGGCCATATCTAGTTCAAGTCTGCTTAGGAACGTGACAAGAACAGTAGATACTCTTCAGTCCAATACACTGTACTTGCTGGCAACAGACTCCAGTGCTATTTGTCCTGTTTATGGCAAAGGCAGCGCAATAGTGATTTTCCTTACCAGAAAACAACTCTTGCTCATAGTACCAGAAACTTCACGGGATTCAACTCCATTTAGGACTGGGAAACAAACGCTAGCTCGCCTTACAAGAAACACACTCTGCTTTAGAGAAAGGAGCACTCTTCTAGTCTACTGTGTTTCCTATGGGGTCCAAACAGTGAGCTTGCTCAGAACAAAAGAACTGTGCTTCCTACACACACGGACCATATGTAGTTCAACTCTGCTTAGAAACCTGACAAGAACAGTAGCTCCTCTTCAGTCCAACACTGTACTTGCTGGGAAGAGACGCGAGTGCTATTTGCACAGTGTATGGCAATGGGAGTGCAATAGTGACTTTCCTAACCAGAAAACAACTCTTGTTCGTAGGACTAGAAACTGCATGTGATTCAACTCCATTTAGGACTAGGAAACAAACGCTAGATTGCCCTACAAGAAACACATTCTGCTTTAGAGAAAAGAGCACACTTCTACTCTACTGTGTTTCCTATGGGGTCCAAACAGTGAGCTTGCTCAGAACAAAAGAACTGTGCTTCCTACACACATGGGCCATATCTAGTTCAACTCTGCTTAGGAAACTAAAAAGAACAGTAGATCTTCTTTAGTCCAATACACTGTACTTGCTGGGAACAGACGCGAGTGCTATTTGCACTGTGTAGGGCAATTGGACCACAATAGTGTCTCGTCTTACCAGAAAACAACTCTTGCTCATAGGACAAAAAACTGCATTTGACTCAACTACATTTAGGACTGGGAAACAAACGCTAGCTTGCCTTTCAAGAAACACGCTCTGCTTTTGAGAAAAGAACACTCTTCTAATCTACTGTGTTTCCCATAGGGCCAGAACAATGAGCTTGCTCAGAACAAAAGAACTGTGCTTCCTTCACACACGGGGCATATCTAGTTCAACTCTTCTTAGGAAACTGAGAAGAACAGTAGCTCCTCTTCAGTCCAATACACTGTACTTGCTAGGAACAGACGGGACTGCTATTTGCACTGAGTATGGCAATGGGAGCGCAATAGTGACTTTCCTTACCAGAAAACAACTCTTGCTCGTAGGACCAGAAACTGCATGTGATTCAACTCCATTTAGGACTGGGAAACAAACCCTAGCTCGCCTTACAAGAAACACACTCTGCTTTTGAGAAAAGAGCACTCTTCTACTCTACTGTGTTTCCTATAGGGCCAGAACAGTGAGCTTGCTCAAAACTTAAGAACTGAGCTTCCTACACACACGCGCCATATCTAGTTCAACTCTGCTTAGGAAAATGACAAGAACAGTAGCTCCTCTTCAGTCCGATACACTGTACTTGCTGGGAACAGACGCCAGTGCTATTTGCACTGTGTATGGCAATGGGAGTGCAATAGTGACTTTCCTTACCAGAAAACAACTCTTGCTCATAGTACCAGAAACTGCATGGGATTCAACTCCATTTAGGACTGGGAAACAAACGCTATCTCGCCTTACAAGAAACACACTCTGCTTTAGAGAAAGAAGCACTCTTCTAGTCTACTGTGTTTCCTATGTGGTACAAACAGTGAGGTTGCTCAGAACAAAAGAACTATGCTTCCTACACACACATACCATTTGTAGTTCAACTCTGCTTAGGAACCTTACAAGAACAGTAGCTCCTCTTCAGTCCAACACTGTACTTGCTGGGAACAGACGCGAGTGCTACTTGCACTCTGTATGGCAATGGTAGCACAATAGTGACTCGTCTTACCAGAAAACAACTCTTCCTCATAGGACAAATAACTGCATGTGACTCAACTCCATTTAGGACTGGGAAACAAACTCTAGCTCGCCTTACAAGAAACACACTCTGTTTTTGAGAAAAGAGCAATCTTCTACTCTACTGTGTTTCCCATAGAGCCAGAACGGTGAGCTTGCTCAGAACAAAAAAACTGTGCTTCCTAAACACACGGGCCATATCTAGTTCAACTCCGCTTAGGAAACTGACAAGAATAGTAGCTCCTCTTCAGTCCGATACACTGTACCTGCTGGGATCAGACGCCAGTGCTATTTGTCCTGTGTATGGCAATGGCAGCGCAATAGTGACTATTCTTACCATAAAACAACTCTTGCTCGTAGGACCAGAAACTGCATGTGTTTCAACTCCATTTAGGACTGGGAAACAAACGCTAGCTCGCCTTACAAGAAACACACTCTGCTTTAGAGAAAAGAGCACTCTTCTACTCTACTGTGTTTCCTATAGGGCCAGAACAGTGAGTTTGCTCAGAACAAAAGAACTGTGCTTCCTACACACTGGCCATATCTAGTTGAACTCTGCTTAGGAAACTGACAAGAACAGTAGCTCCTCTTCAGTCCGATACACTGTACTTGCTGGGAACAGACGCGAGTGCTATTTGCACTGTATATGGCAATGGGAGCACAATAGGGACTTTCCTTACCATAAAACAACTCTTGCTCGTAGGACAAGAAAGTGCATGTGATTCAACTCCATTTAGGACTGGGAAACAAACGCTAGCTCGCCTTACATGAAACACACTCTGCTTTTGAGAAAAGAGCACTCTTCTACTCTACTGTGTTTCTCATAGTGCTAGAACAATGAGCTTGTTCAGAACAAAAGAACTGTGCTTCCTACACACACGAAGCATATCTAGTTCAACTCTGCTTAGGAAACTGACAAGAACAGTAGCTCCTCTTCAGTCCAATACACTGTACTTGCTAGTAACAGACGGGAGTGCTATTTGTACTGTGTATGGCAATGGGAGCCCAATAGTGACTTTCCTTACCAGAAAACAACTCTTGCACGTAGGACCAGATACTGCGTGTGACTCAACTCCATTTAGGACTGGGAAACAAACGCTAGCTCGCCTTACAAGATACACAGTCTGGTTTTGAGAAAAGAGCACTCTTTTACTCTACTGTGTTTCCTATGGGGTCCAAACAGTGAGCTTGCTCAGAACAAAAAAAAATTGTGCTTCCTATACACACGGCCATATCTAGTTCAAGTCTGCTTAGGAACCTGACAAGAACAGTAGATACACTTCAGTCCAATACACTGTACTTGCTGGCAACAGACTCCAGTGCTATTTGTCCTGTTTATGGCAAAGGCAGCGCAATAGTGACTTTCCTTACCAGAAAACAACTCTTGCTCATAGTACCAGAAACTTCACGGGATTCAACTCCATTTAGGACTGGGAAACAAAGGCTAGCTCGCCTTACAAGAAACACACTCTGCTTTAGAGAAAGGAGCACTCTTCTAGTCTACTGTGTTTCCTATGGGGTCCAAACAGTGAGCTTGCTCAGAACAAAAGAACTGTGCTTCCTACACACACGGACCATATGTAGTTCAACTCTGCTTAGAAACCTGACAAGAACAGTAGCTCCTCTTCAGTCCAACACTGTACTTGCTGGGAACAGACGCGAGTGCTATTTGCACTGTGAATGGCAATGGGAGCGCAATAGTGACTTTCCTAACCAGAAAACAACTCTTGTTCGTAGGACCAGAAACTGCATGTGATTCAACTCCATTTAGGACTAGGAAACAAACCCTAGATTGCCCTACAAGAAACACACTCTGCTTTAGAGAAAAGAGCACTCTTCTACTCTACTGTGTTTCCTATGGGGTCCAAACAGTGAGCTTGCTCAGAACAAAAGAACTGTGCTTCCTACACACATGGGCCATATCTAGTTCAACTCTGCTTAGGAAACTCAAAAGAACAGTAGATCCTCTTCAGTCCAATACACTGTACTTGCTGGGAACAGACGCGAGTGCTATTTGCACTGTGTAGGGCAATTGGACCACAATTGTGTCTCGTCTTAACAGAAAACAACTCTTGCTCATAGGACAAAAAACTGCATTTGACTCAACTACATTTAGGACTGGGAAACAAACTCTAGCTCGCCTTACAAGAAACACACTCTGCTTTTGAGAAAAGAACACTCTTCTAATCTACTGTGTTTCCCATAGGGCCAGAACAATGAGCTTACTCAGAACAAAAGAACTGTGCTTCCTTCACACACGGGGCATATCTAGTTCAACTCTGCTTAGGAAACTGAGAAGAACAGTAGCTCCTCTTCAGTCCAATACACTGTACTTGCTAGGAACAGACGGGACTGCTATTTGCACTGAGTATGGCAATGGGAGCACAATAGTGACTTTCCTTACCAGAAAACAACTCTTGCTCGTAGGACGAGAAACTGCATGTGATTAAAATCCATTTAGGACTGGGAAACAAACTCTAGCTCGCCTTACAAGAAACACAGTCTGCTTTTGAGAAAAGAGCACTCTTCTACTCTACTGTGTTTCCTATGGGGTTCAAACAGTGAGCTTGCTCAGAACAAAAAAAATTGTGCTTCCTATACACACGGCCATATCTAGTTCAAGTCTGATTAGGAACCTGACAAGAACAGTAGATCCTCTTCAGTCCAATACACTGTACTTGCTGACAACAGACGCCAGTGCCATTTGTCCTGTGTATGCCAAGGCAGCACAATAGTGACTTTCCTTACCTGAAAACAACTCTTGCTCATAGTACCAGAAACTGCATGGGATTAAACTCCATTTAGGACTGAGAAACAAACACTAGCTCGCCTTACAAGAAACACACTCTGCTTTAGAGAAAGGAGCACTCATCTAGTCTACTGTGTTTCCTATGGGGTCCAAACAGTGAGCTTGCTCAGAACAAAAGAACTGTGCTTCCTACACACACGGACCATATGTAGTTCAACTCTGCTTAGGAACCTGACAAGAACAGTTGCTCCTCTTCAGTCCAACACTGTACTTGCTGGGAACAGACGCGAGTGCTATTTGCACTGTGTATGGCAATGGGAGCGCAATAGTGACTTTCCTTACCAGAAAACAACTCTTGTTCGTAAGACCAGAAACTGCATGTGATTCAACTCCATTTAGGACTGGGAAACAAACGCTAGCTCGCCTTACAAGAAACACAGTCTGCTTTTGAGAAAAGAGCACTCTTCTACTCTACTGTGTTTCTTATGGAGTCCAAACAGTGAGCTTGCTCAGAACAAAAAAAATTGTGCTTCCTATACACACGGCCATATCTAGTTCAAGTCTGCTTAGGAACCTGACAAGAACAGTAGATCCTCTTCAGTCCAATACACTGTACTTGCTGGCAACAGACGCCAGTGCTATTTGTCCTGTTTATGGCAATGGCAGCGCAATAGTGACTTTCCTTACCAGAAAACAACTCTTGCTCATAGTACCAGAAACTTCATGGGATTCAACTCCCTTTAGGACTGGGAAATAAACGCTAGCTCGCCTTACAAGAAACACACTCTGCTTTAGAGAAAGGAGCACTCTTCTAGTCTACAGTGTTTCCTGTGGGGTCCAAACAGTGAGCTTGCTCAGAACAAAAAAACTGTGCTTCCTACACACACGGACCATATGTAGTTCAACTCTGCTTAGAAACCTGACAGGAAGAGTAGCTCCTCTTCAGTCCAACACTGTACTTGCTGGGAACAGACGCGAGTGCTATTTGCACTCTGTATGGCAATGGGAGCGCAATAGTGACTTTCTTAACCAGAAAACAACTCTTGTTCGTAGGACCAGAAACTGCATGTGATACAACTCCATTTAGGACTAGGAAACAAACGCTAGATTGCCCTACAAGAAACACACTCTGCTTTAGAGAAAAGAGCACTCTTCTACTCTACTGTGTTTCCTAAAGGGCCAGAACAGTGAGCTTGCTCAGAACATAAGAACTGAGCTTCCTACACACACGGGCCATATCTAGTTCAACTCTGCTTTGGAAACTGACAAGAACAGTAGCTCCTCTTCTATCCGATACACTGTACTTGCTGGGAACAGACGCGAGTGCTATTTGCACTATGTATGGCAATGGGAGCGCAATAGTGACTTTCCTTACCATAAAACAACTCTTGCTCGTAGGACCAGAAACTGCATGTGTTTCAACTCCATTTAGGACTGGGAAACAAACGCTAGCTCGCCTTACGAGAAACACACTCTGCTTTAGAGAAAAGAGCACTCTTCTACTCTACTGTGTTTCCCATAGGGCCAGAACAGTGAGCTTGTTCAGAACAAAAGTACTGTGCTTCCTACACACGGGCCATATCTAGTTGAACTCTGCTTAGGAAACTGACAAGAACAGTAGCTCCTTTTCAGTCCAATACACTGTACTTGCTGGCACCAGACGCGAGTGCTATTTGCACTGTATATGGCAATGGGAGCGCAATATGGACTTTCCTTAACAGAAACCAACTCTTACTCATATGACCAGAAAGTGCATGTGTTTCAACTCCATTTAGGACTGGGAAACAAATGCTAGCTCGCCTTACATGAAAGACACTCTGATTTTGAGAAAAGAGCACTCTTCTACTCTACCGTCTTTCCTATGGGGTCCAAACAGTGAGCTTGCTCAGAACAAAAGAACTGTGCTTCCTATACACATGGGCCATATCTAGTTCAACTCTCCTTAGAAAACTGAAAAAAAACAGTAGATCCTCTTCAGTCCAATACACTGTACTTGCTGGGAACAGACGCGAGTGCTATTTGTACTGTGTAGGGCAATTGGAGCACAATAGTGACTCGTCTTACCAGAAAACAATTCTTGCTCATAGGACAAAAAACTGCATGTGACTCAACTACCTTTAGGACTGGGAATCAAACTCTAGCTCGCCTTACAAGAAACACACTCTGCTTTTGAGAAAAGAACACTCGTCTACTCTACTGTGTTTCCTATGGGGTCCAAACAGTGAGCTTGCTCAGAACAAAAAAAATTGTGCTTCCTACACACACGGCCATATCTAGTTCAAGTCTGCTTAGGAACCTGACAAGAACAGTAGATCCTCTTCAGTCCAATACACTGTACTTGCTGGCAACAGACGCCAGTGCTATTTGTCCTGTGTATGGCAATGGCAGCGCGATAGTGACTTTCCTTACCAGAAAACAACTCTTGCTCATAGTACCAGAAACTGCATGGGATTCAACTCCATTTAGGACTGGGAAACAAACGCTAGCTCGCCTTACAAGAAACACACTCTGCTTTTGAGAAATGTGCACTCTTCTACTCTACTGTGTTTCCTATCGGGTCCGAACAGTGAGCTTGCTCTGAACAGAAGAACTGTGCTTCCTACACTCACGGGCGATATCTAGTTCAACTCTGCTTAGGAAACTGACAAGAACAGTAGCTCCTCTTCAGTCCGATACACTCTACTTGCTGGGAACAGACGCCAGTGCTATTTGCACTGTATATGGCAATGGGAGCACAATAGGGACTTTCCTTACCATAAAACAACTCTTGCTCGTAGGACAAGAAAGTGCATGTGATTCAACTCCATTTAGGACTGGGAAACAAACGCTAGCTCGCCTTAAATGAAACACACTCTGCTTTTGAGAAAAGAGCACTCTTCTACTCTACTGTGTTTCTCATAGTGCTAGAACAATGAGCTTGTTCAGAACAAAAGAACTGTGCTTCCTACACACACGAAGCATATCTAGTTCAACTCTGCTTAGGAAACTGACAAGAACAGTAGCTCCTCTTCAGTCCAATACACTGTACTTGCTAGTAACAGACGGGAGTGCTATTTGTACTGTGTATGGCAATGGGAGCCCAATAGTGACTTTCCTTACCAGAAAACAACTCTTGCACGTAGGACCAGATACTGCGTGTGACTCAACTCCATTTAGGACTGGGAAACAAACGCTAGCTCGCCTTACAAGATACACAGTCTGGCTTTGAGAAAAGAGCACTCTTTTACTCTACTGTGTTTCCTATGGGGTCCAAACAGTGAGCTTGCTCAGAACAAAAAAATTGTGCTTCCTATACACACGGCCATATCTAGTTCAAGTCTGCTTAGGAACCTGACAAGAACAGTAGATACACTTCAGTCCAATACACTGTACTTGCTGGCAACAGACTCCAGTGCTATTTGTCCTGTTTATGGCAAAGGCAGCGCAATAGTGACTTTCCTTACCAGAAAACAACTCTTGCTCATAGTACCAGAAACTTCACGGGATTCAACTCCATTTAGGACTGGGAAACAAAGGCTAGCTCGCCTTACAAGAAACACACTCTGCTTTAGAGAAAGGAGCACTCTTCTAGTCTACTGTGTTTCCTATGGGGTCCAAACAGTGAGCTTGCTCAGAACAAAAGAACTGTGCTTCCTACACACACGGACCATATGTAGTTCAACTCTGCTTAGGAACCTGACAAGAACAGTTGCTCCTCTTCAGTCCAACACTGTACTTGCTGGGAACAGACGCGAGTGCTATTTGCACTGTGTATGGCAATGGGAGCGCAATAGTGACTTTCCTTACCAGAAAACAACTCTTGTTCGTAAGACCAGAAACTGCATGTGATTCAACTCCATTTAGGACTAGGAAACAAACCCTAGATTGCCCTACAAGAAACACACTCTGCTTTAGAGAAAAGAGCACTCTTCTACTCTACTGTGTTTCCTATGGGGTCCAAACAGTGAGCTTGCTCAGAACAAAAGAACTGTGCTTCCTACACACATGGGCCATATCTAGTTCAACTCTGCTTAGGAAACTCAAAAGAACAGTAGATCCTCTTCAGTCCAATACACTGTACTTGTTGGGAACAGACGCGAGTGCTATTTGCACTGTGTAGGGCAATTGGACCACAATTGTGTCTCGTCTTAACAGAAAACAACTCTTGCTCATAGGACAAAAAACTGCATTTGACTCAACTACATTTAGGACTGGGAAACAAACTCTAGCTCGCCTTACAAGAAACACACTCTGCTTTTGAGAAAAGAACACTCTTCTAATCTACTGTGTTTCCCATAGGGCCAGAACAATGAGCTTACTCAGAACAAAAGAACTGTGCTTCCTTCACACACGGGGCATATCTAGTTCAACTCTGCTTAGGAAACTGAGAAGAACAGTAGCTCCTCTTCAGTCCAATACACTGTACTTGCTAGGAACAGACGGGACTGCTATTTGCACTGAGTATGGCAATGGGAGCACAATAGTGACTTTCCTTACCAGAAAACAACTCTTGCTCGTAGGACGAGAAACTGCATGTGATTCAACTCCATTTAGGACTGGGAAACAAACTCTAGCTCGCCTTACAAGAAACACAGTCTGCTTTTGAGAAAAGAGCACTCTTCTACTCTACTGTGTTTCTTATGGAGTCCAAACAGTGAGCTTGCTCAGAACAAAAAAAAATTGTGCTTCCTATACACACGGCCATATCTAGTTCAAGTCTGCTTAGGAACCTGACAAGAACAGTAGATCCTCTTCAGTCCAATACACTGTACTTGCTGGCAACAGACGCCAGTGCTATATGTCCTGTGTATGGCAATGGCAGCGAAATAGTGACTTTCCTTACCAGAAAACAACTCTTGCTCATAGTACCAGAAACTGCATGCGATTCAACTCCATTTAGGACTGGGAAACAAACGCTACCTCGCCTTACAAGAAACACACTCTGCTTTAGAGAAAGAAGCACTCTTCTAGTCTACTGTGTTTCCTATGGGGTCCAAACAGTGAGCTTGCTCAGAACAAAAGAACTGTGCTTCCTACACACACAGACCATATGTAGTTCAACTCTGCTTAGGAACCTGACAAGAACAGTAGCTCCTCTTCAGTCCAACACTGTACTTGCTGGGAACAGACGCGAGTGCTATTTGCACTGTGTATGGCAATGGGAGCACAATAGTGACTTTCCTTACCAGAAAACAACTCTTGTTCGTAGGACCAGAAACTGCATGTGATTCAACTCCATTTAGGACTAGGAAACAAACGCTAGCTTTCCCTACAAGAAACACACTCTGCTTTAGAGAAAAGAGCACTCTTCTACTCTACTGTGTTTCCCATAGGGCTAGAACAGTGAGCTTGTTCAGAACAAAAGTACTGTGCTTCCTACACACGGGCCATATCTAGTTGAACTCTGCTTAGGAAACTGACAAGAACAGTAGCTCCTTTTCAGTCCAATACACTGTACTTGCTGGCACCAGACGCGAGTGCTATTTGCACTGTATATGGCAATGGGAGCGCAATATGGACTTTCCTTAACAGAAACCAACTCTTACTCATATGACCAGAAAGTGCATGTGTTTCAACTCCATTTAGGACTGGGAAACAAATGCTAGCTCGCCTTACATGAAAGACACTCTGCTTTTGAGAAAAGAGCACTCTTCTATTCTACTGTGTTTCCTATGGGGTCCGAACAGTGAGCTTGCTCAGAACAAAAGAACTGTGCTTCCTACACACATGGGCCATATCTAGTTCACCTCTGCTTAGGAATCTGAAAAGAACAGTAGATCCTCTTCAGTCCAATACACTGTACTTGCTGGGAACAGACGCGAGTGCTACTTGCACTGTGTATGGCAATGGGAGCAAAATAGTGACTTGTCTTACCAGAAAACAACTCTTGCTCGTAGGACAAAAAACTGTATGTGACTCAACTCCATTTAGGACTGGGAATCAAAATCTAGCTCGCCTTACAAGAAACACACTCTGCTTTAGAGAAAAGAGCACTCTTCTACTCTACTGTGTTACCCATAGGGCCAGAACGGTGAGCTTGCTCAGAACAAAAGAACTGTGCTTCCTACCCACACGGGCCATATCTAGTTCAACTCTGCTTAGGAAACTGACAAGATCAGTAGCTCCTGTTCAGTCCGATACACTGTACTTGCTGGGAACAGACGCGAGTGCTATTTGCACTGTATATGGCAATGGGAGCACAATAGCGACTTTCCCTACCAGAAACCAACTCTTGCTCGTAGGTCCAGAAAGTGCATGTGATTCAACTCCATTTAGGACTGGGAAACAAATGCTAGCTTTCCTTACATGAAACACACACTGCTTTTGAGAAAAGAGCACTCTTCTACTCTACTGTGTTTCCTATGGGGTCCAAACAGTGAGCTTGCTCAGAACAAAAGAACTGTGCTTCCTACACACATGGGCCATATCTAGTTCAACTCTGCTTAGGAAACTGACAAGAACAGTAGCTCCTCTTCAGTCCAATACACTGTACTTGCTAGGAACAGACGGGAGTGCTATTTGCACTGTGTATGGCAATGGGAGCACAATAGTGACTTTCCTTACCAGAAAACAACTCTTGCACGTAGGAGCAGAAACTGCGTGTGATTCAACTCCATTTAGGACTGGGAAACAAACGCTTGCTCGCCTTACAAGAAACACAGTCTGCTTTTGAGAAAAGAGAACTCTTCTACTCTACTGTGTTTCCTATGGGGTCCAAACAGTGAGCTTGCTCAGAACAAAAAAAAATGTGCTTCCTACACACACGGCCATATCTATTTCAAGTCTGCTTAGGAACCTGACAAGAACAGTAGATCCTCTTCAGTCCAATACACTGTACTCTCTGGGAACAGACGCCAGTGCTATTTGTCCTGTGTATGGCAATGGCAGCGCAATAGTGACTTTCCTTACCAGAAAACAACTCTTGCTCACAGTACCAGAAACTGCATGGGAGTCAACTCCATTTTGGACTGGAAAACAAAGGCTAGCTCGCCTTACAAGAAACACACTCTGCTTTAGAGAAAGGAGCACTCTTCTAATCTACTGTGTTTCCTATGGGGTCCAAACAGTGAGCTTGCTCAGAACAAAAGAACTGTGCTTCCTACACACACAGACCATATTAGTTCAACTCTGATTGGAAACCTGACAAGAACAGTAACTCCTCTTCAGTCCAACACTGTACTTGCTGAGAACAGACGCGAGTGCTATTTGCACTGGGTATGGCAATGGGAGCGCAATAGTGACTTTCCTTACCAGAAAACAACTCTTGTTCGTAGGACCAGAAACTGCATGTGATTCAACTCCATTTAGGACTAGGAAACAAACGCTATCTTGCCCTACAAGAAACACACTCTGCTTTAGAGAAAAGAGCACTCTTCTACTCTACTGTGTTTCCTATAGGGCCAGAACAGTGAGCTTGCTCAGAACATAAGAACTGAGCTTCCTACACACAGGGGCCATATCTAGTTCAACTCTGCTTAGGAAACTGACAAGAACAGTAGCTCCTCTTCAGTCCGATACACTGTACTTGCTGGGAACAGACGCCAGTGCTATTTGCACTGTGTATGGCAATGGGAGTGCAATAGTGACTTTCCTCACCAGAAAACAACTCTTGCTCATAGGACCAGAAACTGCATGTGATTCAACTCCATTTAGGACTGGGAAACAAACGCTACCTCGCCTTACATGAAACACACTCTGCTTTTGAGAAAAGAGCACTCTTCTACTCTACTGTGTTTCCTATGGGGTCCGAACAGTGAGCTTGCTCAGAACAAAAGAACTGTGCTTCCTACACACATGGGCCATATCTAGTTCACCTCTGCTTAGGAAACTGAAGAGAACAGTAGATCCTATTCAGTCCAATACACTGTACTTGCTGGGAACAGACGCCAGTGCTATTTGCACTGTGTATGGCAATGTCAGCGCAATAGTGTCTATTCTTACCATAAAACAACTCTTGCTCGTAGGACCAGAAACTGCATGTGTTTCAACTCCATTTAGGACTGGGAAACAAACGCTAGCTCGCCTTACAAGAATCACACTCTGCTTTAGAGAAAAGAGCACTCTTCTACTATACTGTGTTTCCTATAGGGCCAGAACGGTGAGCTTGCTCAGAACAAAAGAACTGTGCTTCCCACACACGGACCATATCTAGTCCAACTCTGCTTAGGAAACTGAGAAGAACAGTAGCTCCTCTTCAGTCCAATACACTGTACTTGCTTTGAACAGTCGCGAGTGCTATTTGCACTGTGTATGGCAATGGGAGCACAATAGTGACTTTCCTTACCAGAAAACAACTCTTGCTCGTACGACCAGAAACTGCATGTGACTCAACACCATTTAGGACTGGGAAACAAACGCTTGCTCGCCTTACAAGAAACACAGTCTGCTTTTGAGAAAAGAGCACTCTTCTACTCTACTGTGTTTCCTATGGGGTCCAAACAGTGAGCTTGCTCAGAACAAAAAAAATTGTGCTTCCTACACACACGGCCATATCTAGTTCAAGTCTGCTTAGGAACCTGACAAGAACAGTAGCTCCTCTTCAGTCCAATACACTGTACTTGCTGGCAACAGACGCCAGTGCTATTTGTCCTGTGTATGGCAATGGCAGCGCGATAGTGACTTTCCTTACCAGAAAACAACTCTTGCTCATAGTACCAGAAACTGCATGGGATTCACCTCCATTTAGGACTGCGAAACAAACGCTAGCTCGCCTTACAAGAAACAAAGTCTGCTTTTGAGTAAAGAGCACTCTTCTACTCTACTGTGTTTCCCTTGGGGTCCAAACAGTGAGCTTGCTCAGAACAAAAGAACTGTGCTTCCTACACACATGGGCCATATCTAGTTCAACTCTGCTTAGAAAACTGAAAAAAAACAGTAGATCCTCTTCAGTCCAATACACTGTACTTGCTGGGAACAGACGCGAGTGCTATTTGTACTGTGTAGGGCAATTGGAGCACAATAGTGACTCGTCTTACCAGAAAACAACTCTTGCTCATAGGACAAAAAACTGCATGTGACTCAACTACCTTTAGGACTGGGAATCAAACTCTAGCTTGCCTTACAAGAAACACACTCTGCTTTTGAGAAAAGAACACTCGTCTACTCTACTGTGTTTCCCATAGGGCTAGAAAAATGAGCTTGCTCAGAACAAAAGAACTGTGCTTCATGAACACACGGGGCATATCTAGTTCAACTCTGCTTAGGAAACTGACAAGAACAGTAGCTCCTCTTCAGTCTGATACACTGTACCTGCTGGGATCAGAAGCGAGTGCTATTTGCACTGTGTATGTCAATGGGAGCGCAATAGTGACTTTCCTTAACAGAAAACAACTCTTGCTCGTAGGACCAGAAACTGCATGTGATTCAACTCCATTTAGGACTGGGAAAAAACGCTAGCTTGCCTTACAAGAAACACACTCTGCTTTTGAGAACAGAGCACTCTTCTACTCTACTGTGTTTCCTATAGGGCCAGAACAGTGAGCTTGCTCAGAACATAATAACTGTGCTTCCTACACACACGGGCCATATCTAGTTCAACTCTGCTTTGGAACCTGACAAGAACAGTAGATCCCCTTTAGTCCAATACACTGTACTTGCTGGGAACAGACGCCAGTGCTATTTGTCCTGTGTATGGCAATGGCAGCGCAATAGTGACTATTCTTACCATAAAACAACTCTTGCTCGTAGGACCAGAAACTGCATGTGTTTCAACTCCAATTAGGACTGGGAAACAAACGCTACCTCGCCTTACAAGAAACACACTCTGCTTTAGGGAAAGGAGCACTCTTCTAGTCTACTGTGTTTCCTATGGGGTCCAAACAGTGAGCTTGCTCAGAACAAAAGAACTGTGCTTCCTACACACACAGACCATATGTAGTTCAACTCTGATTAGCAACCTGACAAGAACAGCAGCTCCTATTCAGTCCAACACTGTACTTGCTGGGAACAGACGTGAGTGCTATTTGCACTGTGTATGGCAATGGGAGCGCAATAGTGACTTTCCTTACCAGAAAACAACTCTTGTTCATAGGACCAGAAACTGCATGTGATTCCACTCCATTTAGGACTAGGAAACAAACGCTAGCTTGCCCTACAAGAAACACACTCTGCTTTAGAGAAAAGAGCACTCTTCTACTCTACTGTGTTTCCTATAGGGCCAGAACAGTGAGCTTGCTCAGAACATAAGAACTGAGCTTCCTACACACACGGGCCATATCTAGTTCAACTCTGCTTAGGAAACTGACAAGAAGAGTAGCTCCTCTTCAGTCCGATACACTGTACTTGCTGGGAACAGACGCCAGTGCTATTTGCCCTGTGTATGGCAATGGGAGTGCAATAGTGACTTTCCTCACCAGAAAACAACTCTTGCTCATAGGACCAGAAACTGCATGTGATTCAACTCCACTTAGGACTGGGAAACAAACGCTACCTCGCCTTACATGAAACAAACTCTGCTTTTGAGAAAAGAGCACTCTTCTACTCTACTGTGTTTCCTATGGGGTCCGAACAGTGAGCTTGCTCAGAACAAAAGAACTGTGCTTCCTACACACATGGGCCATATCTAGTTCACCTCTGCTTAGGAAACTGAAAAGAACAGTAGATCCTCTTCAGTCCAATACACTGTACTTGCTGGGAACAGACGCGAGTGCTATTTGCTCTGTGTATGGCAATGGGAGCAAAATAGTGACTCGTCTTACCAGAAAACAACTCTTGCTCGTAGGACAAAAAACTGTATGTGACTCAAATCCATTTAGGACTGGGAATCAAAATCTAGCTCGCCTTACAAGAAACACACTCTGCTTTTGAGAAAAGAGCACTCTTCTACTCTACTGTGTTACCCATAGGGCCAGAACGGTGAGCTTGCTCAGAACAAAAGAACTGTGCTTCCTACCCACATGGGCCATATCTAGTTCAACTCTGCTTAGGAAACTGACAAGAACAGTAGCTCCTGTTCAGTCCGATACACTGTACTTGCTGGGAACAGCCGCGAGTGCTATTTGCACTGTATATGGCAATGGGAGCACAATAGCGACTTTCCCTACCAGAAACCAACTCTTGCTCGTAGGTCCAGAAAGTGCATGTGATTCAACTCCATTTAGGACTGGGAAACAAATGCTAGCTTTCCTTACATGAAACACACATTGCTTTTGAGAAAAGAGCACTCTTCAACTCTACTGTGTTTCCTATGGCGTCCAAACAGTGAGCTTGCTCAGAACAAAAGAACTGTGCTTCCTACACACATGGGCCATATCTAGTTCAACTCTGCTTAGGAAACTGACAAGAACAGTAGCTCCTCTTCAGTCCAATACACTGTATTTGCTAGGAACAGACGGGAGTGCTATTTGCACTGTGTATGGCAATGGGAGCACAATAGTGACTTTCCTTACCAGAAAACAACTCTTGCACGTAGGAGCAGAAACTGTGTGTGATTCAACTCCATTTAGGACTGGGAAACAAACGCTAGCTCGCCTTACAAGAAACACAGTCTGCTTTTGAGAAAAGAGAACTCTTCTACTCTACTGTGTTTCCTATGGGGTCCAAACAGTGAGCTTGCTCAGAACAAAAAAAAATGTGCTTCCTACACACACGGCCATATCTAGTTCAAGTCTGCTTAGGAACCTGACAAGAACAGTAGATCCTCTTCAGTCCAATACACTGTACTCTCTGGGAACAGACGCCAGTGCTATTTGTCCTGTGTATGGCAATGGCAGCGCAATAGTGACTTTCCTTACCAGAAAACAACTCCTGCTCACAGTACCAGAAACTGCATGGGATTCAACTCCATTTTGGACTGGAAAACAAAGGCTAGCTCGCCTTACAAGAAACACACTCTGCTTTAGAGAAAGGAGCACTCTTCTACTCTACTGTGTTTCCTTGGGGTCCAAACAGTGAGCTTGCTCAGAACAAAAGAACTGTGCTTCCTACACACACAGACCATATTAGTTCAACTCTGATTGGGAACCTGACAAGAACAGTAGCTCCTCTTCAGTCCAACACTGTACTTGCTGGGAACAGACGCGAGTGCTATTTGCACTGGGTATGGCAATGGGAGCGCAATAGTGACTTTCCTTACCAGAAAACAACTCTTGTTCGTAGGACCAGAAACTGCATGGGATTCAACTCCATTTAGGACTAGGAAACAAACACTAGCTTGCCCTACAAGAAACACACTCTGCTTTAGAGAAAAGAGCACTCTTCTACTCTACTGTGTTTCCTATAGGGCCAGAACAGTGAGCTTGCTCAGAACATAAGAACTGAGCTTCCTACACACAGGGGCCATATCTAGTTCAACTCTGCTTAGGAAACTGACAAGAACAGTAGCTCCTCTTCAGTCCGATACACTGTACTTGCTGGGAACAGACGCCAGTGCTATTTGCACTGTGTATGGCAATGGGAGTGCAATAGTGACTTTCCTCACCAGAAAACAACTCTTGCTCATAGGACCAGAAACTGCATGTGATTCAACTCCATTTAGGACTGGGAAACAAACGCTACCTCGCCTTACATGAAACACACTCTGCTTTTGAGAAAAGAGCACTCTTCTACTCTACTGTGTTTCCTATGGGGTCCGAACAGTGAGCTTGCTCAGAACAAAAGAACTGTGCTTCCTACACACATGGGCCATATCTAGTTCACCTCTGCTTAGGAAACTGAAAAGAACAGTAGATCCTCTTCAGTCCAATACACTGTACTTGCTGGGAACAGACGCGAGTGCTATTTGCTCTGTGTATGGCAATGGGAGCAAAATAGTGACTCGTCTTACCAGAAAACAACTCTTGCTCGTAGGACAAAAAACTGTATGTGACTCAAATCCATTTAGGACTGGGAATCAAAATCTAGCTCGCCTTACAAGAAACACACTCTGCTTTTGAGAAAAGAGCACTCTTCTACTCTACTGTGTTACCCATAGGGCCAGAACGGTGAGCTTGCTCAGAACAAAAGAACTGTGCTTCCTACCCACATGGGCCATATCTAGTTCAACTCTGCTTAGGAAACTGACAAGAACAGTAGCTCCTGTTCAGTCCGATACACTGTACTTGCTGGGAACAGACGCGAGTGCTATTTGCACTGTATATGGCAATGGGAGCACAATAGCGACTTTCCCTACCAGAAACCAACTCTTGCTCGTAGGTCCAGAAAGTGCATGTGATTCAACTCCATTTAGGACTGGGAAACAAATGCTAGCTTTCCTTACATGAAACACACATTGCTTTTGAGAAAAGAGCACTCTTCAACTCTACTGTGTTTCCTATGGCGTCCAAACAGTGAGCTTGCTCAGAACAAAAGAACTGTGCTTCCTACACACATGGGCCATATCTAGTTCAACTCTGCTTAGGAAACTGACAAGAACAGTAGCTCCTCTTCAGTCCAATACACTGTATTTGCTAGGAACAGACGGGAGTGCTATTTGCACTGTGTATGGCAATGGGAGCACAATAGTGACTTTCCTTACCAGAAAACAACTCTTGCACGTAGGAGCAGAAACTGTGTGTGATTCAACTCCATTTAGGACTGGGAAACAAACGCTAGCTCGCCTTACAAGAAACACAGTCTGCTTTTGAGAAAAGAGAACTCTTCTACTCTACTGTGTTTCCTATGGGGTCCAAACAGTGAGCTTGCTCAGAACAAAAAAAATGTGCTTCCTACACACACGGCCATATCTAGTTCAAGTCTGCTTAGGAACCTGACAAGAACAGTAGATCCTCTTCAGTCCAATACACTGTACTCTCTGGGAACAGACGCCAGTGCTATTTGTCCTGTGTATGGCAATGGCAGCGCAATAGTGACTTTCCTTACCAGAAAACAACTCCTGCTCACAGTACCAGAAACTGCATGGGATTCAACTCCATTTTGGACTGGAAAACAAAGGCTAGCTCGCCTTACAAGAAACACACTCTGCTTTAGAGAAAGGAGCACTCTTCTACTCTACTGTGTTTCCTTGGGGTCCAAACAGTGAGCTTGCTCAGAACAAAAGAACTGTGCTTCCTACACACACAGACCATATTAGTTCAACTCTGATTGGGAACCTGACAAGAACAGTAGCTCCTCTTCAGTCCAACACTGTACTTGCTGGGAACAGACGCGAGTGCTATTTGCACTGGGTATGGCAATGGGAGCGCAATAGTGACTTTCCTTACCAGAAAACAACTCTTGGTCGTAGGACCAGAAACTGCATGGGATTCAACTCCATTTAGGACTAGGAAACAAACACTAGCTTGCCCTACAAGAAACACACTCTGCTTTAGAGAAAAGAGCACTCTTCTACTCTACTGTGTTTCCTATAGGGCCAGAACAGTGAGCTTGCTCAGAACATAAGAACTGAGCTTCCTACACACAGGGGCCATATCTAGTTCAACTCTGCTTAGGAAACTGACAAGAACAGTAGCTCCTCTTCAGTCCGATACACTGTACTTGCTGGGAACAGACGCCAGTGCTATTTGCACTGTGTATGGCAATGGGAGTGCAATAGTGACTTTCCTCACCAGAAAACAACTCTTGCTCATAGGACCAGAAACTGCATGTGATTCAACTCCATTTAGGACTGGGAAACAAACGCTACCTCGCCTTACATGAAACACACTCTGCTTTTGAGAAAAGAGCACTCTTCTACTCTACTGTGTTTCCTATGGGGTCCGAACAGTGAGCTTGCTCAGAACAAAAGAACTGTGCTTCCTACACACATGGGCCATATCTAGTTCACCTCTGCTTAGGAAACTGAAGAGAACAGTAGATCCTATTCAGTCCAATACACTGTACTTGCTGGGAACAGACGCCAGTGCTATTTGTCCTGTGTATGGCAATGTCAGCGCAATAGTGTCTATTCTTACCATAAAACAACTCTTGCTCGTAGGACCAGAAACTGCATGTGTTTCAACTCCATTTAGGACTGGGAAACAAACTCTAGCTCGCCTTACAAGAATCACACTCTGCTTTAGAGAAAAGAGCACTCTTCTACTATACTGTGTTTCCTATAGGGCCAGAACGGTGAGCTTGCTCAGAACAAAAGAACTGTGCTTCCCACACACGGACCATATCTAGTTCAACTCTGCTTAGGAAACTGAGAAGAACAGTAGGTCCTCTTCAGTCCAATACACTGTACTTGCTTTGAACAGTCGCGAGTGCTATTTGCACTGTGTATGGCAATGGGAGCGCAATAGTGACTTTCCTTACCAGAAAACAACTCTTGCTCGTACGACCAGAAACTGCATGTGACTCAACACCATTTAGGACTGGGAAACAAACGCTAGCTCACCTTACAAGAAACACAGTCTGCTTTTGAGAAAAGAGCACTCTTCTACTCTACTGTGTTTCCTATGGGGTCCAAACAGTGAGCTTGCTCAGAACAAAAAAAATTGTGCTTCCTACACACACGGCCATATCTAGTTCAAGTCTGCTTAGGAACCTGACAAGAACAGTAGCTCCTCTTCAGTCCAATACACTGTACTTGCTGGCAACAGACGCCAGTGCTATTTGTCCTGTGTATGGCAATGGCAGCGCGATAGTGACTTTCCTTACCAGAAAACAACTCTTGCTCATAGTACCAGAAACTGCATGGGATTCAACTACATTTAGCACTGCGAAACAAACGCTAGCTCGCCTTACAAGAAACACAGTCTGCTTTTGAGTAAAGAGCACTCTTCTACTCTACTGTGTTTCCCTTGGGGTCCAAACAGTGAGCTTGCTCAGAACAAAAGAACTGTGCTTCCTACACACATGGGCCATATCTAGTTCAACTCTGCTTAGAAAACTGAAAAAAAACAGTAGATCCTCTTCAGTCCAATACACTGTACTTGCTGGGAACAGACGCGAGTGCTATTTGTACTGTGTAGGGCAATTGGAGCACAATAGTGACTCGTCTTACCAGAAAACAACTCTTGCTCATAGGACAAAAAACTGCATGTGACTCAACTACCTTTAGGACTGGGAATCAAACTCTAGCTCGCCTTACAAGAAACGCACTCTGCTTTTGAGAAAAGAACACTCGTCTACTCTACTGTGTTTCCCATAGGGCTAGAAAAATGAGCTTGCTCAGAACAAAAGAACTGTGCTTCATGAACACACGGGGCATATCTAGTTCAACTCTGCTTAGGAAACTGACAAGAACAGTAGCTCCTCTTCAGTCTGATACACTGTACCTGCTGGGATCAGACGCGAGTGCTATTTGCACTGGGTATGGCAATGGGAGCGCAATAGTGACTTTCTTTAACAGAAAACAACTCTTGCTCGTAGGACCAGAAACTGCATGTGATTCAACTCCATTTAGGACTGGGAAAAAACGCTAGCTTGCCTTACAAGAAACACACTCTGCTTTTGAGAACAGAGGACTCTTCTACTCTACTGTGTTTCCTATAGGGCCAGAACAGTGAGCTTGCTCAGAACATAATAACTGTGCTTCCTACACACACGGGCCATATCTAGTTCAACTCTGCTTAGGAAACTGACAAGAACAGTAGATCCCCTTTAGTCCAATACACTGTACTTGCTGGGAACAGACGCCAGTGCTATTTGTCCTGTGTATGGCAATGGCAGCGCAATAGTGACTATTCTTACCATAAAACAACTCTTGCTCGTAGGACCAGAAACTGCATGTGTTTCAACTCCAATTAGGACTGGGAAACAAACGCTACCTCGCCTTACGAGAAACACACTCTGCTTTAGAGAAAGGAGCACTCTTCTACTCTACTGTATTTCCTATAGAGCCAGAACAGTGAGCTTGCTCAGAACATAAGAACTGAGCTTCCTACACACACGGGCCATATCTAGTTCAACTCTGCTTAGGAAACTGACAAGAAGAATAGCTCCTCTTCTGTCTGATACACTGTACTTGCTGGGAACAGACGCCAGTGCTATTTGCACTGTGTATGGCAATGGGAGTGCAATAGTGACTTTCCTCACCAGAAAACAACTCTTGCTCATAGGACCAGAAACTGTATGTGATTCAACTCCACTTAGGACTGGGAAACAAACGCTACCTCGCCTTACATGAAACACACTCTGCTTTAGGGAAAGGAGCACTCTTCTAGTCTACTGTGTTTCCTATGGGGTCCGAACAGTGAGCTTGCTCAGAACAAAAGAACTGTGCTTCCTACACACATGGGCCATATCTAGTTCACCTCTGCTTAGGAAACTGAAAAGAACAGTAGATCCTCTTCAGTCCAATACACTGTACTTGCTGGGAACAGACGCGAGTGCTATTTGCTCTGTGTATGGCAATGGGAGCAAAATAGTGACTCGTCTTACCAGAAAACAACTCTTGCTCGTAGGACAAAAAACTGTATGTGACTCAACTCCATTTAGGACTGGGAATCAAAATCTAGCTTGCCTTACAAGAAACACACTCTGCTTTTGAGAAAAGAGCACTCTTCTACTCTACTGTGTTACCCATAGGGCCAGAACGGTGAGCTTGCTCAGAACAAAAGAACTGTGCTTCCTACCCACATGGGCCATATCTAGTTCAACTCTGCTTAGGAAACTGACAAGAACAGTAGCTCCTGTTCAGTCCGATACACTGTACTTGCTGGGAACAGACGCGAGTGCTATTTGCACTGTATATGGCAATGGGAGCACAATAGCGACTTTCCCTACCAGAAACCAACTCTTGCTCGTAGGTCCAGAAAGTGCATGTGATTCAACTCCATTTAGGACTGGGAAACAAATGCTAGCTTTCCTTACATGAAACACACACTGCTTTTGAGAAAAGAGCACTCTTCTACTCTACTGTGTTTCCTATGGGGTCCAAACAGTGAGCTTGCTCAGAACAAAAAAAAATGTGCTTCCTACACACACGGCCATATCTAGTTCAAGTCTGCTTAGGAACCTGACAAGAACAGTAGATCCTCTTCAGTCCAATACACTGTACTCTCTGGGAACAGACGCCAGTGCTATTTGTCCTGTGTATGGCAATGGCAGCGCAATAGTGACTTTCCTTACCAGAAAACAACTCTTGCTCACAGTACCAGAAACTGCATGGGATTCAACTCCATTTTGGACTGGAAAACAAAGGCTAGCTCGCCTTACAAGAAACACACTCTGCTTTAGAGAAAGGAGCACTCTTCTACTCTACTGTGTTTCCTATGGGGTCCAAACAGTGAGCTTGCTCAGAACAAAAGAACTGTGCTTCCTACACACACAGACCATATTAGTTCAACTCTGATTGGGAACCTGACAAGAACAGTAGCTCCTCTTCAGTCCAACACTGTACTTGCTGGGAACAGACGCGAGTGCTATTTGCACTGGGTATGGCAATGGGAGCGCAATAGTGACTTTCCTTACCAGAAAACAACTCTTGTTCGTAGGACCAGAAACTGCATGTGACTCAACACCATTTAGGACTGGGAAACAAACGCTAGCTCGCCTTACAAGAAACACAGTCTGCTTTTGAGAAAAGAGCACTCTTCTACTCTACTGTTTTTCCTATGGGTTCCAAACAGTGAGCTTGCTCAGAACAAAAAAAATTGTGCTTCCTACACACACGGCCATATCTAGTTCAAGTCTGCTTAGGAACCTGACAAGAACAGTAGCTCCTCTTCAGTCCAATACACTGTACTTGCTGGCAACAGACGCCAGTGCTATTTGTCCTGTGTATGGCAATGGCAGCGCGATAGTGACTTTCCTTACCAGAAAACAACTCTTGCTCATAGTACCAGAAACTGCATGGGATTCAACTCCATTTAGGACTGCGAAACAAACGCTAGCTCGCCTTACAAGAAACACAGTCTGCTTTTGAGTAAAGAGCACTCTTCTACTCTACTGTGTTTCCCTTGGGGTCCAAACCGTGAGCTTGCTCAGAACAAAAAAAACTGTGCTTCCTACACACACGGCCATATGTAGTTCAAGTCTGACAAGAACAGTAGATCCTTTTCAGTCCAATACACTGTACTTGCTGGCAACAGACGCCAGTGCTATTTGTCCTGTGTATGACAATGGCAGCGCAATAGTGACTTTCCTTACCCGAAAACAACTCTTGCTCATAGTACCAGAAATTGCATGGGATTCAACTCCATTTAGGACTGGGAAACAAACGCTAGCTCGCCTTACAAGAAACACACTCTGTTTAGAGAAAGGTGCACTCTTCTAGTCTACTGTGTTTCCTATGGGGTCCAAACAGTGAGCTTGCTCAGAACAAAAGAACTGTGTTTCCTACACACACGGACCATATGTAGTTCAACTCTGATTAGGAACCTGAAAAGAACAGTAGCTCCTCTTCAGTCCAACACTGTACTTGCTGGGAACAGACGAGAGTGCTATTTGCAGTGTGTGTGGCAATGGGAGCGCAATAGTGACTTTCCTTACCAGAAAACAACTCTTGCTTGTAGGACAAGAAACTGCATGTGATTCAACTCCATTTAGGACTAAGAAACAAACGCTAGCTCGCCTTACAAGAAACACACTCTGCTATAGAGAAAAGAGCACTCTTCTACTCTACTGTGTTTCATATAGGGCCAGAACAGTGAGCTTGCTCAAAACATAAGAACTGAGCTTCCTACACACACGGGCCATATCTAGTTCAACTCTGTTTAGGAAACTGACAAGAACAGTAGCTCCTCTTCAGTCCAATACACTGTACTTGCTGGGAACAGACGCCAGTGCTATTTGTACTGTGTATGGCAAAGGGAGTGCAATAGTGACTTTCCTCACCAGAAAACAATTCTTGCTCATAGGACCAGAAAGTGCATGTGATTCAACTCCATTTAAGACTGGGAAACAAACGCTAGCTCGCCTTACATGAAACACACTCTGCTTTTGAGAAAAGAGCACTCTTCTACTCTACTGTGTTTCCTATGGGGTCCAAACAGTGAGCTTGCTCAGAACAAAAGAACTGTGCTTCCTACACACATGGGCCATATCTAGTTCACCTCTGCTTAGGAAACTGAAAAGAACAGTAGATCCTATTCAGTCCAATACACTGTACTTGCTGGGAACAGACGCGAGTGCAATTTGCACTGTGTATGGCAATGGGAGCACAATAGTGACTAGTCCTACCAGAAAACAACTCTTGTTTTTAGGACAAAAAACTGCATGTGACTCAACACCATTTAAGACTGGGAAACAAACTCTAGCTCGCCTTACAAGAAACACACTCTGCCTTTGAGGAAAGAGCACTCTCCTACTCTACTGTGTTTCCCATAGGGCCAGAACGGTGAGCTTGCTCAGAACAAAAGAACTGTGCTTCCTACACACACGGGCCATATCTAGTTCAACTCTGCTTAGGAACCTGACAAGAACAGTTGATCCCCTTTAGTCCAATACACTGTACTTGCTGGGAACAGACGCCAGTGCTATTTGTCCTGTGTATGGCAAAGGCAGCGCAATAGTGACTATTCTTACCATAAAACCACTCTTGCTCGTAGGACCAGAAACTGCATGTGTTTCAACTCCATTTATGACTGGGAAACAAACGCTAGCTGCCTTACAAGAAACACACTCTGCTTTAGAGAAAAGAGCACTCTTCTACTCTACTGTTTTTCCTATAGGGCCATAACAGTGAGCTTGCTCAGAACAAAAGAACTGTGCTTCCTACACACGGGCCATATCTAGTTCAACTCTGCTTAGGAAACTGACAAGAACAGTAGCTCCTCTTCAGTCCGATACACTGTACTTGCTGGGAACAGACGCGAGTGCTATTTGCACTGTATATGGCAATGGGAGCACAATAGGGACTTTCCTTACCAGAAAACAACTCTTGCTCATAGGACCAGAAAGTGCATGTGATTCAACTCCATTTAGTACTGGGAAACAAATGCTAGCTCGCCTTACATGAAACACACTCTGCTTTTGAGAAAAGAGCACTCGTCTACTCTACTGTCTTTCATATGGGGTGCAAACAGTGAGCTTGTTCAGAACAAAAGAACTGTGCTTCCTACACACATGGGCCATATCTAGTTCACCTCTGCTTAGGAAACTGAAAAGAACAGTAGATCCTATTCAGTCCAATACACTGTGCTTGCTGGGAACAGACGCGAGTGCTATTTGCACTGTGTATGGCAATGGGAGCACAATAGTGACTCGTCTTACCAGAAAACAACTCTTGCTCATAGGACAAAAAACTGCATTTACTCAACACCATTTAGGACTGGGAAACAAACGCTAGCTCACCTTACAAGAAACACAGTCTGCTTTTGAGAAAAAAGCACTCTTCTACTCTACTGTGTTTCCTATGGGGTCCAAACAGTGAGCTTGCTCAGAACAAAAAAAATTGTGCTTCCTACACACACGGCCATATCTAGTTCAAGTCTGCTTAGGAACCTGACAAGAACAGTAGATCCTCTTCAGTCCAATACACTGTACTTGCTGGCAACAGACGCCAGTGCTATTTGTCCTGTGTATGGCAATGGGAGCGCGATAGTGACTTTCCTTACCAGAAAACAACTCTTGCTCATAGTACCAGAAACTGCATGGGATTCAACTCCATTTAGGACTGGGAAACAAACGCTAGCTCGCCTTACAAGAAACACACTCTGCTTTTGAGAAAAGTGCACTCTTCTACTCTACTGTGTTTCCTATGGGGTCCAAACAGTGAGCTTGCTCAGAACAAAAAAAATTGTGCTTCCTACACACACGGCCATATCTAGTTCAAGTCTGCTTAGGAACCTGACAAGAACAGTAGATCCTCTTCAGTCCAATACACTGTAATTGCTGGCAACAGACGCCAGTGCTGTTTGTCCTGTGTATGGCAATGGCAGCGCGATAGTGACTTTCCTTACCAGAAAACAACTCTTGCTCATAGTACCAGAAACTGCATGGGATTCAACTCCATTTAGGACTGGGAAACAAACGCTAGCTCACCTTACAAGAATCACATTCTGCTTTAGAGAAAAGAGCACTCTTCTACTCTACTGTGTTTCCTATAGGGCCAGAATGGTGAGCTTGCTCAGAACAAAAGAACTGTGCTTCCTACACACGGACCATATCTAGTTTAACTCTGCTTAGGAAACTGAGAAGAACAGTAGCTCCTCTTCAGTCCAATACACTGTACTTGCTTTGAACAGACGCGAGTGCTATTTGCACTATGTATGGCAATGGGAGCGCAATAGTGACTTTCCTTACCAGAAAACAACTCTTGCTTGTACGACCAGAAACTGCATGTGATTCAACTCCATTTAGGACTGCGAAACAAACGCTAGCTCGCCTTACAAGAAACACAGTCTGCTTTTGAGTAAAGAGCACTCTTCTACTCTACTGTGTTTCATATGGGGTCCAAACAGTGAGCTTGCTCAGAACAAAAAAAACTGTGCTTCCTACACACATGGCCATATCTAGTTCAAGTCTGCTTAGGAACCTGACAAGAACAGTAGATCCTTTTCAGTCCAATACACTGTACTTGCTGGCAACAGACGCCAGTGCTATTTGTCCTGTGTATGACAATGGCAGCGCAATAGTGACTTTCCTTACCCGAAAACAACTCTTGCTCATAGTACCAGAAATTGCATGGGATTCAACTCCATTTAGGACTGTGAAACAAACGCTAGCTCGCCTTACAAGAAACACACTCTGTTTAGAGAAAGGAGCACTCTTCTAGTCTACAGTGTTTCCTATGGGGTCCAAATGGTGAGCTTGCTCAGAACAAAAGAACTGTGCTTCCTACACACACGGGCCATATCTAGTTCACCTCTGCTTAGGAAACTGAAAAGAACAGTAGATCCTATTCAGTCCAATACACTGTACTTGCTGGGAACAGACGCGAGTGCAATTTGCACTGTGTATGGCAATGGGAGTACAATAGTGACTCGTCCTACCAGAAAACAACTCTTGCTCGTAGGACCAGAAACTGCATGTGTTTCAACTCCATTTAGGACTGGGAAACAAATGCTAGCTCGCCTTAAAAGAAATACGTGCTACTTTAGAGAAAATAGCACTCTTCTACTCTACTGTGTTTCCCATAGGGCCAGAACGGTGAGCTTGCTCAGAACAAAAGAACTGTGCTTCCTACACACACGGACCATATGTAGTTCAACTCTGATTAGGAACCTGACAAGAACAGTAGCTCCTCTTCAGTCCAATAAACTGTACTTGCTGGCAACAGACGCCAGTGCTATTTGTCCTGTGTATGGCAATGGCAGCGCAATAGTGTCTTTCCTTACCAGAAAACAACTCTTGCTCATAGTACCAGAAACTGCATGGGATTCAAATCCATTTAGGACTGGGAAACAAACGCTAGCTCGCCTTACAAGAAACACACTCTGCTTCAGAGAAAGGAGCACTCTTCTAGTCTACTGTGTTTCCTATGTGGTCCAAACAGTGAGCTTGCTCAGAACAAAAGAATTGTGCTTCCTACACACAGGAACCATATGTAGTTCAAATCTGCTTAGGAACCTGACAAGAACAGTAGCTCCTCCTCAGTCCAACACTGTACTTGCTGGGAACAGACGCGAGTGTTATTTGCACTGTGTATGGCAATGGTAGCGCAATAGTGACTTTCCTTACCAGAAAACAACTCTTGCTCATAGTACCAGAAACTTCATGTGATTCAACTCCATTCAGGACTAGGAAACAAACGCTAGCTTGCCTTACAAGGAACACACTCTGCTTTAGAGAAAAAAGCACTCTTCTACTCTACTGTGTTTCCTAAAGGGCCAGAACAGTGAGCTTCCTCAGAACAAAAGAACTGAGCTTCCTACACACACGGGCCATATCTAGTTCAACTCTGCTTACGAAACTGAGAGGAACAGTAGCTCCTCTTCAGTCCAATACACTGTACTTGCTGGGAACAGACGCCAGTGCTATTTGCACTGTGTATGGCAATGGGATTGCAATAGTGACTTTCCTTACCAGAAAACAACTCTTGCTCATAGGACCAGAAACTGCATGTGATTCAACTCCATTTAGGACTGGGAAACAAACGCTACCTCGCCTTACATGAAAGACACTCTGCTTTTGAGAAAAGAGCACTCTTTTACTCTACTGTGTTTCCTAAGGGGTCTGAACAGTAAGCTTGCTCAGAACAAAGAACTGTGCTTCCTACACACATGGGAGATATCTAGTTCACCTCTGCTTAGGAAACTGAAAAGAACAGTAGATCCTATTCAGTCCAATACACTGTACTTGCTGGGAACAGACGCGAGTGCTATTTGCACTGTATATGGCAATGGGAGCACAATAGTGACTCGTCTTACCAGAAAACAACTCTTGCTCGTAGGACAAAAAACTGCATGTGACTCAACTCCATTTAGGACTGGGAAACAAACGCTAGCTTGCCTTATAAGAAACATACTCTGCTTTTGAGAAAAGAGCTCTCTTCTACACTACTGTGTTTCAGAACATAATAACTGTGCTTCCTACACACACGGGCCATATCTAGTTCAACTCTGCTTAGGAACCTGACAAGAACAGTAGATCCCCTTTAGTCCAATACACTGTATTTGCTGGGAACAGACGCCAGTGCTATTTGTCCTGTAGATGGCAAAGGCAGCACAATAGTGACTATTCTTACCATAAAACAACTCTTGCATGTAGGACCAGAAACTGCATGTGTTTCAACTCCATTTCGTACCTGAAAAAAAACGCTAGCTCGCCTTACAAGAAAAACACTCTGCTTTAGAGAAAAGAGCACTCTTCTACTCTACTGTGTTTCCTATAGGGCCAGAACAGTGAGCTTGCTCAGAACAAAAGAACTGTGCTTCCTACACACGGGCCATATCTAGTTCAACTCTGCTTAGGAAACTGACAAGAACAGTAGCTCCTTTTCAGTCCGATATAGTGTACTTGCTGTGAACAGACGCGAGTGCTATTTGCACTGTATATGGCAATGGGAGCGCAATAGGGACTTTCCTTACCAGTAAACAACTCTTGCTCATAGGACCAGAAACTGCATGTGATTCAACTCCATTTAGGACTGGGAAACAAATGCTAGCTTGCCTTACAAGAAACACACTCTGCTTTGGAGAAAAGAACACTCTTCTACTCTAATGTGTTTCCCATAGGGCCAGAACAGTGAGCTTGCTCAGAACAAAAGAATTGTGCTTCCTTCACACACGGGGCATATCTAGTTCAACTCTGCTTAGGAAACTGAGAACAGTAGCTCCTCTTCAATCCAATAAACTGTACTTGCTGGGAACAGACGGGAGTGCTATTTGCCCTGTGTATGAGAGTGCTATTTGCACTGTATATGGCAATGGGAACACAATAGGGACTTTCCTTACCAGAAAACAACTCTTGCTCGTAGGACCAGAAAGTGCATGTGATTCAACTCCATTTAGGACTGGAAAACAAAGGCTAGGTCGCCTTACATGAAACACACTCTGCTTTTGAGAAAAGAGCACTCTTCTACTCTACTGTGTTTCCTATGGAGTCCAAACAGTGAGCTTGCTCAGAACAAAAGAACTGTGCTTCCTACAGACATGGGCCATATCTAGTTAAACTTTGCTTAGGAAACTGAAAAAGAACAATAGATCCTCTTCAGTCCAATACACTGTACTTGCTGGGAACAGACGCGAGTGCTATTTGCACTGTGTAGTGCAATTGGAGCACAATAGTGACTCGTCTTACCAGAAAACAACTCTTGCTCATAGGACAAAAAACTGCATGTGATTCAACTCCATTTAGGACTGGGAAACAAACGCTAGCTTGCCTTACAAGAAACACACTCTGCTTTTGAGAAAAGAACACTCTTCTACTCTACTGTGATTCCCGTAGGGCCAGAAGAGTGAGCTTGCTCAGAAGATAAGAACTGTGCTTCCTACACACGGGGCATATCTAGTTCAACTCTGCTTAGGAAACTGAGAAGAACATTAGCTCCTCTTCAGTCCAATAAACTGTACTTGCTGGGAACAGTCGGGAGTGCTATTTGCACGGTGTATGGAAATGGGAGCGCAATAGTGACTTTCCTTACCAGAAAACAACTCTTGCTCGTAGGACCAAAAAGTGCATGTGATTCAACTCCATTTAGGACTGGGAAACAAATGCTAGGTCGCCTTACATGAAACACACTCTGCTTTTGAGAAAAGAGCACTCTTCTACTCTACTGTGTTTCCTATGGAGTCCAAACAGTGAGCTTGCTCAGAACAAAAGAACTGTGCTTCCTACAGACAATGGCCATATCTAGTTAAACTTTGCTTAGGAAACTGAAAAAGAACAGTAGATCCTCTTCAGTCCAATACACTGTACTTGCTGGGAACAGACACGAGTGCTATTTGCACTGTGTAGGGCAATTGGAGCACAATAGTGACTCGTCTTACCAGAAAACAACTCTTGCTCATAGGACAAAAAACTGCATGTGACTCAACTACAATTAGGACTGGGAAACAAACTCTAGATCGCCTTACAAGAAACACACTCTGCTTTTGAGAAAAGAACACTCTTCTACTCTACTGTGTTTCCCGTAGGGCCAGAACAGTGAGCTTGCTCAGAAGATAAGAACTGTGCTTCCTACACACACGGGGCATATCTAGTTCAACTCTGCTTAGGAAACTGAGAAGAACAGTAGCTCCTCTTCAGTCCAATACACTGTACTTGCTAGGAACAGATGGGAGTGCTATTTGCATTATGTAAGGCAATGGGAGCGCTATAGTGACTTTCCTTACCAGAAAACAACTCTTGCTCGTAGGACCAGAAACTGCATGTGATTCAACTCCATTTAGGACTGGGAAACAAACGCTAGCTCGCCTTAAAAAAAACTGATTCTGCTTTTGAGAAAAGAGCACTCTTCTACTCTACTGTGTTTCCTATGGGGTCCAAAGAGTGAGCTTGCTCAGAACAAAAAAAATTGTGCTTCCTACACACACGGCCATATCTAGTTCAAGTCTGCTTAGTAACCTGACAAGAACAGTAGATCCTCTTCAGTCCAATACACTGTACTTGCTGGCAACAGACGCCAGTGCTATTTGTCCTGTGGATGGCAATGGCAGCGCAATAGTGACTTTCGTTACCAGAAAACAACTCATGCTCATAGTACCAGAAACTGCATGGGATTCAACTCCATTTTGGACTGGGAAACAAAGGCTAGCTCGCCTTACAAGAAACACACTCTTCTTTAGAGAAAGGAGCACTCTTCTAGTCTACTGTGTTTCCTATGGGGTCCAAACAGTGAGCTTGCTCAAAACAAAAGAACTGTGCTTCCTACACACAGGACCATATGTAGTTCAACTCTGATTAGGAACCTGACAAGAACACTAGCTCCTCTTCAGTCCAACACTGTACTTGCTGGAAACAGACGCGCGTGCTATTTGCACTGTGTATGGCAATTGGAGCTCAATAGTGACTCTTCTTACCAGAAAACAACTCTTGCTCATAGGACCAAAAACTGCATGTGACTCCTCTGCATTTAGGACTGGGGAACAAACGCTAGCTCGCCTTACAAGAAACACACTCTGCTTTTGAGAAAAGAGCACTCTTCTACTCTACTGTGTTTCCTAAAGAGCCAGAACAGTGAGCTTGCTCAGAACAAAAGAACTGTGCTTCCTACACACACGGCCATATCTAGTTCAATTCTGCTTAGGAAACTGACAAGAACAGTAGATCCTCTTCAGTCCAATACACTGTACATGCTGGGAACAGAGGCCAGTGCTATTTTCACTGTGTATGGCATTGGGAATGCAATAGTGACTCTTCTTACCAGAGAAAAACTCTTGCTCGTAGGACCAGAAACTGCATGTGATTCAACTCCATTTAGGACTGGGAAACAAACGCTAGCTCACCTTACAAGAAACACACTCTGCTTTTGAGAAAAGAGCACTCTTCTACTCTACTGTGTTTCCATAGGGCCAGAACAGTGAGCTTGCTCAGAACGAAAGAACTGTGCTTCCCACACACAGGGGCCATATCTAGTTCAACTCTGCTTAGGAAACTGACAATAACAGTAGATCCTCTTCAGTCCAATACAATGTACATGCTGGGAAAAGACGCCAGTGCTATTTGCCCTGTGTATGTCAATGGGAGCACAACAGTGACTCTTCTTACCAGAAAACAACCCTTGCTCGTGGGACCAGAAACTGCATGTGATTCAACTCCATTTATGACTGGGAAACAAACGCTAGCTCGCCTTACAAGAAACACACTCTGCTTTCGAGATAAGAGCACTCTTCTACTCTACTGTGTTTCCTATGAGGTCCAAACAGTGAGCTTGCTCAGAACAAAAGAACTGTGCTTCCTCCACGCACGAGCCATATCTAGTTCAACTCTGCTTAGGAAACTGACAAGAACAGTAGCTCCTCTACAGAACAATACACTGTACTTGCTGGGAACAGACGTGAGTGCTATTTGCACTCTGTATGGCAATAGGAGCACAATAGTGACTTTCCTTACCAGAAAACAACTCTTGCTCGTAGGACCAAATACTGCATGTGTCTCAACTCAATTTAGGACCAGGAAACAAATGCTAGCTCGCCTTACAAGAAACACACTTTGCTTTTGAGAAAAGAGCACTCTTCTACTATACTGTGTTTCCTATAGTGCCAGAACAGTGAGCTTCCTCAGAACAAAAAAACTGTGCTTCCTAGAAACACGGGCAATGTCTAGTTCAATTCTGCATAGGAAACGGACAAGATCAGTAGCTCCTATTCAATCCAATACACTGTACTTGCTGGGAACAGACGCGAGTGCTATTTGCAATGTCTAAGGCAATGGGAGCGCAATGGTGACTATCCTTACCAGAAAACAACTCTTGCCCGTAGGACCAGAAACTGCATGTGATTCAACTCCATTTAGGACTGGGAAACAAACGCTAGCTCTCCTTACAAGAAACACACTCTGCTTTAGAGAAAAGAGCACTCTTCTACTCTACTGTGTTTCCTATGGAGTCCGAACAGTAAGCTTGCTCAGAACAAAAGAACTGTGCTTCCTACATACACGGCCATATCTAGTTCAATTCTGCTTAGGAACCTGACAAGAACAGTAGATCCTCTTTAGTCCAATACACTGTACATGCTGGGAGCAGACGCCAGTGCTATTTGTCCTGTGTATGGCAATGGCAGCGCAATACTGATTATTCTTACCAAAAAACAACTCTTGCTCGTAGGACCAGAAACTGCATGGGATTCAACTCCATTTAGGACTGGGAAACAAATGCTAGCTCGCCTTACATGAAACACACTCTGCTTTTGAGAAAAGATCACTCTTCTACTTACTGTGTTTCCTATGGGGTCCGAACAGTGAGCTTGCTCAGAACAAAAGAACTGTGCTTCCTACACACATGGGCCATATCTAGTTCACCTCTGCTTAGGAAACTGAAAAGAACAGTAGATCCTATTCAGTCCAATACACTGTCCTTGCTGGGAACAGACGCCAGTGCTATTTGCACTGTGTATGGCAATGGGGGCACAATAGTGACTTTCCTTACCAGTAAACAACTCTGGAACGTAGGACCAGAAACTGCATGTGATTCAACTCCATTTAGGACAGGGAAAAAAACGCTAGCTTGCCTTACAAGAAAAACACTCTGCTTTTGAGAAAAGAGCACTCTTCTACACTACTGTGTTTCAGATCATAATAACTGTGCTTCCTACACACACGGGCCATATCTAGTTCAACTCTGCTTAGGAAACTGACAAGAACAGTAGATCCCCTTTCGTCCAATACACTGTATTTGCTGGGAACAGACGCCAGTGCTATTTTCCTGTAGATGGCAAAGGCAGCACAATAGTGACTATTCTTACCATAAAACAACTCTTGCATGTAGGACCAGAAACTGCATGTGTTTCAACTCCATTTCGTACCTGAAAACAAACGCTAGCTCGCCTTACAAGAAAAACACTCTGCTTTAGAGAAAAGAGTACTCTTCTACTCTACTGTGTTTCCTATAGGGCCAGAACAGTGAGCTTGCTCAGAACAAAAGAACTGTGCTTCTTACACACGGGCCATATCTAGTTCAACTCTGCTTAGGAAACTGACAAGAACAGTAGCTCCTTTTCAGTCCGATACACTGTACTTGCTGTGAACAGACGCGAGTGCTATTTGCACTGTATATGGCAATGGGAGCACAATAGGGACTTTCCTTACCAGTAAACAACTCTTGCTCATAGGACCAGAAACTGCATGTGATTCAACTCCATTTAGGACTTGGAAACAAATGCTAGCTCGCATTACATGAAACACACTCTGCTCTTGAGAAAAGAGCACTCATCTACTCTACTGTGTTTCCTATGGGGTCCAAACAGTGAGCTTGCTCAGAACAAACGAACTGTGCTTCCTACACACATGGGCCATATCTAGTTCAACTCTGCTTAGGAAACTGAAAAGAACAGTAGATCCTCTTCAGTCCAATACTCTGTACTTGCTGGGAACAGACTCGAGTGCTATTTGCACTGTGTAGGGCAATTGGAGCACAATAGTGACTGGTCTTACCAGAAAACAACTCTTGCTCATAGGACAAAAAACTGCATGTGATTCAACTCCATTTAGGACTGGGAAACAAACGGTAGCTCGCCTTACAAGAAACACACTCTGCTTTTGAGAAAAGAACACTCTTCTACTCTACTGTGTTTCCCGTAGGGCCAGAACAGTGAGCTTGCTCAGAAGATAAGAACTGTGCTTCCTACACACACGGGGCATATCTAGTTCAACTCTGCTTAGGAAACTGAGAAGAACAGTAGCTCCTCTTCAGTCCAATACACTGTACTTGCTAGGAACAGACGGGAGTGCTATTTGCACTATGTATGGCAATGGGAGCGCTATAGTGACTTTCCTTACCAGAAAACAACTCTTGCTCGTAGGACCAGAAACTGCATGTGATTCAACTCCATTTAGGACTGGGAAACAAACGCTAGCTCGCCTTAAAAAAAAGAGATTCTGCTTTTGTGAAAAGAGCACTCTTCTACTCTACTGTGTTTACTATGGGGTCCAAAGAGTGAGCTTGCTCAGAACAAAAAAAAATTGTGCTTCCTACACACACGGCCATATCTAGTTCAAGTCTGCTTAGGAACCTGACAAGAACAGTAGATCCTCTTCAGTCCAATACACTGTACTTGCTGGCGACAGACGCCAGTGCTATTTGTCCTGTCGATGGCAATGGCAGCACAATAGTGAATTTCCTTACCAGAAAACAACTCTTGCTCATAGTACCAGAATCTGCATGGGATTCAACTCCATTTAGGACTGGGAAACAAACGCTAGCTCGCTTTACAAGAAACACACTCTTCTTTAGAGAAAGGAGCACTCTTCTAGTCTACTGTGTTTCCTATGTGGTCCAAACAGTGAGCTTGCTCAAAACAAAAGAACTGTGCTTCCTCCACACACGGACCATATGTAGTTCAACTCTGCTTAGGAACCTGACAAGAACACTAGCTCCTCTTCAGTCCAACACTGTACTTGCTGGGAACAGACGCGAGTGCTATTTGCAATGTGTATGGCAATTGGAGCTCAATAGTGACTCTTCTTACCAGAAAACAACTCTTGCTCCTAGGACAAAAAACTGCATGTGACTCAACTGCATTTAGGACTGGGAAACCAACGCCAGCTCGCCTTACAAGAAACACACTCTGCTTTTGAGAAAAGAGCACTCTTCTACTCTACTGTGTTTCCTAAAGTGCCAGAACAGTGAGCTTGCTCAGAACAAAAGAACTGTGCTTCCTACACACACGGCCATATCTAGTTCAATTCTGCTTAGGAAACTGACAAGAACAGTAGATCCTCTTCAGTCCAATACACTGTACATGCTGGGAACAGAGGCCAGTGCTATTTTCACTGTGTATGGCATTGGGAACGCAATAGTGACTCTTCTTACCAGAGAAAAACTCTTGCTCGTAGGACCAGAAACTGCATGTGATTCAACTCCATTTAGGACTGGGAAACAAACGCTAGCTCTCCTTACAAGAAACACACTCTGCTTTTGAGAAAAGAGCACTCTTCTTCTATACTGTGTTTCCTATAGGGCCAGAACAGTTAGCTTGCTCAGAACGAAAGAACTGTGCTTCCCACACACAGGGGCCATATCTAGTTCAACTCTGCTTAGGAAACTGACAAGAACAGTAGATCCTCTTCAGTCCAATACAATGTACATGCTGGGAAAAGACGCCAGTGCTATTTGCCCTGTGTATGTCAATGGGAGCACAATAGTGACTCTTCTTACCAGAAAACAACCCTTGCTCGTGGGACCAGAAACTGCATGTGATTCAACTCCATTTGGGACTGGGAAACAAACGCTAGCTCGCCTTACAAGAAACACACTCTGCTTTCGAGAAAAGAGCACTCTTCTACTCTACTGTGTTTCCTATGAGGTCCAAACAGTGAGCTTGCTCAGAACAAAAGAACTGTGCTTCCTCCACACACGAGCCATATCTAGTTCAACTCTGCTTAGGAAACTGACAAGAACAGTAGATCCTCTACAGAACAATACACTGTACTTGCTGGGAACAGACGTGAGTGCTATTTGCACTCTGTATGGCAATAGGAGCACAATAGTGACTTTTCTTACCAGAAAACAACTCTTGCTCGTAGGACCAAATACTGCATGTGTCTCAACTCCATTTAGGACTAGGAAACAAATGCTAGCTCGCCTTACAAGAAACACACTTTGCTTTTGAGAAAAGAGCACTCTTCTACTATACTGTGTTTCCTATAGTGCCAGCACAGTGAGCTTCCTCAGAACAAAAGAACTGTGCTTCCTAGACACACGGGCAATGTCTAGTTCAATTCTGCATAGGAAACGGACAAGATCAGTAGCTCCGATTCAATCCAATACACTGTACTTGCTGGGAACAGACGCGAGTGCTACTTGCAATGTCTACGGCAATGGGAGCGCAATGGTGACTATCCTTACCAGAAAACAACTCTGCTCGTAGGGCCAGAAACTGCATGTGATTCAACTCCATTTAGGACTGGGAAACAAACGCTAGCTCTCCTTACAAGAAACACACTCTGCTTTAGAGAAAAGAGCACTCTTCTACTCTACTGTGTTTCCTATGGAGTCCGAACAGTAAGCTTGCTCAGAACAAAAGAACTGTGATTCCTACATACACGGCCATATCTAGTTCAATTCTGCTTAGGAACCTGGCAAGAACAGTAGATCCTCTTCAGTCCAATACACTGTACACGCTGGGAAAAGACGACAGTGCTATTTGTCCTGTGTATGGCAATGGCAGCGCAATAGTGATTATTCTTACCAAAAAACAACTCTTGCTCGTAGGACCAGAAACTGCATGTGATTCAACTCCATTTAGGACTGGGAAACAAATGCTTGCTTGCCTTACAAGAAACACACTCTGCTTTTGAGAAAAGAGCACTCTTCTACTATACTCTGTTTCCTATGGTGTCCAAACAGTGGGCTTGCTCAGAACAAAAGAACTGTGCTTCCTACACACACGGGTCATATCTAGTTCAAGTCTGCTTAGGAAACTGATAAGAACAGTAGCTGCTCTTCAGTCCAATACACTGTACTTGCTGGGAACAGACGCGAGTGCTATTTGCACTGTATATGGCAATTGGAGCACAATAGTGACTCATCTTACCAGAAAACAACTCTTGCTCGTAGGACAAAAAACTGCATGTGACTCAACTCCATTTAGGACTGGGAAACAAACTTTAGATCGACTTACAAGAAACACACTCTGCTTTTGAGAAAAGAGCACTCTTCTACTCTACTGTGTTTCTTTGGGTTCCGAACAGTGAGCTTGGTCAGAAGAAAAGAATTGTGCTTCCTACACACACGGGCCATATCTAGTTCAACTCTGTCTAGGAAACTGAGAAGAACAGTAGCTCCTCTTCAGTCCAATACACTGTACTTGCTGGGAACAGACGGGAGAGCTATTTGCATTGTGTATGGCAATTGGAGCACAATAGTGACTTTCCTTACCAGAAAACAACTCTTGCTCGTAGGACCAGAAACTGCATGTGATTCAACTCCATTTAGGACTGGGAAACAAACGCAAGCTCGCCTTACAAGAAACACACTCTGCTTTGGAGAAAAGAGAACTCTTCTACTCTACTGTGTTTCCTATGTGGTTTGAAATGTGAGCTTGCTCAAAACAAAAGAACTGTGCTTCCTACACAAACGGCCATATCTAGTTCAATTCTGCTGAGGAACCTGACAAGAACAGTAGGTCCTTTTCAGTCCAATACACTGTACTTGGTGGGAACAGACGCCAAGGCTATTTGTCCTGTGTATGGCAATGGCAGCGCAATAGTGACTATTCTTAACATAAAACAACTCCTGCTCGTAGGACCAGAAACTGCATGTGGTTCAACTCCATTTAGGACTGGGAAACAAACGCTAGCTCGCCTTACAAGAAACACACTCTGCTTTAGAGAAAAGAGCACTCTTCTACTCTACTGTGTTTCCTAAGGGGTCCAAACAGTGAGCTTGCTCAGAACAAAAGAACTGTGCTTCCTACACACACGGACCCTATCTAGTTGAACTCTGCTTAGCAAACTGACAAGAACAGTAGCCCTCTTCAGTCTGATACACTGTACTTGCTGGGAACAGACACGAGTGCTATTTGCACTGAGTATGGCAATGGGAGCGCAATAGTGACTTTCCTTACCAGAAAACAACTCTTGCTCGTGGGACCAGAAACTGCATGTGATTCAACTCCATTTAGGACTGGGAAACAAACGCTAGCTTGCCTTACAAGAAACACACTCCGCTTTTGAGAAAAGAGCACTCTTCTACTCTACTGTGTTTCCCATGGGGTCCGAACAGTGAGCTTGCTCAGAACATAAGAATTGTGCTTCCTACACACACGGACCATATCTAGTTCAACTCTGCTTAGGAAACTGAAAAGAACAGTAGCTCTTCTTCAGTCCAATACACGGTACTTGCTGGGAACAGACGGGAGTGCTATTTGCACTGTGTATGGCAATGGGAGCACAATAGTGACTTTCCTTACCAGAAAACAACTCGTAATTGTGGGACCAGAAATTGCATGTTATTCAACTCCATTTAGAACTGGGAAAAAAATGCTAGCTCGACTTACAAGAAACACACTCTGCTTTTGACAAAAGAGCACTCTTCTACTCTACTGTGTTTCCTATGGGGTCCGAACAGTGAGCTTGCTCAGAACAAAAAAACTGTGCTTCCTACACACACAGCCATATATAGTTCAAGTCTGCTTAGGAACCTGACAAGAACATTAGCTCCTCTTCAGTCCGATACACTGTACGTGCTGGGAACAGACGTGAGAGCTATTTGCACTGTGTATGGCAATGGGAGCGCAATAGTGACTTTCCTTAAAAGAAAACAACTTTTGAACGTAGGACCAGAAACTGCATGTGATTCAACTCCATTTAGTACTGGAAAACAAACGCTAGCTCGCCTTACAAGAAACACACTCTCCTTTCGAGAAAAGACCACTCTTCTACTCTACTGTATTTCCTATGGGGTCCAAACAGTGAGCTTGCTCAGAACAAAAGAATTGTGCTTCCTACACACACGGACCATATCTAGTTCAACTCTGCTTAGGAACCTGAGAAGAACAGTAGTTCCTCTACAGTCCAATACACTGTACTTGCTGGGAACAGACACGAGTGCTATTTGCACAGTGTATGGCATTTGGAGCGCAATAGTGTCTCTTCTTATCAGAAAACAACTCTTGCTCGTAAACCAAAAACTGCATGTGACTCAACTCCATTTAGTACTGGGAAAAAACACGAGCTCGCCTTACAAGAAACACACTATGCTTTAGAGAAAAGAGCACTCTTCTACTCTACTGTGTTTCCTATAGCGCCAGAACAGTGAGCTTGCTCAGAACAAGAGAACTGTGCTTCCCACACACACGGGCCATATCTCGTTCAACTCTGCTTAGGAAACTGACAAGAACAGTAGCTCCTCTTCAGTCCGATACACTGTACTTGCTGGGAACAGACGGGAGTGCTATTTGCACTTTGTATGGCAATGGGAGCGCAATAGTGACTTTCCTTACCAGAGAACAACTCTTGCTCGTGGGACCAGAAACTGCATGTGATTCAACTCCATTTAGGACTGGGAAACAAATGCTAGCTCGCCTTACAAGAAACACACTCTGCTTTAGAGAAAAGAGCACTCTATTACTCTACTATGTTTTCTATGGGGTCCAAACAGTAAGCTTGCTCAGAACAAAACAACTGTGCTTCCTACACACACGGCCATATATAGTTCAATTCTTCTTAGGAACGCGACAAGAACAGTAGATGCTCTTCAGTCCAATACACTGTACTTGCTGGGAACAGACAACAGTGCTACTTGTCCTGTGTATGGCAATGGCAACGCAATAGTGACTATTCTTACCATAAAACAACTCTTGCTCGTAGGACCAGAAACTGCATTGATTCAACTCCATTTAGGACTGGAAAACAAACCCTAGCTCGCCTTACAAAAAACACACTCTGCTTTCGAGAAAAGAGCACTCTTCTACTCCACTGTATTTCCTATGGGGTCCAAACTGTGAGCTTGCTCAGAACATAAGAATTGTGCTTCCTACACACACGGGCCATATCTAGTTCAACTCTGCTTAGGAAACTGAGAAGAACAGTAGCTCCTCTTCAGTCCAATACACTCTACTTGCTGGGAACAGACGGGAGTGTTATTTGCACTGTGTATGGCAATGGGAGCCCAATAGTTACTTTCCTTACCAGAAAACAACTTTTGATCGTAGGAACAGAAACTGCATGTGATTCAACTCCATTTAGGACTGGGAAACAAACGCTAGTTCGCCTTACAAGAAACACACTCTGCTTTTGAGAAAAGAGCACTCTTCTACTCTACTGTGTTTCCTAAGGGGTCCGAACAGTGAGCTTGCTCAGAACAAAAGAACTGTGCTTCCTACGCACACAGTCTTATCCAGTTCAATTCTGCTTAGGAACCTGACAAGAACAGTAGATCCTCTTCAGTCCAATACACTGTACTTGATGGGAACAGACGCCAGTGCTATTTGTCCTGTGTATGGCATTGGCAGCGCAACAGTGTCTATTCTTAACATAAAACAACTCTTGCTCGTAGGACCAGAAACTGCATGTGATTCAACTCCATTTAGGACTGGAAAACAAATGCTAGCTCGCCTTACAAGAAACACAGTCTGCTTTCGAGAAAAGAGTACTCTTCTACTCTACTGTATTTCCTATGGGGTCCAAACAGTGAGCTTGCTCAGAACAAAAGAACTGTGCTTCCTCCACACCCGGGCCATATCTATTTCAACTCTTATTAGGAAACTGACATGAACAGTAGCTCCTCTTCAGTCCGATACACTGTACTAGCTGGGAACAGACGCGAGTGCTATTTGCACTGTGTATGGCAATGGGAGCACAATAGTGACTTTCCTTACCAGAAAACAACTCTTGCTCGTAGGACCAGAAACTGCATGTGATTCAACTCCATTTAGGACTGGAAAACAAATGCTAGCTCGCCTTACATGAAGCACAGTCTGCTTTTGAGAAAAGAGCACTCTTCTATTCTACTGTTTTTTCTATGGGGTCTGAACAGTGAGCTTGCTCAGAACAAAAGAACTGTGCTTCCTGCACACACGGCCATATCTAGTTCAAGTCTGCTTAGGAACCTGACAAGAACAGTAGATCCTCTTCAGTCCAATACAATGTACTTGCTGGGAACAGACGCCAGTGCTATTTGCACTTTGTATGGCAATGGCAGCGCAATAGTGACTCGTCTTACCAGAAAACAACTCTTGCTAGTAGGACAAAAAACTGCATGTGACTCAACTTCACTTAGGACTGGGAAACAAACTCTAGCTCGCCTTACAAGAAACACACTTTGCTTTAGAGAAAATAGCACGCTTCTACTGTACTGTGTTTCCTATAGGGCCAGAACAGTGAGCTTGCTCAGAACATAAGAACTGTGCTTCCTACACACACGGGCCATATCTAGTTCAACTCTGTTTAAAAAACTGACAAGAACCGTAGCTGCTCTTCAGTTCAATACACTGCAATTGCTGGGAACAGAAGCGAGTGCTATTTGCACTGTGTATGGCAATGAGAGCACAATAGTGACTTTCCTTACCAGAAAACAACTCTTGCTCCTAGGACGAGAAACTGCATGGGATTCAACTCCATTTAGGACTGGGAAAAAAACACTAGCTCGCCTTACAAGAAACACACTCTGCTTTTGAGAAAAGAGCACTCTTCTACTCTACTGTGTTTCCTATCGGGTCCGAACAGTGAGCTTGCTCAGAACAAAAGAACTGTGCTTCCTACACAAACGGCCATATCTAGTTCAACTCTGCTTAGTAACCTGACAAGGACAGTAGATCCTCTTCAGTCCAATACACTGTACATGCTGGGAACAGACGCCAGTGCTATTTGCCCTGTGCATGACAATGGGAGCACCATAGTGACACTTCTTACCAGAAAACAACTCTTGCTCTTATGACCAGCAACTGCATGTGATTCATCTCCATTTAGGACTGGGAAACAAACGCTAGGTGGCCTTACAAGAAACACACTCTGCTTTTGAGAAAAGAGCACTCTTCTACTCTACTGTGTTTCCTATAGGGCCAGAAGAGTGAGCTTGCTCAGAACAAAAGAACTGTGCTTCCTACACGCACGGGCCATATCTAGTTCAACTCTGCTTAGGAAACTGACAAGAACAGTAGGTCCTCTTCAGTCCCATACACTGTACTTGCTGGGAACGGGCGCAATGGCTATTTGCACTGTATATGGCAATGGGAGCGCAATAGTGACTTTCCTTACCAGAAAACAACTCTTGCTCGTAAGACCAGAAACTGCATGTGATTCAACTCCATATAGGACTGGGAAACAAATGCTAGCTCGCCTTACAAGAAACACACTCAGCTTTAGAGAAAAGAGCACTCTTCTACTCTATTGTGTTTCCTAAGGGGTCCAAACAGTGAGCTTGCACAGAACAAAAAAACTGTGCTTCCTACACACACGGCCATATCTAGTTCAATTCTGCTTAGTTACCTGACAAGAACAGTAGATCCTCTTCAGTCCAATACACTGTTCATGCTGGGAACAGACGCCAGTGCTATTTGTCCTGTGTATGGCAATGGCAGGGCAATAGTGACTCTTCTTACCAGAAAACAACTCTTGCTCATAGGACCAGAAACTGCATGGGAATCAACTCCATTTAGGACTGGGAAACAAACGCTAGCTCGCCTTACAAGAAACACACTCTGCTTTTGAGAAAAGAGCACTCTTATACACTACTGTGTTTCCTAAGGCGTCCAAACAGTGAGCTTGCTCAGAACAAAAAAACTGTGCTTCCTACACATGGACCATATCCAGTTCAACTCTGCTTAGGATACTGACAAGAACAGTAGCTCCTCTTCAGTTCAATACAATGTACTTGCTGGGAACAGACGCGAGTGCTATTTGCACTGTGTGTGGCAATGGGAGCACAATAGTGACTCTTCTTACCAGAAAACAACTTATGACCAGAAACTGCATGTGATTCAACTCCATTTAGTACTGGGAAACAAACGCTAGCTCGCCTTACAAGAAACACACTCTGCTTTAGAGAAAAGAGCACTCTTCTACTCTACTGTATTTCCTATAGGGCCAGAATAGTGAGCTTGCTCAGAACAAAAGAACTGTGCTTCCTACACACGGGTCGTATCTAGTTCAACTCTGCTTAGGAAACTGACAAGAACAGTAGCTCCGCTTCAGTCCGATACACTGTACTTGCTGGGAACAGACGCGAGTGCTATTTGCACTGTGTATGGAAATGGGAGCGCAATAGTGACTTTCCTTACCAGAAAACAACTCTTGCTCGTAGGACCAGAAACTGCATGTGATTCAACTCTATTTAGGACTGGGAAACAAATGCTAGCTCGCCTTACATGAAACACACTCTGCTTTTGAGTATAGAGCACTCATCTACCCTACTGTGTTTCCTATAGGGACAGAACAGTGACCTTGCTCAGAACAAAAGAACTGTGCTTCCTACACACATGGCCATATCTAGTTCAATTCTGCTTAGGAAACTGACAAGAGCAGTAGATCCTCTTCAGTATAACACACTGTACATGTTGGACACAGAAGCCAGTGCTATTTGCCCTGTGTATGACAATGGGAGCACAATAGTGACTCTTCTTACCAGAAAACAACTCTTGCTCATAGGACCAGAAACTGCATGTGATTCAACTCCATTTATGACTGGGAAACAAACGTTAGCTCGCCTTACAAGAAACACACTCTGCTTTTGGAAAAGAGCACTCTTCAACTCTACTGTTTTTCCTATGGGGTCCGAACATTGACCTTGCTCAGAACAGAAGAACTGTGCTTCCTACACACACGGGCCATATCTAGTTCAACTCTGCTTAGGAAACTGACAAGAACAGTAGATCCTCTTCAGTCCAATACCCTGTACTTGCTGGGAACAGACGCGAGTGCTATTTGCACTTTGTATGGCAATGGGAGCCCAATAGTGACTCTTCTTACCAGAAAACAACTCTTGCTCCTAGGACCAGAAACTGCATGGGATTCAACTCCATTTAGGACTGGGAAACAAACGCTAGCTCGCCTTACAAGAAACACACTCTGCTTTTGAGAAATGATCACTCTTCTACTCTACTGTGTTTCCTATAGGGCCAAAACAGTTAGCTTGCTTAGAAAAAAAGAACTCTGCTTCCTACACACACAGGCCATATCTACTTCAACTCTGCTTAAGAAACTGACAAGAACAGTAGCTCCTCTTCAGTCCAATACACTGTACTTCCTGGGAACAGACTCGAGTGCTATTTGCACTGTGTATGGCAATGGGAGTGCAATAGACACTTTCCTTACCAGAAAACAAATCTTGCTCGTAGGACCAAAAACTTCATGTGATTCAACTCCATTTAGGACTGGGAAACAAACGCTAGCTCGCCTTACAAGAAACACACTCTGCTTTTGAGAAAAGAGCACTCTTCTACTCTACTGTGTTTCCTTTGGGGTCTGAACAGTGAGCTTGCTCTGGACAAAAGAACTGTGCTTCCTACACACACAGCCATATCTAGTTCAATTCTGCTTAGGAAACTGAAAAGAACAGTAGATCCTCTTCAATACAATACACTCTACATGTTGGACACAGAAGCCAGTGCTATTTGCCCTGTGTATGACAATGGAAGCGCAATAGTGACTCTTCTTACCAGAAAACAACTCTTGCTCATAGGACCAGAAACTGCATGTGATTCAACTCCATTTAGGACTGGGAAACAAACGCTAGCTCGCCTTACAAGAAACACACTCTGCTTTTGAGAAAACAGCACTCTTCTACTGTACTTTTTTATATGGGGCCCGAACAGTGAGCTTGCTCAGAACAGAAGAACTGTGCTTCCTACACACACGGGACATAACTAGTTTAACTCTGCTTAGGAAACTAACAGGAACAGTAGCTCCTCTTCAGTCCAATACACTGTACTTGCTGGGGACAGACGCGAGTGCTATTTGCACTGTGTATGGCAATGGGAGCGTAATAGTGACTTTCCTTACCAGAAAACAACTCTTGCTCGTAGGACCAGAGACTGCATGTGATTCAACACTATTTAGGACTGGGAAACAAGTGCTAGCTCGCCTTACAAGAAACACACTCTGCTTTTGGAAAAGAGCACTCTTCTACTCTACTGTTTTTCCTATGGGGTCCGAACATTGAGCTTGCTCAGAACAGAAGAACTGTGCTTCCTACACACACGGGCCATATCTAGTTCAACTCTGCTTAGGAAACTGACAAGAACAGTAGATCCTCTTCAGTCCAATACCCTGTACTTGCTGGGAACAGACGCGAGTGCTATTTACACTGTGTATGGCAATGGGAGCCCAATAGTGACTCTTCTTACCAGAAAACAACTCTTGCTCCTAGGACCAGAAACTGCATGGGATTCAACTCCATTTAGGACTGGGAAACAAACGCTAGCTTGCCTTACAAGAAACACACTCTGCTTTTGAGAAATGATCACTCTTCTACTCTACTGTGTTTCCTGTAGGGCCAAAACAGTTAACTTGCTTAGAAAAAAAGAACTCTGCTTCCTACACACACAGGCCATATCTACTTCAACTCTGCTTAGGAAACTGACAAGAACAGTAGCTCCACTTCAGTCCAATACACTGTACTTCCTGGGAACAGACTCGAGTGCTATTTGCACTGTGTATGGCAATGGGAGTGCAATAGTCACTCTTCTTACCAGAAAACAACTCTTGCTCGTAGGACAAGAACCTGCATCGATTCAACTCCATTTAGGTCTGGGAAACAAACGCTAGCTTGCCTTACAAGAAACACACTCTGCTTTTGAGAAAAGAGCACTCTACTACTCTACTGTGTTTCCTATGCGGTCCGAACAGTGAGCTTGCTAAGAACAAAAGAACTGTGCTTCCTACACACATGGGCCATATCTAGTTCAACTCTGCTTAGGAAACTGACAAGAACAGTAGCACCGCTTCAGTCCAATACACTGTACTTGCTGGGAACAGACTAGAGTGCTAATTGCCCTGTGTATGATAATGGGAGCACAATAGTGACACTTCTTATCAAAAAACACCTCTTGCTCGTAGGACCAGAAACTTCGTGAGATTCAACTCCATTTAGGATTGGGAAACAAACGCTAGCTCGCCTTACAAGAAACACACTCTGCTTTTGAGAAAAGAGCAGTCTTCTACTCTACTGTGTTTCCTATAGGGTCAGAAGAGTGAGCTTGCTCAAAATAAAAGAACTGTGCTTCTTACACACACGGTCCATATCTAGTTCAACTCTGCTTAGGAAACTGACAAGAACAGTAGCTCCTCTTCAGTCCAATACACTGTACATCCTGGGAAAAAATGAGAGTGCTATTTGCAATGTGTATGGCAATGGGAGCCCAATAGTGACTCTTCTTACCAGAAAACAAATCTTGCTTGTAGGACCTGAAATTGCATGGGATTCAACTCTATTTCTGACGGGAAACAAACACTAGCTCGCCTTATGAGAAACAAACTCTGCTTTTGAGAAAAGAGCACTCTTCTACTCTACTGGGTTTCCTATATTGCCAGAACAGTGAACTTGCTCAGAACAAAAGAACTGTGCTTCCTACACACACGGGCCATATCTAGTTGAACTCTGCTTACGAAACTGACAAGAACAGTAGATCCTCTTCAGTCCAATACACTATACATGCTGGGATCAGACGCCAGTCTTTTGTCCTGTGTATGACAATGGGAGCGCAATAGTGACTCTTCTTCCCAGAAAACAACTCTTGCTCGTAGGACCAGAAACTGCATGTGAATCAACTCCATTTAGGACTGGGAAACAAACACTAGCTCGCCTTAGAAGAAACACACTCTGGTTTTGAGAAAAGGGCACTCTTCTACTCTACTGTGTTTCCTATGGGGTCTGAACTGTGAGCTTGCTCAGAACAGAAGAACTGTGCTTCCTCCACACACGGTCCATATCTAGTTCAACTCTGCTTAGGAAACTGACAAGAACAGTATCTCCTCTTCAGTCCAATACACTGTACTTGCTGGGAACAGACTAGAGTGCTATTTGCACTTGTGTACGGCAATAGGAGCACAATAGTGACTCTTCTTATAAGGAAACACCTCTTTTTTAGGACCAGAAACTGCATGGGATTCAACTCCATTTAGGACTGGGAAACAAACACTAGCTCGCCTTACAAGAAACACACTCTGCTTTTGAGAAAAGAGCATTCTTCTACTTTATTGTGTTTCCAAATGGGTCCGAACAGTGTGCTTGCTCAGAACAAAAGAACTGTGCTTCCTACACACACGGGCCATATCTAGTTCAACTCTGCTTAGGAAACTGACAGGAACAGTAGCTCCTCTTCAGTCCAATACACTGTACTTGCTGGGAACAGATGCGAGTGCTATTTGCCCTGTGTATGACAATGGGAGCGCAATAGTGACTCTTCTTACCAGAAAACAACTCTTACTCGTAGGACCAGAAACTGCATGTGATTCAACTCCATTTAGGACTGGGAAACAAACGCTAGCTCGCCTTACAAGAAACACACTCTGCTTTTGAGAAAAGAGCACTCTTCTACTCTAATGTGTTTCCTTTGGGGTCTGAACAGTTAGCTTGCTCTGAACAAATAAACTGTGCTTCCTACACACACAGCCATATCTAGTTCAATTCTGCTTAGGAAACTGACAAGAACATTAGATCCTCTTCAATACAATACACTGTACATGTTGGACACAGAAGCCAGGGCTGTTTGCCCTGTGTATGACAATGGAAGCGCAATAGTGACTCTTCTTACCAGAAAACAACTCTTGCTCATAGGACCAGAAACTGCATGTGATTCAACTCCATTTAGGACTGGGAAACAAACGCTAGCTCGCCTTACAAGAAACACACTCTGCTTTTGAGAAAAGAGCACTCTTCTACTCTACTGTTTTTCCTATGGGGTTCGAACAGTGAGCTTGCTCAGAACAGAAGAGCTGTGATTCCTACACACACGGTCCATATCTAACTCAACTCCGCTTAGGAAACTGACAAGAACAGTAGATCCTCTTCAGTCCAATACGCTGTACTTGCTGGGAACGGACGCGAGTGCTATTTGCACTGTGTATGGCAATGGGAGCCCAATAGTGACTCTTCTTACCAGAAAACAACTCTTGCTCATGGTACCAGAACCTGCATGGGATACAACTCCATTTAGGACTGGGAAACAAACTCTAGCTCGCCTTACAGGAAACACACTTTGCTTTTGAGAAATGATCACTCTTCTACTCTACTGTGTTTACTATAGGGCCAAAACAGTTAGCTTGCTTAGAACAAAAGAAGTGTGCTTCCTACACACTCGGGCCATATCTAGTTCAATTCTGCTTTGGAAACTGCCAAGAACAGTAGATCCTCTTCAGTCCAATACACTGTACTTGCTGGAAATACGCCAGTGCTATTTGCCCTGTGTATGACAATGTGAGCACAATAGTGACTCTACTTACATGAAAACAAATCTTGCTAGTAGGACCAGATACTGCATGGGATTCAACTCCATTTAGGACTGGGAAACAAACGCTAGCTCGACTTACGAGAAACACACTCTGTATTGAGAAAACAGCACTCTTCTACTCTAATGTGTTTCCTATAGGGCCAGAACAGTGAGCTTGCTCAGAACAGAAGAACTGTGCTTCCTACACACATGGGCCATATCTAGTTCAACTCTGCTTAGGAAACTGACAAGAACAGTAGATCCTCTTCAGTCCAATACCCTGTACTTCCTGGGAACAGATGCGAGTGCTATTTACACTCTGTATGGCAATGGGAGCCCAATAGTGACTCTTCATACCAGAAAACAACTCTTGCTCCTAGGACCAGAAACTGCATGGGATTCAACTCCATTTAGGACTGGGAAACAAACGCTAGCTCGCCTTACAAGAAACACACTCTGCTTTTGAGAAATGATCACTCTTCTACTCTACTGTGTTTCCTATAGGGCCAAAACAGTTAGCTTGCTTAGAAAAAAAGAACTCTGCTTCCTACACACACAGGCCATATCTACTTCAACTCTGCTTAGGAAACTGACAAGAACAGTAGCTCCACTTCAGTCCAATACACTGTACTTCCTGGGAACAGACTCGAGTGCTATTTGCACTGTGTATGGCAATGGGAGTGCAATAGTCACTCTTCTTACCAGAAAACAACTCTTGCTCGTAGGACAAGAACCTGCATCGATTCAACTCCATTTAGGTCTGGGAAACAAACGCTAGCTCTCCTTACAAGAAACACACTCTGCTTTTGAGAAAAGAGCACTCTACTACTCTACTGTGTTTCCTATGCGGTCCAAACAGTGAGCTTGCTAAGAACAAAAGAACTGTGCTTCCTACACACACGGGCCAATTCTAGTTCAACTCTGCTTAGGAAACTGACAAGAACAGTAGCACCGCTTCAGTCCAATACACTGTACTTGCTGGGAACAGACTAGAGTGCTAATTGCCCTGTGTATGATAGTGGGAGCACAATAGTGACACTTCTTATCAAAAAACACCTCTTGCTCGTAGGACCAGAAACTTCGTGGGATTCAACTCCATTTAGGATTGGGAAACAAACGCTAGCTCGCCTTACAAGAAACACACTCTGCTTTTGAGAAAAGAGCAGTCTTCTACTCTACTGTGTTTCCTATAGGGCCAGAAGAGTGAGCTTGCTCAAAATAAAAGAACTATGCTTCTTACACACACGGTCCATATCTAGTTCAACTCTGCTTAGGAAACTGACAAGAACAGTAGCTCCTCTTCAGTCCAATACACTGTACATCCTGGGAAAAAATGAGAGGGCTATTTGCAATGTGTATGTCAATGGGAGCCCAATAGTGACTCTTCTTACCAGAAAACAAATCTTGCTTGTAGGACCTGAAATTGCATGGGATTCAACTCTATTTCTGACTGGGAAACAAACACTAGCTCGCCTTATGAGAAACAAACTCTGCTTTTGAGAAAAGAGCACTCTTCTACTCTACTGGGTTTCCTATATTGCCAGAACAGTGAACTTGCTCAGAACAAAAGAACTGTGCTTCCTACACACACGGGCCATATCTAGTTGAACTCTGCTTACGAAACTGACAAGAACAGTAGATCCTCTTCAGTCCAATACACTATACATGCTGGATCAGACGCCAGTGTTTTGTCCTGTGTATGACAATGGGAGCGCAATAGTGACTCTTCTTCCCAGAAAACAACTCTTGCTCATAGGACCAGAAACTGCATGTGAATCAACTACATTTAGGACTGGGAAACAAACACTAGCTCGCCTTAGAAGAAACACACTCTGGTTTTGAGAAAAGGGCACTCTTCTACTCTACTGTGTTTCCTATGGGGTCTGAACTGTGAGCTTGCTCAGAACAGAAGAACTGTGCTTCCTCCACACACGGTCCATATCTAGTTCAACTCTGCTTAGGAAACTGACAAGAACAGTATCTCCTCTTCAGTCCAATACACTGTACTTGCTGGGAACAGACTAGAGTGCTATTTGCACTGTGTACGGCAATAGGAGCACAATAGTGACTCTTCTTATCAGGAAACACCTCTTGTTTTTAGGACCAGAAACTGCATGGAATTCAACTCCATTTAGGACTGGGAAACAAACACTAGCTCGCCTTACAAGAAACACACTCTGCTTTTGAGAAAAGAGCATTCTTCTACTTTATTGTGTTTCCAAATGGGTCCGAACAGTGTGCTTGCTCAGAACAAAAGAACTGTGCTTCCTACACACACGGGCCATATCTAGTTCAACTCTGCTTAGGAAACTGACAGGAACAGCAGCTCCTCTTCAGTCCAATACACTGTACTTGCTGGGAACAGATGCGAGTGCTATTTGCCCTGTGTATGACAATGGGAGCGCAATAGTGACTCTTCTTACCAGAAAACAACTCTTACTCGTAGGACCAGAAACTGCATGTGATTCAACTCCATTTAGGACTGGGAAACAAACGCTAGCTCGCCTTACAAGAAACACACTCTGCTTTTGAGAAAAGAGCACTCTTCTACTCTAATGTGTTTCCTTTGGGGTCTGAACAGTTAGCTTGCTCTGAACAAATAAATTGTGCTTCCTACACACACAGCCATATCTAGTTCAATTCTGCTTAGGAAACTGACAAGAACATTAGATCCTCTTCAATACAATACACTGTACATGTTGGACACAGAAGCCAGGGCTATTTGCCCTGTGTATGACAATGGAAGCGCAATAGTGACTCTTCTTACCAGAAAACAACTCTTGCTCATAGGACCAGAAACTGCATGTGATTCAACTCCATTTAGGACTGGGAAACAAACGCTAGCTCGCCTTACAAGAAACACACTCTGCTTTTGAGAAAAGAGCACTCTTCTACTCTACTGTTTTTCCTATGGGGTCCGAACAGTGAGCTTGCTCAGAACAGAAGAGCTGTGATTCCTACACACACGGTCCATATCTAATTCAACTCTGCTTAGGAAACTGACAAGAACAGTAGATCCTCTACAGTCCAATACCCTGTACTTGCTGGGAACGGACGCGAGTGCTATTTGCACTGTGTATGGCAATGGGAGCCCAATAGTGACTCTTCTTACCAGAAAACAACTCTTGCTCATGGTACCAGAACCTGCATGGGATACAACTCCATTTAGGACTGGGAAACAAACTCTGGCTCCCCTTACAGGAAACACACTTTGCTTTTGAGAAATGATCACTCTTCTACTCTACTGTGTTTCCTATAGGGCCAAAACTGTTAGCTTGCTTAGAACAAAAGAAGTGTGCTTCCTACACACTCGGGCCATATCTAGTTCAATTCTGCTTTGGAAACTGCCAAGAACAGTAGATCCTCTTCAGTCCAATACACTGTACTTGCTGGGAAAAGACGCCAGTGCTATTTGCCCTGTGTATGACAATGTGAGCACAATAGTGACTCTACTTACATGAAAACAAATCTTGCTGGTAGGAACAGATACTGCATGGGATTCAACTACATTTAGGACTGGGAAACAAACGCTAGCTCGACTTATGAGAAACACACTCTGTATTGAGAAAAGAGCACTCTTCTACTCTAATGTGTTTCCTATAGGGCAAGAACAGTGAGCATTCTCAGAACAAAAGAACTGTGCTTCCTACACACAGGGCTGATATCTACTGCAACTCTGCTTAGGAAACTGACAAGAACAGTAGCTCCTCTTCAGTCCAATACACTGTACTAGCTGGGAACATACGTGAGTGCTATTTGCATTGTGTATGGCAATGGGAGCACAATAGTGACTTTCCTTACGAGAAAACAAATCTTGCTCATAGGACCAGAAACTACATGTGATTCAACTCCATTTAGGACTGGGAAACAAACGCTAGCTCGCCTTACAAGAAACACACTCTGCTTTTGAGAAAAGAGCACTCTTCTACTGTACTGTGTTTCCTAAGGGTTCCGAACATTGAGCTTGCTCAGAAAAAAAGAAATGTGCTTCCTACACACACGGGCCATATCTAGTTCAACTCTGCTTAGGAAACTGACAAGAACAGTAGCTCCTATTCAGTCCAATACACTGTACTTGCTGGGAACAGACGCAAGAGCTATTTGCACTTTGTATGCCAATGGGAGCGCAATAGTGACTTTCCTTACCAGAAAACAAATCTTGCTCATAGGACCAAAAACTGCATGTGATTCAACTCCATTTAGGACTGGGAAACCAACGCTAGTTCGCCTTACAAGAAAACACACTCGGCTTGTGAGGAAAGAGCACTCTTCTACTCTACTGTGTTTCCTATGGGGTCTGAACAGTGAGCTTGCTCAGAACCAAAGAACTGTGCTTCCTACACACACGGGCCATATCTAGTTCAACTCTGCTTAGGAAACTGACAAGAATGGTAGCTCCTCTTCAGTCCAATACACTGTACTTGCTTGGAACAGATCCGAGTGCTATTTGCACTGTTTATGGCAATTGGAGCGCAATAGTGACTCTTCTTATCAGAAAACAACTCTTGCTCGTAGGACCAAAAACTGCATGTGATTCAACTCCATTTAGGACTGGGAAACAAACGCTAGCTCGCCTTACAAGAAACACACTCTGATTTTGAGAAAAGAGCACTCTTCTACTCTACTGTTTTTCCTATAGGGCCAGAACAGTGAGCTTGCTCAGAACAAAAGAACTGTGCTTCCTACACACACGGGCCATATCTAGTTCAATTCTGCTCAGGAAACTGAAAAGAACAGTAGATCCTCTTCAGTCCAATACACTGTACATGCTGGGAACAGACGCCAGTGCTATTTGCCCTGTGTATGACAATGGGAGCACAATAGTGACTCTTCTTACCAGAAAACAACTCTTGCTCATAGGACCAGAGACTGCATGTGATTCAACTCCATTTAGGATTGGGAAACAAACGCTAGCTCGCCTTACAAGAAACACACTCTGCTTTTGAAAAAAGAGCACTCTTCTACTCTACTGTGTTTCCTATGGGGTCCGAACACTGAGCTTGCTCAGAACAAAAGAACTATGCTTCCTACACACACGGGATATATCTAGTTCAACTCTGCTTAGGAAACTGACAAGAACGGTAGCTCCTCTTCAGTCCAATACACTGCGCTAGCTGGGAACAGACGGGAGTGCTATTTGCACTGTGTATGGCAATAGGAGCGCAATAGTGACTCTTCTTATCAGAAAACACCTCTTGTTCGTAGGACCAGAAACTGCATGGGATTCAACTCCATTTCTTACTGGGAAACAAACACTAGCTTGCCTTACAAGAAACACACTCTGCTTTTGAGAAAAGAGTACTCTTTTACTCTACTGTGTTTCTTTGGGTTCCGAACAGTGAACTTGGTCAGAACAATAGAACTGGGTTTCCTACACACACGGGCCATATCTAGTTCAACTCTGCTTATGAAATTGACAAGAACAGTAGCTCCGCTTCATTCAAATACACTGTACTTGCTGGAGAAGATTCGAGTGCTATTTGCACTTTGTATGGCAATGGGAGCGCAAAGGTGACTTTTTCCTTACCAGAAAACATCTCATGCTCGTAGGAAGAAACACTGCATGTGATTCAACTCCATTTAGGACTGGGAAAAAACGCTAGCTTGCATTACAAGAAACACACTCTGCTTTGGACAAAAGAGCACTCTTCTAATCTACTGTGTTTCCTATAGGGCCAGAACAGTGAGCTTGCTCAGAAAAAAAGAACTGTGCTTCATACAAATACTGCCATATCTAGTTCAATTCTGCTTAGGAAACTGAAAAGGACAGTAGATTCTCTTCAGTCCAATACACTGTATATGCTGGGAACAGACGCCAGTTCTATTTGCCCTGTGTATGACAATGGGAGCGCAATAGTGACTCTTGTTACCAAAAAACAACTCTTGCTCATAGGACGAGAAACTGCATGTGATTCAACTCCATTTGGGACTGGGAAACAAATGGTAGCTCGCCTTACAAGAAACACACTCTGCTTTTGAGAAAATAGCACTCTTCTACTCTACTGTGTTTACTATGGGGTCTGAACAGTGAGCTTGCTCAGAACAAAAGAACTGTGTTTCCAACACACAGGGGCCATATATAGTTCAACTCTGCTCAGAAAACTGACAAAAACAGTAGATCCGCTTCAGTCCAATACACTATACTTGCTGGGAACAGACGCGAGTGCTATTTGCACTGTTTATGGCAATGGGAGCGCAATAGTGACTTTCCTTACCAGAAAACAACTCTTGCTCGTAGGACCAAAAACTGCATGTGATTCAACTCCATTTAGGACTGGGAAACAAACGCTAGCTCGCCATACAAGAAACACACTCTGCTTTTGATAAAAGAGCACTCTTCTACTCTACTGTGTTTCCTATAGGGCCAGAAGAGTGAGTTTGCTCAGAACAAAAGAACTGTGCTTCCTACACACATGGGCCATATCTAGTTCAACTCTGCTTGGAAACTGACAAGAACAGTAGCTACTCTTCAGTCCAATACACTGTACTTGCTGGGAACAGACGCCAGTGCTACTTGCACTGTGTATGCCAGCGGGAGCGCAATAGTGACTTTCCTTACCAAAAAACAACTCTTACTCGTAGGACCAAAAACTGCATGTGATTCAACTCCATTTAGGACTGGGAAACAAACGCTAGCTCACCTTACAAGAAACACACTCTGCTTTGGAGAAATGATCACTCTTCTACTCTACTGTGTTTCCAATAAGGCCAAAACAGTTAGCTTGCTCAGAACAAAAGAACTGTGCTTCCTACACACACGGGCCATATCTAGTTCAATTCTGCTTAGGAAAATGACAAGAACAGTATATCCTCTTCAGTCCAATACACTGTACTTGCTGGGAATAGACGCCAAAGCTATTTGCCCTTTGTATGACAATGGGAGCACAATAGTGACTCTTCTTATCAGAAAACAACTCTTGCTCATAGGACAAGAAACTGCATGGGATTCAACTCCATTTAGGACTGGGAAACAAAAGCTAGCTCGCCTTACAAGAAACACACTCTGCTTTTGAGATAAGAGCACTCTTCTACTCTTCTGTGTTTCCTATGGGGTCCGAACAGTTAGCTTGCGCAGAACAAAAGAACTGTGCTTCCTACACACACGGGCCATATCTAGTTCAACTCTGCTTAGGAAACTGACAAGAACGGTAGCTCCTCTTCAGTCCAATACACTGTGCTAGCTGGGAAAAAACGCGAATGCTATTTGCACTGTGTATGGCAATAGGAGCACAATAGTGACTCTTCTTATCAGAAACCACCTCTTGCTCGTAGGACCAGTAATTGCATGGGATTCAACTCCATTTCTGACTGGGAAACAAACACTAGCTCGCCTTACAAGAAACACACTCTGCTTTTGAGAAAAAAGCACTCTTCTACTCTACTGTGTTTCTTTGGATTCTGAAAAGTGAGCTTGGTCAGAACAAAAGAACTGGGCTTCCCACACACAGGGGCCATATCTAGTTTAACTCTGCCTAGGAAATTGACAAGAACAGTATCTCGGCTTCAGTCCAATACCCTGTACTTCCTGGGAACAGACGCCAGTGCTATTTGCACTGTGTATGGCAGTGGGAGCCCAATAGTGACTCTTCTTACCAGAAAACAACTCTTGCTCGTAGGACCAGAACCTGCATGGGATTCTACTCCATTTAGGACTGGGAAACAAACGCTAGCTCGCCTTACAAGAAACACAATCTGCTTTTGAGAAATGATCACTCTTCTACTCTACTGTGTTTCCTATAGGGCCAAAACAGTTAGCTTGCTTAGAACAAAAGAACTGTGCTTCCTACACATACGGTCCATATCTAGTTCAATTTTGCTTTGGAAACTGACAAGAACAGTAGATCCTCTTAATTCCAATACACTGTACTTGCGTGGAACAGACGCCAGTGCTATTTGCCCTGTGTATGTCAATGGGAGCACAATAGTGACTCTTCTTACCAGAAAAAAACTCTTGTTGGTAGGACCAGAAACTGCATGGGATTCAACTCCATTTAGGACTGGGAAACAAACGGTAGCTCGACTTACAAGAAACACACTATGGATTGAGAAAACAGCACTCTTCTACTCTAATGTGTTTCCTATAGGGCCAGAACAGTGAGCATTCTCAGAACAAAAGAACTGTGCTTCCTACACACGGTACATATCTAGTTCAATTCTGCTTAGGAAACTGACAAGAACAGTAGCTCCTCTCCAGTCCAATACACTGTACTTGCTGGGAACACACTCGAGTGCTATTTGCACTGTGTATGGCAATGGGAGCACAATAGTGACTTTCCTTACCAGAAAACAAACCTTGCTTGTAGGACCAAAAACCTCATGTGATTCAACACCATTTAGGACTGGGAAACAAACGCTAGCTCGCCTTTCAAGACACACACTCTGCTTTTGAGAAAAGAGCACTCTTCTACTCTACTCTGTTTCCAATGGGGTCCAAAAAGTGAGCTTGCTCAGAACAAAAGAACTGTGTTTCCTACACACACGGGCCATATCTAGTTCAACTCTGCTTAGGAAACTGACAAGAACAGTAGCTCCACTTCAGTCCAATACACTGTACTTGCTGGGAACAGATGCGAGTGCTATTTGCCCTGTGTATGACAATGGGAGCGCAATAGTGACACTTCTTATCAGTAAACACCTCTTGCTCGTAGGACCAGAAACTGCATGGGATTCAACTCCATTTAGGACTGGGAAACAAACGCTAGCTCGCCTTACAAGAAACACACTCTGCTTTTGAGAAAAGAGCAGTCTTCTACTCTACTGTGTTTCCTATGGTTTCCGAATAGTGAGCTTGCTCAGAACAAAAGAACTGTGCTTCCTACACACACGGGCCATATCTAGTTCAACTCTGCTTAGGAAACTGACAGGAACAGTAGCTCCTCTTCAGTTGAATGCACTGTACTTGCTGGGAACAGACCCGAGTGCTATTTGCACTGTGTATGGCAATAGGAGCACAATAGTGACTCTTCTTATCAGAAAACACCTCTTGCTTGTAGGACCAGAAACTGCATGGGATTCAACTCCATTTCTGACTGGGAAACAAATGCTAGCTCGCCTTACAAGAAACACACTCTGCTTTTGAGAAAAGAGCACTCTTCTACTCTACTGTGTTTCCTATGGGGGCCGAACAGTGAGCTTGCTCAGAACAAAAGAACTGTGCTTCCTACACACACGGGACATATCTAGTTCAACTCTGCTTAGGAAACTGACAAGAACAGTAGCTCCGCTTCAGTCCAATACACTGTACTTGCTGGGAACAGACACGCGTGCTATTTGCACTGTGTATGGCAATAGGAGCGCAATAGTGACTCTTCTTATCAGATAACACCTCTTGCTCGTAGGACCAGAAACTGCATGGGATTCAACTCCATTTCTGACTGGGAAACAAACACTAGCTCGCCTTACAAGAAACATACTCTGCTTTTGAGAAAAGAGGACTCTTCTACTCTACTGTGTTTCCTATGGGGGCCGAACAGTGAGCTTGCTCAGAAAAAAAGAACTGTGCTTCCTACACACAGGGGACATATCTAGTTCAACTCTGCTTAGGAAACTGACAAGAACAGTAGCTCCTCTTCAGTCCAATACACTGACTGTACATGCTGGGAACAGACGCCAGTGCTATTTGCCCTGTGTATGTCAATGGGAGCAAAATAGTGACTCTTCTTACCAAAAAGACAACTCTTGCTCGTAGGACCAGAAACTGCATGGGATTCAACTCCATTTAGGACTGGGATACAAACGCTAGCTCGACTTACAAGAAACACACTCTAGATTGAGATAAGAGCACTCTTCAACGCTAATGTGTTTCCTATAGGGCCAGAACAGTGAGCATTCTCAGAACAAAAGAACTGTGCTTCCTACATACATGGGCCATATCTAGTTAAACTCTGCTTAGGAAACTGAAAAGAACAGTAGTTCCTCTTCAGTCCAATACACTGTACTTGGTAGGAACAGACGCGAGTGCTATTTGCACTGTGTATTGCAATGGGAGCACAATAGTGACTTTCCTTACCAGAAAACAACTCTTGCTCTTAGGACCAAAAACTGCATGTGATTCAACCCCATTTAGGACTGGGAAACAAACGCTAGCTCGCCTTACAAGAAACACACTCTGCTTTTGAGAAATGATCACTCTTCTACTCTACTGTTTTTCCTATAGGGCCAAAACAGTTTGCTTGCTTAGAAAAAACGAACTGTGCTTCCTACACACGTGCCATATCTAGTTCAATTCTGCTTTGGAAACTAACAAGAACAGTAGATCTTCGTCAGTCCAATACACTGTACTTGGTGGGAACAGACAACAGTGCTATTTGCCCTGTGTATGACAATGGGAGCACAATAGTGACTCTTTTTACCAGAAAACAACTCTTGCTAATAGGACCAGAAACAGCATGGGATTCAACTCCATTAAGGACTGGGAAAAAACGCTAGCTTGAATTACAATAAACACACTCTGGATTGAGAAAACAGCACTCTTCTACTCTAAAGTGTTTCCTATAGGGCAAGAACAATGAGCATTCTCAGAACAAAAGAGCTGTGCTTCCTACACACATGGTCCATATCTAGTTCAACTCTGCTTGGGAAACTGACGAGAACAGTAGATCCTCTTCAGTCCAATACACTGTTCATGCTGGGAACAGATGCCAGTGCTATTTGCCCTGTGTATGACAATGGGAGCACAATAGTGACTCTTCTTATCAGAAAACAACTCTTGCTCGTAGGACAAAAAACTGCATGTGATTCAACTCCATTTAGGACTGGGAAACAAACGCTAGCTCGCCTTACAAGAAACACACTCTGCTTTTGAGAAAAGAGCACTCTTCTACTCTACGGTGTTTCCTATGGGGTCCGAACAGTGAACTTGCTCAGAACAAAAGAACTGTGCTTCCTACACACACGGACCATATCTAGTTCAACTCTGCTTAGGAAACTGACAAGAATGGTAGCTCCTCTTCAGGCCAATACACTGTACTAGCTGGGAACAGACGCGAGTGCTATTTGCACTGTTTATGGCAATCGGAGCACAATAGTGACTCTTCTTATCATAAAACACCTCTTGTTCGTAGGACCAGAAACTGCATGGGATTCAACTCCATTTCTGACTGGGAAACAAACACTAGCTCACCTTATAAGAAACACACTCTGCTTTTGAGAAAAGAGCACTCTTCTACTCTACTGTGTTTCCTATGGGGTCTGAACAGTGAGCTTGCTCAGAACAAAAGACCTGTGCTTCCTACACACACAGGCCATATCTAGTTCAAGTCTGCTTAGTAAACTGAAAAGGACAGTAGATTCTCTTCAGTCCAATACACTGTACTTGCTGGGAACAGAGCAAGTGCTATTTACCCTGTGTATGACAATGAGAGCACAATAGTGACTATTCTTACCAGAAAACAACTCTTGCTCGTAGGACCAGAAACTGCATGTGATTCAACTCCATTTAGGACTGGGAAACAAACGCTAGCTCCCCTTACAAGAAACACACTCTGCTTTTGAGAAAAGAGCACTCTTCTACTCTACTGTGTTTCCTATAGGGCCAGAACAGTGAGCTTGCTCAGAACAAAAGAACTGTGCTTCCTACACACACGCGCCATATCTCGATCAATTCTGCTTAGGAAACTAACAAGAACAGTAGATCCTCTTAAGTCCAATACACTGTACATGCTGGGAACAGATGCCAGTGCTATATGCCCTGTGAATGACAATGGGAGCACACTAGTGACTCTTCTTACCAGAAAACAACTCTTGCTCATAGGACCAGAAATTGCATGTGATTCAACTCCATTTAGGACTGAGAAACAAAGGCTAACTCGCCTTACAAGAAACAGAATCTGCTTTTGAAAAAGGGCACTCTTCCACTCTACTGTATTTCCTATGGTGTCCGAACAGTGAGCTGGCTCAGAAGAAAAGAACTGTTCTTCCTACACACACGGCCATATCTAGTTCAACTCTGCTTAGGAAACTGACAAGAACAGTAGATTCTCTTCAGTCCAATACAGTGTACATGCTGGGAACAGACGCCAGTGCTATTTGCCCTGTGTATGACAATGGGAGCGCAATAGTGACTCTTCTTACCAGAAAACAACTCTTGCTCGTGGGACCAAAAACTGCATGTGATTCAACTTCATTTAGGACTGGGAAACAAACGCTAGCTCGCCTTACAAGAAACACACTCTGCTTTTGAGAAAAGAGCACTCTTCTACTCTAATGTGTTTCCTATAGGGCCAAAAGAGTGAGCTTGCTCAGAACAAAAGAACTGTGCTTCATACACACACGGCCATATCTAGTTCAACTCTGCTTATGAAACTGACAAGAACAGTAGATCCGCTTCAGTCCAATACACTGTACATGCTGGGAACAGACGACAGTGCTATTTGCACTGTGTATGACAATGGGAGCACAATAGTGACTCTTCTTACCAGAAAACAGCTCTTGCTCGTAGGACCAGAAACTGCATGTGATTCAACTCCATTTAGGACTGGGAAACAAACGCTAGCTCGCCTTACAAGAAACACACTCTGCTTTTTAGAAAAGAGCACTCTTCAATCTAATGTGTTTCTATGGGGTTCGAAAAGTGAGCTTGCTCAGAACAAAAGAACTGTGCTTCCTACACACACGAGCCATATCTAGTTCAACTCTGCTTAGGAATCTGACAAGAACAGTAGCTCCTCTTCAGTCCAATACACATTACTTGCTGGGAACAGACGCGAGTGCTATTTGCAGTGTGTATGGCAATTGGAGCGCTATAGTGACTCTTCTTACCAGAAAAAAACTCTTGCTCATAGGACGAAAAACTGCATGGGATTCAACTACATTTAGGACTGGGAAACAAACGCTAGTGCCTCTTACAAGAAACACACTCTGCTTTTGAGAAAAGAGCACTCTTCTACTCTACTGTGTTTCCTATGGAGTCCGAACAGTGAGCTTGCTCAGAACAAAACAACTGTGCTTCCTACAAACACGGTCCATATCTAGTTCAACTCTGCTTAGGAAACTGACAAGAACAGTAGATCATCTTCAGTCCAATACACTGTACATGCTGGGAACAGACGCCAGTGCTATTTGCCCCCTGTATGACAATAGGAGCGCAATAGTGACTCTTCTTACCAGAAAACAACTCTTGCTCGTTGGACCAGAAACTGCATGTGATTCAAATCCATTTAGGACAGGGAAACAAACGCTAGCTCGCCTTACAAGAAATACACAATGCTTTTGAGAAAAGGGCACTCTTCTACTCTATGGTGTTTCCTATTTGGTCCGAACAGCGAGATGGCTCAGAACAAAAGAACTGTGCTTCCTACACACACAGGCCATATCTAGTTCAACTCTGCTTAGGAAACTGACAAGAACAGTAGCTCCTCTTCAGCCCAATACACTGTACTTGATGGGAACAGACGCAAGTCCTATTTGCACTGTGTGTGGCAATGGGAGCACAATAGTGTCTTTCCTTACCAGAAAAAAACTCTTGCTTTTAGGACCAAAAACTGCATGTGATGCAACTCCATTTAGGACTGGGAAACAAACGCTAGCTCGCCTTACAAGAAACACACTATGCTTTTGAGAAAAGAGCACTCTTCTACTCTACTGTGTTTCCTATAGGGCCAAAACAGAGAGCTTGCTCAGAAAAAAAGAACTGTGCTTCCTAAACACACGGGCTATATCTAGTTCAACTCTGCTTAGGAAACTGAAAAGAACAGTAGCTCCTCTTCAGTCCAAAACACTGTATATGCTGGGAACAGACGCCAGTGCTATTTGCCCTGTGTATGAGAGTGGGAGCACAATAGTGACTCTTCTTACCAGAAAACAATTCTAGCTCGTAGGACCAGAAACTGCATGTGATTCAACTCCCATTTAGGACTGGGAAACAAACGCTAGCTAGCATTACAAGAAACACACTCTGCTTTTGAGAAAAGAGCACTCTTCTACTCTACTGTGTTTCCTATGGGTTCCTAACAGTGAGCTTGCTCAGAACAAAAGAACTGTGTTTCCTACACACACGGCCATATCTAGTTCAACTCTGCTTAGGAAACTGACAAGAACAGTAGCTCCTCTTCAGTCCAATACACTGTTCATGCTGGGAACAGACGCCAGTGCTATTTGCCCTGTGTATGACAGTTGGAGCCCAAGAGTGACTCTTTTTACCAGAAAACAACTCTTGCTCGTAGGACCAGAAACTGCATGTATTTCAACTCCCATTTAGGACTGGGAAACAAACGCTAGCTCGCCTTACAAGAAACACACTCTGCTTTTGAGAAAAGAGCACTCTTCTACTCTACTGTGTTTCCTATGGGATCCAAACAGTGAGCTTGCTCAGAACAAAAGAACTGTGCTTCCTACACACACGTGCCATATATAGTTTAACTCTGCTTAGGAAACTGACAAGAACAGTAGCTCCTCTTCAGTGCAATACACTGTACTTGCTGGGAACAGACGCGAGTGCTATTTGCACTGTGTATGGCAATGGGAGCACAATAGTGACTTTCCTTACCAGAAAACAACTCTTACACGTGGGACAAACAACTGCATGTGATTCAACTCCACTTAGGACTGGAAAACAAACGCTAGCTCGCCTTACAAGAAACACACTCTACTTTTGAGAAAAGAACATCTTCTTCTCTGCTGTGTTTCCTATAGGGCCTAAACAGTGAGCTTGATCAGAACAAAAAAACTGTGCTTCCTACACACACGTGCCATATCTAGTTCAATTCTGCTTAGGAAACTGACAAGAACAGTAGATCCCCTTCAGTCCAATACACTGTACATGCTGGGAACAGACGCCAGTGCTATTTGCACTGTGTATGACTATGGGAGCACAATAGTGACTGTTCTTACCAGAAAACAGCTCTTGCTCGTAGGACCAGAAACTGCATGTGATTCAACTCCATTTAGGACTGGGAAACAAACGCTAGCTCGCCTTACAAGAAACACACTCTGCTTTTTAGAAAAGAGCACTCTTCAATCTAATGTGTTTCCTATGGGGTTCGAAAAGTGAGCTTGCTCAGAACAAAAGAACTGTGCTTCCTTCACACACGGGCCATATCTAGTTCAACTCTGCTTAGGAATCTGACAAGAACAGTAGCTCCTCTTCAGTCCAATACACATTACTTGCTGGGAACAGACGCGAGTGCTATTTGCAGTGTGTATGGCAATTGGAGCGCTATAGTGACTCTTCTTACCAGAAAAAAACTCTTGCTCATAGGACGAAAAACTGCATGGGATTCAACTACATTTAGGACTGGGAAACAAACGCTAGTGCGTCTTACAAGAAACACACTCTGCTTTTGAGAAAAGAGCACTCTTCTACTCTACTGTGTTTCCTATGGGGTCCGAACAGTGAGCTTGCTCAGAACAAAAGAACTGTGCTTCCTACACACACGGTCCATATCTAGTTCAACTCTGCTTAGGAAACTGACAAGAACAGTAGATCATCTTCAGTCCAATACACTGAACATGCTGGGAACAGACGCCAGTGCTATTTGCCCCCTGTATGA